>NC_142515.1:56414000-57020500 GCF_057876585.1 Rhinolophus sinicus | reverse complement strand
AATCGTAATATATCCATGGTTGACCTTTCGTTTATTTCTTCACCCTAAGCTGATCCTCTTAAAGTGTCAATTTATCCACCCAGTTCCTCAGGACATAAAGCTAGGCATCTCTCTGACTCATTCTCTGAGGTACCTCACATCCAAACCATAGCAAATCTTACTTGCTCTAACTTCAAGGGATGTGTCAATAATAAATGACAAGCCTGAACTCTTCCACCACCTCAATGGCTTCCCCATGAACTGCCAGTGGCCCTTGTCTGGATCACTGTAATGGTGCCTTAACAGGTCTCACTGCTCCATCATTACTCAGCTAGTGTCTGTGCTCTACAAGGATGGCAGAGTGATCTTTCAAATACCTAAGTCACACCCTGTCATTCCCTTTCTCAAAATCTCCAACATTTTCCCACTGCATTTTCACAAAATTCAGGTCTTACCATAAACTAAAAGAATTTGTCATTCCTCAAATATACCACGGTCTTTCCCACCTTAGGACCTTTGCACTTGCTAGAGTGCATCCCCTCATATAGTCTCATATTGCAGTCACTCATGTTTTTCAGGCCACCATTCAACCGTGGCCTCTTTAGAAAAGTCTTCCCTGGTCAAAAGTAGCTAAATAGCAGCCCTCAACTCTCGCTGTCTCATTTTATACACTATTTTTCTTTAGAGCACTTATCACTACTTGATATGATATCATATATCTTGTTTATTTGTTATTGCCTGTCTCCCCTACTACAATATAAAGTGTTTGAGGTCAGAGGTGTTACTTTGTCCATGTTAATATCCTCAGCTCTGGAACTATGCCTGGTACACTGTAGAAATTCAATAAATATTTACTTAATAAATGAATATTGAATGACCAAAGTGCCAGGCACTGTTCCAAGTGGTGAGCCAAAATCACTGAACAAGACAAATGAGGTCTCCTCTCTCAGTGGTCAGTCCTTCTCAAATACACATACCATGTTTATGAATTTACTTTTCATGTGAGCCTAACTCTTTGGCTTCAAAATGATGTCCGTGAGATCATTATCTTGCTATCCTGCACCTAAACTAATACCTGGGACATAAAGTCTTATTAAAACAATTTGAGTTATCCTATATTTTTCAATTAGCTTACTTATAACTGAATACCTAATTATTATAAACTTTATAATTGTATTTTAAAATTCTCAGTAAGCAACTACTGTCCCATAAGTCAGGTTTAGGAATTAAGTGGCAAATGGTTAATATCCCCATTTACAAGTAGGAAACCACAAAAGAGTGTTGAAGTAACTTTCCCAAGGTTATCCAATGAATCATTGACAGAGCTGGAATTAAATCCCATAACTCATTCTTGTTTAGGAAGCACTTTTATTCCTGGTTCTAAGATACACTGGGAGAACATTGTGTATCACCATCATTTTTCACGGGAGAGTTTAAAATAGACAAGGCCTAAATCAACTTCATAATGGAGATCTTTATTTCATTTTGAAGTTTCAGTGAAATATGATTAAGAATCATTAAATGTTACAGATTTTTCTAAGCTGAGATTGGCTATGATCATTAATCAGTTACTGAGTTCTTAAATAAATATTTCCACACGTTGGAAAAAAATGTTGCTAGTGGTTAAAGTTCATTGCACCACTATGAAAGATATCTTCATCGGTTGTGAAAATATTTTAAAAAGTCAACATCTAGATAATAGTATTATTTTGCATTGACCATGGCTTATACAGAGATCAATAATAGTAATTCATTTACACAAAGTCAGAACACACCTCTCTTAACAATCTATAATTATGTTGTACTCTTAAAGTTGAAGCAGATTTGATAGGGAACAATAAACATAATTAGCATCATAATGATAATTACTATAAATATCACCTAAATTGAATTTTGGTTTGTTGAAATCAGTTAATACTACTTTACTATGAATTTTTTTTTTTAATTTTTAAACAATTTACATAGTTCTTTTTTCTACTATATCGTAACAATTACTCGTATGCCTTATAAATTATAAAATCAGCCTTTTACCTGGCTTCATGGTTCTTCTTTTTTCCTTCCTACAGTGGTCAGACTGAATTTTTAACAACTTAAATCTCAGAAATCTGATAGATTTCCATTTTATCTCTAATGAAATCTAAACCCTTTTCATAACCTATGTGATTTGGCACTTGTAATTCACCCCAACTCCATCTCACACACTTTATTTGTTTTTGGTTATGATCCAGATTTCCAGATTTGTCAGACAACTTTATGAGTATAAAAACCTCAGGCTTTAAGACAATTGCATTTGTTAGTTATTCCCTGTATCTGGAATGATTTCCCTTCCCTTTGCATTGCTTTCTTCTGATGGTTCAGGTCTTGTCAAAGACAATAAACATATCAATAGCATTCTATTTAGAATACTACCTTCTATCTCACTGCCCAATTTTAGTTATAGGCAGGTCTTGTAATAATCTCATTTTTATTTTCATACATGTCTTTCCTCAACATAAATTCTATGAGGACAGTGCCATGAAGTTTTTGCTAACTACTTTGTCTCTAGAGCTTAGAAAAATGGTGACTATAGTAGGTGCTCATCACATATTTCATTTCAGTGAGTGAAAACTTTCTCCTCCAGCATTGCTAGCCTTAACAGATTGAGGTAAGAAACTGGACACCAGGTTGATTTCCTCTCCTTATTATATGAATGCAAATCCAGGCCTTGATATTGAACTAATTGTTTTTACCCTAATTTTAGAAAAGACTTGTTTACATAAACTACCCTAACTAGAGAGTTTTATAATTTCATAATTCAGTATGCACAAGGCAGTGTGCAACCCGTGACAGAATTTAGTATCAGTACCTGAGTCCTCTTCTAATTTGGTTTAAATTATAGCAAGCTAGCATGCTTATATGAAAATGCAGGCTTTTCCTAGTATCAGAAGTGTTTGTTATCTTTGATTTATTTTTATGGTATTGGGAGTTGGGGCTGAGAGAAAATTAGGATATTCACTTATCTCCATCTTTCTTGAAAGTTTATCCTTCAGAAAGCATTGCTCCAGAATTCAATGTAATTCATGTGACAGGAGGTCCTATGATCTTTCAGGCTTATATAGGTCAGGCTCCTTTCTCTGATATATAAGATCTTCTCTAATTCCTTTCTAATTCTGCTTCTCCATTATAAACAACCGTTTTTCATAATAAAGAGTGAGACCCATGACTATAAGAGGCAGAAATGATATATTTGCATTTAAGCATTATAGTTTTTTGCAAAAGAAATTTTAAAACATTTCTAAATTCATCCAATACGGTAAATCTTTCTCTGAAGGTCTAGGATTTATTTATTTAAAACAATGCCTAAGATTTTTAAAATCCTACATACTATTTAAGGGAAATGATGTAATTAATTAATTTTACCCAAAGCATAGAACAGACTGTATAAATTAGATCTTCCAAGTTCAAAAGAAACGTCTCTAGAGGCCCTCAGAAAATTTAAAAAAAAAAAAAAGAAGAGATTTTTCATTATGTAATTTAATAGGAAGTTTAATGCATCAAATATATCCTTCAATTGATATTCATAGAAGCAAAGCAAACTAGTCCTCTTTCAGGGCAATTGTTTACATTTTGTCCATTCTTACATCTGGCTCATGACACAGTAGTGCTACTGAAAGTGGTTCCTGGACCAGCAGTATCAGCATCCCAGGCCCACTCCAGACTCACTGAATTAGACATTCTGGATGTAGGCCACAGCAATTCAAACATTAACAAGCCCTTTGATGAGCAGATCCTGACACACACCACATGCTGAGAATCACAGTCACACATAGACCAACTCAAGACAATTTTTCAAATTGTTTTCTAAACCTATCAAATGCTGACCTGTTCTAATTTGGGAAGTTGGTGATAATTGATCATACTAGATTGTACTCATTGAAAAGTGATTTCACATTTCCCTCCAATTTGTCTTTGCTGTAACATTTTTCCATGACTTTAATTGGGTTTTATATACTAAGTTACTTTCTATCTCCCTGTGCTATAAACTTTTCTGCTACACATTCTAAATTTTCTTATGTTTGCAACCACAGAGAATCCAAATACATTCAGTGGGTAAGTATTGTGGACCCTAGAAGAATTAACAAGAATATCTATTTTTTTCCTGTACCTCCTATAGTTCCAAAATTTTAAATGTTGGGTGCCAGTTAAAATTATACTAGTTTAAATTTATACATATAAATGCCACCACCAAATAAAGTAACTGATGCACTTTATTATATATTACCTTGAGTTTATTATATATTAACGCAAGGTAATATATAATAATAATAAAGTACACTAGATTACACCCACCATAACTCATTTGCTATCTTGATTATTTTCTGACTTGAAGAACTAAATCGGGAGTCCTTATTCTTACCACTTCAAAAGTGGATTACTAGAACAAACAAACATGGAACCACCAGTAGAATTTCGAAGGTTTTGATGTAAATGACCTCTATAATAGCTTGTCCAATTGGTGTACTTAAATCCTATTTATTTTAATGTGGCAGGCTTTAAAAGAGTCAGGTCATATTTCATAGCTGATACTATGAAGAGAAACATACATGCACACACATGCATGCATATCCATACACACATGCACACACACACACACACACACACTCAAAGAATTAAAGTGTTGTATTTGCGATATGTAATGGACCAAAATAGGGACCCTATTAGTTTATTTGTAAGTCAAATTCAATAAAATGCTGTTGAAAGCAGGAGATTTTATTTAAAAATTAATGACTACCACCAAAGTATCATATAGAATATGAGAAAGATGAACTTACCTTTTAAAATAAGACATAACATTGTTCACAGGTGAGATAAGAAAAATGAAAAGATGTGAAAATGACCATTGTCTTTGTTAGTGACAACCATGAGTGAAACTCCAAATGTGTCATAGAAAGATTAGGATGCATGGAATCTGTGTAGGTGGGAAAAGGTTGGGAATTGATTCCAAGTAACACAAACTAGGTCTTGTAACATATTCTACTGCATTGAGGAGGAGTGAGTAAAAACTCTCTTCTGAGTCTTCTACCTAGAACAGATCATGCCTACTTGCTCATCCTCCTAGTCTCTGTTTCAAATTCTTTTGCTTTCTTATTTTGTTAGATGACTGCATGGCAGCTGTACATTACTATATTTTTATACAAAAATAAGACCCTTCCCATCCTACTCTTCAATTTAAGCTCAGCTCAGTTAGTAGTACCTCTCACTACACAATCGGGCAAGATGGCACATTTTAATCAAACGTATTAATTACTCATGCTCACATTTCACATTTAAGTTACCAAGTCATGTTAACCATTTCTTCAAAATAATCACCAAATGCACTGCCTCTTCTCTGCTTCCATTGGCATTTTTTCTTAGTTTACACCCTGCAACAGGGAATGCTTGTTATCATCCATGGTGCTCGAATCTTCAAAGTTAGCGAGGCTCATGGCCTTCAGAAGAAAATCTGTATAACTAAATCCTTTGTAGCTCCTGGCAGCCATGTGATGAACTTCTGGCTCCAGGGGAAGACAATGTAGGAAAGAACTTTTAAGATGAGATTGCCATTTTCCTTGTTTTTCTTCTACTTGCTGGTTTAAAAATGGCATAACAGTAACAGCTACAGCCGACCTCGTGGCACATGCGTGACCTTGGGCTTGGCAGTTGGGTAAGGTAGAACCATAAAGGGGACAAAGCCTGTGGCTCTGACAATATGAAGGGTCCTTCTGACCCTCTGCTAACAACGTCAGAACTTGTTGAACATGAGAGAGAACCAGAAGCATTTGTCTATCTCGATTAATATGGTTGTTTTGTACATTTTTGTTATTGGAGCCACACTGAATCCTAAGAAATATACCCTCAACTTCTGCTTGAAAAAATTTTCATTATTTTCCTACCTGATTTGATAGTATTCCACTCTAAAACAGACTTCAATAACTACCAACTGGAACTTCTGAAACACAAATCCAATCATGATTACTTATCTGTTTATTCCTGTCAATTGTCCATAAAATGAAGTTAAAAGTAGATAGCCTAGCAAAAGGGGGAGAGGGGACTAGTAATAATGCCATACCTTCCTTTATAGATTCACTTCTTGCCCTTCTCCCTCTCTCTCTGTATTTTCCAGAATGTATTGTATAGATTTTTATTGAGCACATACTAAAGTGTCCGCCATTTCAAATACCTTATTCCTTTCCAGATCCATGAACCACAACTTGCTGCTTCCTCTGCTTGCTCAATAGGCGCTTATATTTTGCCTTATACGTGAAGCCATTCCTAACTCTTCTCTTAATCCATCATCTCTTCTTTCTATTTTACACTGTGCATATTTTTATTGGTGATTTTCATGCCGTATCACTTTCTTTTACATGTTGGCTTTTCCATTAGTCTATAAGTCTCTTTGTAGCAGAAATATTATAACCGCCCCCAAATTCCTAGTGTCTGGCCAGTGCCAGGAACATAGTAATATTCAAAAATGTTTGTAAAAAGAATATTAATAAAGTAATTTCAGACCTAAATGAACATCCTGTATCATCTTGTGCACCCTTTTTTCTTTTACTAGCAAACAAAAGTTTTAGGAAAGTTAAAAAAAATCAAAATCATATGACTCTTTTTAGCAGCACCATCAAGAGTAAGTCTGGTGTCGTTTGGCTTACAAATTAGTGACAATTTCCCCATCTAATGTTATTTTTAGTTTTATACCTGAAGTATTTCAGTAATTAGTCTTATTTTTCTTTTCATTTTCCCCACCATATCTGTTCATCTAATGTTAAAATAATATTTATTTTTTCAGTTTCCTAATGATTTGACTGGCCTTCTAGAAATTAGAACAGTTAGAAGACAAAGACTAATAGAGGATAATGGGTAGAATTTACTATGCACAGTCCTCATAAAACTTGTACCTGAAAAGAAAAGATAAACTGCAACACCTGAATTTTCTTGTGTACGAAATCCACACTGTCTCATTACGTTTCATCCCGTAATAATTGAATCGATTACTAACTGAGGTGTTAACTACCAGGCACAGTTGAAAGTCATATCTGATATATTTCAGTGATATTGAAAATGTTCATTAAGGAAAAAGAAAAGTTTTTTTGTTGTTGATGTTTCTTTAATATTATTCTTATAAAAATATTTAGACATTGGCTTCTGGAAGACAGTGTAGAACAACAAAGTTGTCATCTTCATTGTAGAACAGTAGATATCAATCGTTTTGGATCACGTGTATAGAAAGCAGGCCAGAAAAATTAATGATCCTTGATCCTATCCAAAGAATTATGAGAAAGATTTCACTGGAACTGCAATTTCTAAGCTCCCCTAAACTAATCCCATTGCTCTCCCCCAAGCACCTTCTTTATGTTTGGCTGAGTTGAACATATTTCAGGAATAAGGGGGGAAAAAAGGAAGAAATTGAACAGTTGTGTTTAGGCAGTTCTAGATTGGAGAAAGAGACTTATCATTTTTTTTATTTTGGGGGGGCCTTCATGGAAGACAGATGGGTAATATATTTATTTCATCTTGTTTTACAGATGAACCTTGAACTGTATGTCAAAGTTCTTCAAACTTTACCAATACCTCTTTGCTATCTATACTGTACAAATGGGAATAGTATGAGATAAAGAGGTTATACATCAACAGCAATAACGACAACAAACAGTTCTTGAGCATTTACTGCACCAAACAATCAACTAAGCTGTTTACCAGTATGATCTCACTTTCTCTTCACAGAAGCCACACAAAATAGATTTTACTATCACTGTTTAACAGACAATAGAGAGAGTAAAGAATCTACAAACTTTCACATGGATATTAAATGAAGGAACAAAAATTAAGGCCATTGGCTTTTCTTTTAATGACAAAATTATAGCACAGCTCTCCTTAGGAGAGAAAAGAAAATAGCCTCCTTGTGGATTATAGAGCCCTGTCAGTCACAGGCCTGCAGGGGTATCCCTGTCTATATCATGATGGTAAAACAGCTGAGCACGGCTCCCAGTTTGAGAAAATTGGCTGAAAGTATAAATATTTCCGATGAACTCGACAGTGGTTCTCAAGGTCTGTGAACCTGACAAGAGAAATTTATTACAAATTCAAATTTCAGGTCTCACCCCAGATGCGCTGAATCAGAAACACTGGGACATCCCCCATAGACTGTGCTCTAGCCGTACTTTAAGCTGATGTTGGCTAACGCTTAGGAAGCACACTGCCCACTGAACCTTGTCACACGCCACACAAAGCCACTCAACCCAGCCTGTAAAGCCCTGTAAAACCCTTCCCTGATTTCGTCATCTGGGACTCTGATTCTGGGAGGTGGCATTTGTCTTTCCTGCAGTGAGTCTAATAATCTTAGTTTTGCCCTCAGATAATAATCTTTTGTTTTCCTGGTAGCCTCAGAGGAATCAAAAGTCAATCTGATTGATAGATGAAGCCAATCTGTGGCAAACTTACAGGGATGGGGTCAGGGGTTAAATAACTCATCTCAATAGTTTTCTTCTCCAACCCTCTTATCTACTGCCAGAGCCTCCCGCTGGCCAACTCAGTCGGAAGATAAAGGGCACAGGAAATGTAAATTTTCCACAAAAGTCGGTTACCCAGCGCCCATAATGAGGTAGATATTGGTGAAAAGTGAATGTGGAGAAAAAAAATCTAAAGAAATCTAGCAATATTCCTTAATTTCCTCCTCAATATCCACTAACTTCTTTTGTCCAAAATAAAAACTTGTGTCATCCAAATCGGGAACACATATGGATCCATCAGTTGCTACATTACCAGTGGTACAATAGCCATTTTGTCATACTGCTGCTTGAAACCGAAAATATTACAGTCACTTCTAGGGTTCATTACATAAGATACTTGAGACAAAATAAGGACAATAGAAACGCCAAGTCACAGCTTCTGTTGTTTTTACTTCTGGAGCTACTCAGGAGGCCTAGGCTGATAATTGTAGATTCCTTTTTCAAAGGGATCCCACGATCCCCTTACTTTTTCCAGCATTCCGCCTGAATGGTATTTTTAACCAAAACCTTGTATCTGCAAGATTTGAGTATTTTCTGTATCTCTACTTATTGTATTGCAGAAGTTTACTATTGAACAGGATTATTGAGCAACAGAATATTAGAGGTGCTCAGTAAATCGCCTGGGCTCCATGCTGAATCATACTTGCACCCGTTGATTTCCTTGGGAAATCAGGGCTAATCAATCTGTCCCCTCGAGTCATCTCCCTGTCATGCTTGTTGAATAAACAACACAAAGAACCCTAAATACCCAAGAAGCACTTTCAGTCTCCAATTATAACCATAACCCTGTTTCCTAGTGGAGGCATTCTTGTTCTGGGCACTTGACGACTCCATATCCATTGATCCCAAGGTTGGTTGTACAAGAATTAAAAAGTATTTCAATTAGTGTGGTAATCGCCTCCATTTGGCTACTGGACCTGTTAATCCTGTCTGTAAGGGAATTGACTCCAAATATTGGATGTTGATTTAAGGTATATAATTCATTTGTCTGGAAGATTCCAACATTGCAAGCTTTTACCTCCTAGTTAGAGCTACAGCAGAGATGTATGAATCCAGCTGCTTTTTTGTAATTGGGTGCATGGTAACACTAGTGAATTCCATGTGTTATGAGCCCATCCTTGCATTGTCACAGAGGCAATGCTGTGTAGATGACCATGGCCATGGATGAGGCTTTCTGGAAATCCATGATGGGGCACTGGCAGAAGCACTTCCTTCTTATCTACTGCAGGCATATTCAGACCTGGAATATATCCATTGCTGTGAGGTAACATCAATACTATCCTCATGATAAAAGAGGCTTAATATCATCAACCTACCAGCTACTTTTGTTCTCATATGAAATGTTCTCATATGGGAGCTGATGAGAAGATACTCAGTGTTGGTCTCTGCTTTCATAGGTTGGGCAGTAAGTGGGTTTCGTAATCAAATCAGCCTTTATGAGGGGAAATTCAATTTGTAGAGCCCATGGACACCTACCACCCTTGCCTCCATGGCCACCCTGGACAGTTTCTCATTAAACAATTCCTGCAGTTTCTGGTATGGGCGGGGGGAGGAATTCTACTTACATCCATAGGATAGGTGATATTATCTATTGGGAGACAATTCTCCATAATGTTTCTACATGTCTAGGATTGTCTTTACAAGTATGTTTGTATGCAAACATACTTGGAAGCTAGAGACTCCCTCTAGGTCAGATGGCAGATTTGTTTCCTGGTCACGATAATGAAGGTAATGTCTTCCTTTGGGGACAAAAATTGGGCAAGTTTTCTACAAATTCCCTCAAAAGATTAGGAATTCTCTGAGTTCACTGTAGTTCTGCTGTGATATAGACCTACCATGTGTGTGGTATCCATTTGTGTCTGGTTCTGCTTCACCCCAATGAAAATTGGGTGTATCAAGAGGAACAAATGTAGATATGATGCTCATGCTATGCATTGTGACACGAGTAACAAACTGTCGAATTCCATTTGAATTTCTTGTCTCCTGACTGGTCAGACCTGTGGTGTGTGTCAAAGCAAACCAGCAACTCTAGGAGTTGCATCTGCTTTGGGTTGGCTTGATCAATGGACCTTTTCCACCTGATTATTGACTGTCTTACCCACAGTGGTGCCTTTCAGTGGGATTTTATAAAACACAATATTTTCATGCTGCCTGTGGTGCTTGTTCCCTTTAAGCTGGAGATTACTATGGGGTATGTTGCAATAGCATCTTTCCCTGATAGTGGTGAGTGTAACAAAGTCTCAGAATGGTAGAAGTCGAAGGTTGTGCTTAAGCACAAGAAATATAAAATTGCAATTATCCCAACAAACCACAGGCTTAGAGTAGCAATTAGTCTTTTGACCGTAGAGATCTATGTTGCTTATGATGGTGTTAAATTTTGCTAAGTTTTATAAATTTAGCCAAGATTAGTATTTTTTCCTCCAAGTTTTATAATATGCTAAAATTTAAGGAAGCACTCAACAAGTGCAGGGTTGGTGCCTGAGAGTAAGCACCTCCTTAAATTGTGTAGCCTAGGTTCTCGACTTGCATCACTCAAGTTCTAACCTTGCACTTGACTCTATTTGCAATGGAGGTTCAGCTTCATCCATCAAGTCAAACATTCCATCTCATACTTCAGAATCTCTCTTTCCCCACCACTTCTCTTGTGTTAGAAGAAGAGTCCTGGCAAATTTAAGCACTTAACACTGAAACTCTACAAACTTTATGATCAAGTTCAGGGCTGATGGATATATTTTCCAATGATTGCAGGAAATAAATGACTCCAAAAACTTCCAAAAATCAGTTTCCACTTTTGTTGTATAACAGTCACAGCCATCTACTTCTTCTATAGAATTGCACATTTTTATAGAAAGACTATAGTTATTACTGTGCCTAAGTGCCACAGTTTCTTGATTTCCCAAAGACTTCCACATCATATTTACTTTTTCCTAAGCCAATATTATAATAATTTGTGTAATCATGATGCCTCCAAATGGCAAAGATCACTCCTGTGCCATCCCATACTCTCCTCATCCTGTATTTGTTTCTTAAGGCTGCTGTTAAAAAAAAAAAGTGTACCACAAACTGGGTGGCTTACAATGGCAGAAATTTATTCTTCACAGTTTTCGAGGCTATAAACCTGCAATCAAGGTGTCAGCAGGGCTGCGCTCCCTCTGAGCTCCTAGGTAGAATCCTTCCTTGCCTCTTACAGCTTCTGGTGGTGGCTAGTGATTCTTGGCAATTTTTGTGTTGGAGCTGCTTCACTCCAGTCTCTTTTTGGGTCATTTCATAGCATTTCCCTGTGTGTCTCTTTCAATGACACATTCCTATTTTTATAAGGATACAAGTCATATTAGATTAGGGAGCACTCTAATAACCTCACTTTAACTTGATTACATCGGCAAAGACCTTATTTCCTAAAAGGTGACATTCACAGAGACCAGAAATTACAATTTCAACACATCTTTTTGGGTACACCGTTTAATCAATAACACCTTCCAACAAAAGGATGAACTGTGTGTTCTTCAAATATGTGAGCAACTTGGTAGGAAAGAAAAGAAACTCTTACACTCTGTCATTTGTATAAAGAGACTATTTACAAAGGTGTGACAGCATTATGGTAACCAAAACTACATCTAACAACAGCTTGAGTTTGTTATCACCTCCAGAACAGTGGGCAAGAGCAGGGCTCAGTAACAAAACCCAGAAAGAGGAGCCATATGGACACAACATTCTTACAGTAGCTTTAATTTTTGACACAGGGATTCAGCCAGCCCTGGTCATCCCCTCAGAGTGGGAGATGAGGGAATAAACACCCGGTGCATTTGTCCTCATCTCCTGTCACAGCCTCGTTTGGGTCACAGCCAAAGATGAGTACCCAGGACATGGCTCATAAAGAAAAAGGGTGCTAAGTTAATTTGGAGGGACAGAGAGAAAGTAACCAGCACAGCTCACAGTTCACGAAATAGAGGAAATAAAAATAAGTTATAATTTGAAATTTAAAAATTCTAATTAAAATCCAATTATTAGCTCATAGGTTGGTGAGCATCATAAATTTATGATACAAATTTTTGGAAACATTTTTGGAAAAGAGGGTGATTAGTAATTCTGTCCAACATTGAAAGGCAAATCCTTTTGATTTTGTTTGTGGGAATTTTTTCCACCTATTTATTGGACATGGTATAAAATTATATAAGGATATTAATGGAAGCATTGCTTATAATAGAAAAAGCCTGACCACTACTTAAATATTTATAAAAAACAGTTTAGATGAAAATTTGCATGTCACTTTAATAGAACTTAATGAATCCATAAAAATAATAAACTAATACATTTCATTTATATGATAATGTATATGTATTAACCTTCTCTCTAAACTGAAAGAGTAATAATTCAACAGGAATAAGAAAGAATGGGAAAATACAAAGAGTAACTTTTGTTTCCGGAGGAATAGAGGACCTAATATTTAATTTCTTTTATATATGAATACAATTTATCTATAAATAATTTATTGAATGTTCCAAAGATTTTGACTGATGCATAAATCTAAATTATTATATACCTACTTTACATTTAGGTGTAGTCCAATTTTGAGATCAACAATTTAGTCCACTGTCTTTCTTTTTTTGCTTGCTTATTTTGATTTTATCTATTTCTTTGTCTGTGAAAATATGTATTGCATATATTTTCTTTCCATCTACATTTTGCCTGTTCATTTTCCTTTTATTTTGTTATTAAAAAAATTTTTAATTATAGTTAACATTAAACATTTTTTATATTAGTTTCAGGTGGATAGCATAGTTGATAGACTTTTGTAGCATTTATGAAGCGATCCCTCTGATAAGTCTAGTACCCACCTGGCACTATACATAGTTATACAATATTATTGACTATATTCCACATACTGTACTTCACATCCCCGTGGCTATTTTGTAACTACCAATTTGTACTTCTTAATCCTTTCACCTTTTTCACCCAGCTCCCCAGTCCCCTCCTGTCTGATAACCATCGTTTTGTTCTCTGTATCTATGAGTCTGTTTCTGTTTTGTGGGGTTTTTTGGTTGTTAATTTTTGTTGTTTATTTTGTTGTGGGGTTTATTTTGTTCTTTCCACATATAAGTGAGATCATATGGTATTTATCTTTCTCTGTCTGACTTATTTCACTTAGCATAATATCCTCTAGGTCTGTCCATGTTGTCACAAATTGTGAGATTTCATTTCTTTAAGGCTGAGTAATATTCCGTTGTATACAACTCCTTCTTTTTATCCAATTGTCTGTGGACACTTAGGTTGCTTCTGTACCTTGGCTATTGTAAATAGCTCTGCAATGAACATAGGGGTGCATTTATCTTTTTGAATTATTGTTTTGGATTTCTTCAGATAAATACCTAGAAGTAGAATTACTGAGGCATAAGTTAGCTCTATTTTTAATTTTTTGAGGAACTTCCAAACTGTTTTCCGTAGTGTCTGTACCAATTTGCAATCCCACCAACAGTGCATGAAGGTTCCCTTTTCTCCACATCCTCACTAAAACTTGTTGTTTTTTGATTTCTTGATGATAGCCATTCTGACAGGAGTGAGGTGACGTCTCATTGTGAATTTAAATCACACTTCTCTGGTGATTAGGGATGTTGACCATCTTTTCATGTGTCTATTGGTCATGTAAATGTCCTCTTTGGAGAAATGTCTTTTCAGGTCCTCTGCCCATTTTTTTACTTGGACTTTTTTTTTCTTTCTTTTTTTTTTTTTTTGTTGAGTTCTATGAGTTCTTTATAAATTTTGGCTATTAACCCCTTATCTGATGTATCATTAGTGAGTATCTTCTCCCAATTCAGTAGGCTGTCTTTTCATTTTGTTTGTGGTTTCCTTTGCTATGCAAAAACTTTTTAGTTTGATTTAGTCCTATTTGTTTATTTTTTTTTTCTTTTGTCTCCCTTACCTGAGGAGATAGATCAGAAAAAAATATTACTAAGAGCAATGTCAGAAAGTTTACAGCCTGTGTTTTCTTCTAGGAGTTTTATGGTTTTGTGTCTTACATTGAAGTCTTTAATCCATTTTGAGTTTATTCTTGTATATGGTATAAGAAGGTGGTCCAGTTTCATTTTTTTGCAGGTATCTGTCCAGCTTTCCCCAACACCATTTATTGAATAAACCATCTTTACCTTATTATATAGTCTTGCCTTCTTTGTCCTAGATTAATTGACCATATAGGTGTGGGTTTATTTCTGTGCTCTCTATTCTGCTCCGTTGACCTATGAATCTGCTTTTATGCCAATGCCATACTGTTTTGGTTGCTATGGCCTTTTAGTATAATTTGATATCAGGGAGTGGGTTACCTCCAGCTTTATTCTTCTTTCTCAAGATTGTCATGGCTATTCAGGATTTTTTATGGTTCCTCTTTCTCAAGATTTCTGTTGCTATTTGTGGCCTTTTATGGTTCCATATAAATTTTAGGATTATTTGTTCTAGTTCTATGAAAAACGCCATTGGCATTTTGATAGGCATTGCATTGAATCTATAAATTGCTTTGGGTAGTATGGACATTTTAACTATGTTAATTCTTTCTATGCATGAGCACCGTGTATGCTTTCATTTATTTGGCTCTTCTTCAGTTTTTTCCTTCATTGTCTTATAATTTCCTGAGTATAGTTCTTTTACCTCCTTGGTTAAGTTCATCCCTAGATACTTTATTTTTGTAATACAATTGTCAATAGGATTGTTTTCTTAATTTATGTTTCTGATAATTCATTATTGGTGTATAAAAATGCAAGTGATTTCTGAATATCAATTTTGAATCCTGCTACTTTACTGAAATCATTTATCAGTTCTGATAATTTTTGGTGGAATCTTTTGGTTTCTCTATATTTAGTATCATGTCATCTGCATATAATGAGTTTTACTTCTTTTTTTCCAATTTGGATGTTTTGTTTCTTTTTCTTCTCTGATTGCTGTGGATAGGACTTCCAATACTATGTTGAATAAAAGTGGTAAAAGTGGACATCCTTGTCTTATTCCTGATCTGAAGGAAAACACTTTTGGCTTTTCCCCATTGAGTATGATGCTAGCTGTGCATTTGTCACATTTGGCCCTTTTTATATTGAGGTATGTTCCCTCTATTCCCACTTTGCTGAGAGTTTTTATCATAAATGGACACAGGATTTGTCAAATGCTTTTCCTGCATCTATTAATATGACTATATGATTATCTTTCATTTTGTTTAAATGGTGTATCACATTAATTGATTTGTAGATATTGAACCAAACTTGTATTTCAAGAATAAATCCCACTTGATCATTGTCTATGATCTTTTTAATGTATTGCTGAATTCGCTTTGCTAATATTTTGTTGACAATTTTTACATCAGTCTTTTTTTGTAATGTCTTTGGTTTTGGAATCAGGCTAATTGTGGCCATGTAACATAAGCTTGGGAGACTTCCCTCTACTTGAATTTTTTGGAATAGTTTGAGAAGAAGAGGTGTTCATTCTACTTTGAATGTTTGGTAAAATTCACCGTGAAACCATGTGGTCCAGGACTTCTGTTGTTGGGAGTTTTTTGATTACTGATTCAATTTTGTTAGCAATAATTGGTGGGTTTAGATTTTCTGTTTCCGCTTGATTCAGTCTTGGATGATTGTATGTTTCTAGGAATTTATCCATCTCTTCCAGATTGTCTGATTTGTTGGTATATAATTGCTTATAGTATTATCTTATAATTTTTTGTATTTCTGTGGTGTCTGTTGTCACTTCTCTTTCATTTCTAATTTTATTTATTTGGGTCCTCTTTTTTTTTCTTGATAAGTCTGATCAAAGGTTTATCAATTTGGTTTATCTTTTCAAAGAACCGTCTCTTGGTTTCATTGATCTTTTGTATTGTTTTTTAGATTATTTTATTTATTTTTGCTCTGATTTTTATTATTGCCTTCCTTCTACTCACATTGGGCTTTGTTTGCTATTCTTTTTCTAGTTCCTTAAGTGTAAGGTTAGGTTGTTTATTTGAGATTTATTTTGTTTCTTGCCTGTGTTGATATGAATTTCCCTCTTAGGAGTGCTTTCACTGTGTCCCATAAATTTGGGGTCATTGTGTCTTTATTTTCAGTTGTCTCAAGGTATCTTTTGATTTCTTCCTTGATATCATTTTTGACCCATTCATTATTTAGTAGCATGTTATTTAGCCTCCATGTGTTTGTGTCTTTTTCATGTATGGTTTCTTTTCTTTCTTTTTTTTGATTTCTCATATTATAGCTTTGTGGTCAGAGAACATGCTTGATATGATTTCAATCTTCTTAAATTTATTGAGACTTGTTTTGTGGTCTATATTGGAAAATGTTCTTGTCTGGTAACATTCATGTGCCCTTGAAATGAATGTCTATTCTGTTGCTTTGGAGTTCAAGGCTCTAAAACTATCAATTAAATCTATCTGGCCTAGTGTGTCATTTAAGGCTGCTGTATCCTTGTTTATTTTCTGTCTGGAAGATCAGTCTGTTGTCAGTGGAGTGTCAAAATCCCCGACTATGACTGTATTACTGTCAGTCTCTCCTTTTGTGTTGGTCAATATTTGCTTTGTATATTTAGCTACTTTTATTTTTGGTGCATAAGTGTTTACAAGGGTTATATCTTCTGTTGGCTTGATCTCCTTATCATTATGCAATGTCCTTCTTTGTCTCTTATTGTAGCCTTTGTTTTAGAGTCTATTTTATGTAAGTATTGCTACCATAGCGCTTTTTTTTTTTTTTTTTTGCTTTTTTTTTTCCTTGAGTTGGGCAGGGTAGGATCCATGGTGGGGTGAGTGGTGTTCACATGGTTAATACTGATTCAGTTCAGGTGCCAGTGCTGAGTCTGGGGCCACTCCACAAAAGGCCCAGAGAACAAAGAGGTCAGCCACCACTCACCTCAGGCCCACAGACCCCCGAGAGTTGTCTAAGAAAGTTTGCAGCACAGGTTTGAGCTGGTTGCCCAGCACTGAAAATGCCTCCAGCTGCACACAAGACATGGCCCACTCTGTGCTGTTGAAAGAGCCTCCTAAAGTGGGTGGGTGGGGTGGGGCTGGTTGCCTGTGTACCAAAAGTGCCTCAGGAAGTGCTGTATGAGTTGGACAGAGCAGGGCCCCAGGGGATTGTTGGTGTGTGGTGAGTGTAGTTCACCAGGCCAATGCAGTTTCAAGTTTGGCTGACAAGATGGTGCCTGCCTATAGGCTGCACAGAAGGAGGGCTCAACACAGGGATAATGGAGGCTGTCCCTCTACCCCTTGTCCTGAAGCCACACCATTCAGTCTTTCCCTGTATGCCTCTGGTGTGTCTTGAGTTGCTGCCCCTCCACAAGAGTTGAGGGTGAGGGCCTGCAAGTGAGTGAGTCTGACACAAGCCCTTTAAAACGACATCTGGGTTTCCAGCAGCCTTCTGTGTCACCCTGATGAATGGAATCCTCACTGATTTTCTCAGGCAGATGTTATGGGGACTCCTCTTTCTGGCACTGGAGCCCTGATCTCCAATGGCAAGATATCCTTCTTTGATGCTCAAATACTACATGTAGGTGTGGGGTCAGCTGATTTCACATCTCTGGCCCTCCAACCAGTCTCGACGTAGCGTCTTCTTTATATCCTTACTTATAGGATTTCTGTTCAGCTAGTCTTCAGGTGGTTCTCAAACATAGTTGTTCTGTAATTTAGTTGTAATTTTAAGGTGGTCATTGGAGGTGGCAAGCACAACATTTACCTGTGTTGCCATATTGCCAATGCCTGTTTATTTTTTAACAGTATATTTTGATGAGCAGGTTTTTTTTAATTTGAATGCAGTCCAATTTATCTTTTTGTTTTATTTTATGCTTAGTGATTTTTTAATCTTATTTATGAAGCCCTTGACAATCAAAGGTCTTGAAGAAATTCTATATTGCCTTTCAGAAACTTTATAGTTTAGATTTTATATTTAAATCTATGATTAACCACTAATTTTTGTCTATAGTACAAGGAAGGGATCACTTATTATTTATCCCATTTTTTGTCATTTGTGAAAAAGACTTTCTTTCTTTTATTGAATTCCCTCAATGACTTTATGGAATAAAAACTACATTTTTCAGTATCCCTTGTCTTTAGTTATGGCTGATGGGATAGAAGAATCCAGGAAGAGTCCTCATTCTTTTTCCTCTTTGCTACTAAAATGTGCCATCTTGGGACGTGAGATAGAGTCACATGTTATTATTATGTTTTCATGACAGGCAGAGTTCCCGTCCCGATAAACATGGAGCCCGCCCCCAACAGGCTCTGGTTACTTCTCACAGGATTTTGTTATATTGGAGAAAAATACATTTATTTTTGTGGAAAAAAAAAATCCATAAGAGCACATAAAATAGAAAACAAAATAAATAATATTTTATTTCCTCCAAATTTCCTGATTGTTTTCATGTCAGTGAATATTCTTTTAATCACTCTACAATCTAACTAGAGGCTGAAATCCATTAGTTGATTTTAAATTTTCAATAATTTTTTCATTTCTAAAATTATTTTTCCTTGGCTCCTTTGTCAAAGATTATCTATACACACACACACACACACACACACACACACACACATATATATGTTTATTTCTGGGTTTTCAATTCTAGTCCATTGGTCTATGTGTCTGTTTTTCTGCCAATATTGTGCTGTTTTGATTATTGTTGCTTTGTAGTACAAATTAAAGTCAGGGAGTGTGATATTCCAGCTTTTTTTCTCTCTCTAGGATTGCTTTAGCTATTCAGGGTCTTTTGTGATTCCATATAAATCTGGTGATTTTTTGGTTCTATTTCTTTTAAAAAAAATTACCATTGGGATTTTAAAGGGAATTGCATTTAATCTGTATATTGCTTTATGTAATGTGGCCATTTTAACTATGTTGATTCTTCCAACACATGAATAAAGAATATCTTTCCATTTTGTTGTGTCTTCTTCAATTTCTTTTAATAATGTCTTATAGTTTTCAGTGTAGCGGTCCTTCACATTCTTTGTTAAGTTCATTCCTAGATATTTTATTCTTTTTGTTGCAATTGCAAAAGGATTTTTTTAAATTCATTTTTCTGAAATTTTATTGTTAGTATATAGAAATGCAATGGATTTTGTACATTGATTTTGTATCCTGCAACTTTATTCATTTATTGTTTCTAAGAGTTTTTTGGTGGCTTCTTCAGTGTGTTCTGTATAAATAATCACGTCGCCTGCAAAAAGTGACAATATAACTTCTTCATTCCCAATTTGGATGCCTTTTATTTCTGTCTCTTGCCTGATTGCTCTGGCTACGACTTCTAATACTATGTGGAAGTCTAGGGGAGAATTCCTGTCTTGTGTTGATTTTAGAAGAAAAGCTTTTAGCTTTTCACCATTAAGTATGATATTAGCTGAGAGTTTATAATATTTGGCCTTTATTATGTTGAGGTACTTTCCTTCTATACCCATTTTAGTAAGTGTTTTAATCATAAATGGATGTTGTCCCTTGTTTAAAATGTACACTGGAGGAAAGAAAGCCTCTTCAATAAATGGTGCTGGGAAAATTGCAAAGCCACATGCAAAACAATGAAACTAGACTGCTATCTGTCACCGTGCACCAAAACTAACTCAAAATGGATCAAAGAGCTAAGCATAAGACCTGAAACAATAAACTGCATAGAAGAAAGCATAGGTATTAAACTTATGGACCTCATGTTCAGAGAGGATTTTATGAATTTGACATCAGACGTAAGGGAAGTAAAATAAAAAATAAATGAATAGGACTATATCAAATTAAAAAGCTTCTGCACAGCAAAAGAAACCATCAGCAAAGAGGCAACACAAAATGGGAGAGGATATTTGCAAACAACACCTCTGAAAAGGGGTGAATATCCAAAATATACAAAGAACTCATACAACTCAACAACAACAACAAAAAACAAATAGTCTAATTTGAAAATGGGCAGAGAACCTGAATAGGCTCTTCTCTCAAGAAGACATACAAATGGCCAACAGATATATGAAGAACTGCTCAACTTCCCTAGACAAATGCAAATCAAAACCACAATAAGATATCACCTCATACCTGTTAGAATGGCTACCTTCAACAAGTTAAATAACAATAAGCGTTGGAGAGGCTATAGAGAAGAAGGAATCCTCATACTCTGCTGGTGGGAATGTAATTGGTACAGCCACTGTGGAAAATAGTATGGGGGGTCCCTCAAAAAATTAAGAGTAGAATTATCGTATGACCCAGCAATCCCTCTCCTGGTTATCCAAACAAAATCTGAAAATATTTATCTGTAAAGATATAGGTACCCTGATGTTCATTGCAGCATTATTTAAAGTGGCCAAGACATGGAAACAACCATAGTGTCCTTCGATAGATGATTGGATAAAGAAGATGTGGTACATATATATAGTGGAATACTACTTGGCCGTAAGAAAAGATGAAATACTGTCATTTGCAACAACATGGATAGATCTTGAGATTATTATGCTAAGCAAAATAAATCAGACAGAAAAAGTCAAGAACCATATGATCTCACTCATATGTGGGATATAAAACTGAAAACAACAAAGGAACAAAACAAACAAACAAACAAACAAAAACTCAGACCTAGATAACAGTTTAGTGCTTACCAGAGGGTAAGGAAGGACTGGGGGTTGGTAGAAGAGGAAAAAAGGGATCAAATATATGGTGATAGAAGAACTGACTCTGGGTGTTGAACACACAATGCAATATATAGATGATGTTTTATATAAATGTATACTTGAAACCTATATAATTTTGCTGACCAATTTCACTCCAGTAAATTTAATAAAATATAAAAAAATTTTAAATGGTTTTTCCTTGAATTACCTTGGTTATTTTTGATAGTCTATAGGTTTTAATTTCATTTGTAATTCAATCTTTTATATATTAAACGTTTAATATGTATGTATGTTATCTCTCTCTGATGAAATATGGACCAAATATACTCACAGACAATTTAAAGTGGGAAATAGAAGCGGCTTGTAATTTATGAAAGTATTTTAACCTTATTGTTAACCAAGAAAATGAGAATTTAAAATAAAATAAAGTATCGTTTTGCTCATCTGAGTAGCAATTTAAAAATATACACAACATACTATTTTTGGGAAGCCTTAATTATTCTCCCTGACTGGGTATATTTTTCCTAATTTGCACCTTAATGGAACCTTGAATATTCACATTGCTCTATTATTGAAGTAACAACTTTAAATTTATAAGGAATACCATAATTAATATGTCTCCCCATTAGTTAATTCACAGATCTTAGCATAATGTCCGAACTATGGAAATTACTAAATATATGTTTGAATGGATAACAAAAAAAATGTTTATCAGAATATGGAATAATGCATACTGTCATATATACTTGCCAGGAGGAAAAAACTGTTATAATTTCCTTTGAAATAACTTGTTTAAATTATAAGGAACAAACACTTACCAACCTATTTCATTTCCTTAATATGTATTCTTCACAAATGCTACTGTATAGACACTAAGATGTATAATTTCAAATGTAAATTCCAATTTTTTGTAATATTCAAAGAAAAAATAAGAGATATAGATGTCCATTAATACAATACTGGTTAAATAAATGGTAGTGTTTTCACAAAATGATTATCGTTTAGCAGTTATAAACAATGTAGTACTCATAAATATATTGACCTGGAAAGTTCTTCAAGACTCACTGTTAACTGTTAAACAAATAAACAAAGAAAAACAAGAGCAGAAAAAAATTAATATAGTCACATTTATATACAAATCAATGCAAAACAAAAGCAATCATTTCTCTACTTATATATTAATGAGTGTGCCAAAAAAGAAAAGTAATGTGCAGGTAAATTAGTCCAAAATGGCAGAATGATCACGTGCTGTATTGTCCTCCTTCTCCATTCTCAACTCTCCGGAAATAGAAGAAAAAATATTTAACAGTAAGTTCTAAATTATACTGAAATAGGAAGTATTTTAATTGGATGAAAAATTTTTAGTAGTTTCTGAAAGACAAGGAGCATACACCAAAATACTGTAGTAGGAATTCACAGAAAAACCTGCATGAAAATTTGAAACAAAGATAAGGAGGTGGAATACTGACAACTGACAGAGTGTGTGGTGGAGTTTAGCTGGGCACGTCAAATGCCTTCTGATGACTCTTGCATTACGCGAATGAAATACCAGACCCAACTCCACTCACTAAGCATGTTAGTAGGACATGTCAGTACGCACTCTGGAGTCAGAAAAGCAGAGCAGGTGGTCTCGGTTCAAAGTTCCCACGCCCAGAGTAGTAGCACTGACCAGGCAGAATCTCACATCTCCCCCAGAGTGACTGGAGATGGTGTTGCACTCATACAGAGTTAGTCATAAATTCAAAGGTGAATAGCTAACTCAAGAGGCTTCTTTGGAGAAATTAACAAGCAGATCCTAAAATTTATTTGAAAATACAAAGAACCCAGAATAGCCAAAATAATTTTGCAAAACAATAAGTTGGAGGATTTAGTTCCTGATTTCAAAGTTAACTATACCAATAGCACAACCAGAAAGTATGGTACTGGTGTAAGTGTAGACATATAGACCAATGAAACAGAATACAGAATTCAGTTTAGACTCACACAAGATCTATGAATTGATTTGAGACAAACATGTCAAAGCAATTCAGTGGGAAAAGAATAGTCTGTTCAGTAAATTGTACTGGAACAATTGGATACCCATATATAAAAATTAACTCAAAATAGAACATAGACCTAAATGAGAAGTCCAAAATTAGAACACTTGTAGAATACTTCTAGGAAAAACCTTTGTGATCTTCAGTTAGGCAATGTAAATGCATACATAGAAAAAACTAATAAATTTCTCTTCATCAAAGTTAAGAATGTATGATATTTAGTGTATTACACTAAAGATAACTGGGAGAAAACATAATAACATATCTGAAAAAGGACTTGTTTTTAGAATATGTTTTAAAAGACACTCAAATTTTAATACTAAGTAAACAAGCAATCCACTTTTAAAAATGATGTCTGAAACCATTATTAGTACTGAAATCCTATAGATACTGGGTTTTTTTTTTCCTATACATACATACCTATGATAAAGTTTAATTTATAAATTAGGCACCATAAGAGATTAACAAAAACTAGCAATAATACAGAACAATTATAATAATATACTGTAATAAAAGTTATGTGAATGTAGTCGCTGTCTCTCTGTCTCTCTCTCTCACTCTCTCTCACACAAAATATCTGATAACCATTCTGATAACCAAGACAACTACTAAGTGACTAAGGGGGTGTAGTGTACACAGCATGGATGTGCTGGAGAAACTGATGATTCAGGTCCTGGGTGGGATGAAGCAGGATGATGTGAGATTTCATCATGCTACTTGGAACAGCACACAATTTAAAACTGATAAATTGTGTCTTTGTAGAATTTTCCATTTAATATTTTTAGACCATGGTTGACCATGGGTAACTGAAACTGAGGAAAGTGAAACCACAGATGGGGAGGTGACTACTGTAGTTAATACAAAAGTTAAAAAAAATAATTTACTTATCAAAAAGTAGGGCCAAAAAAGTTGTTCAATAATGTAAAACATTTTATGTTTTTAATTTTTTTCAAATATTCAGCATTTTATGCAATGGCTTATCATTCAGTTGTTCTAACTTTACTATTTTCTTAATTTTAAGAACCTTCTGAACTGAACACTGAGAAATATTTCCCACCTTGAAAGAGGTCACTCATCTCACAGAATTTTCACAAGTTATTTCATAAATAATTCATCAAAATTCAATTTTGTTTGAGATCCTGCTAAATTAATTCATCCTAGAAATACTGTCAGTGCTGTAAAGAATGATATTCAATAGCTATTTACAATCATCTTTACAGTAAGCTTTAAGAGCTTCTTAAAATGTGTTGCATATCACCAGTGCTGAATAAACAATAGCAGCTGATGATAAGTATCAGGGAACTTAGTACTGGGAGTCATATAACCAGATACTATTTTACTTCAGCATTTTTATACATTTTGCAATTGAACTTTGCGCCACTGCCCAATTCCCATTTTTCTACCACATTAGTTTAAAAATATAATGTTTATGTTTTAAACATAAAAACAAATATACTCTCTAACAGAAAGTATGTTTAAAGATATATACTCATCAATAAGAGACAGAGTTCTTTGAACATTAAATGAAAACAGCTGGTGATAATTAACCTTGGAATCGGCACACACTGTATTTTGATTCAGAATGGCTGTACTTATTAAAGATGGCAGTGTTAAACACACTGTACTTTTTATAAATTATTATATCTAACTTTTGAATAATACTATTTTAACTGAAAATAATCGCTTAATATAATAAAATAAGCAAAGTGAAAGACTACCAAGATAGATATGTTATAAACCTTTGTTAAAAAATATCAGTATTTAACCATAAAAACTCTCCTCCTTATCAACCAATATAATTTAAAATAACCAATAGTTATAAAAAGGAAAACCTGTATCAATATTAGAAACTAAAGAAACTGATTTCAAAATCCAGAAAATCTAGAAGTTGGGACTAGAGAGAAGAAAAACTATCAAACATAATGAAGTACTACAGTGAATTTCTAACTAACTAACCAAGAATTTTTTACTTAAAAAGGTTTTAAGTGTAATAATGTATAACTTTATTTGTAGCACTTGAAGAATACAGAGGAGGGTGTTAACTCTAGCCAGACCTACTGAATCAGATACTCGGGCAGTAGAACCCAACAATTTTGGTTTATCAAGCCCTTCTGGGGATTTGAATGCATGTTCAAGTTTGAAAAACACCGCTTTGGACAAATGTTTTCTCTAATATTGTAATCAGTAATAAATACAACTCATCATCTTAATTGATGAATTGTACTCTTCATTGAATAGAATCAAATATGTTTTAGTAAAAATACATAGGGGGGAATCTAGAATGGTTCCATGTTATCTTTCAATTCTGAGGTAAACAAAAAGATGTAGATCTGCAAGGTGAGTTTGTCCTGAATGCGAAAGACCGGAAGCAGCAGGATGAATTGCTATTCGTCCACACTAGACTAATAAGGAGGATCCAAATTAGAGGCATGGCAATGACAATGGGTAAAAGACAAAATGCTTTTAAAATATGTATGGCACACATTTGGCAAGAATTTATAATTGATTGGGTCCAAAAAATGAACATATAGAGTGGCTAAAGAATGATTATTCATTGTTGCTTTGTATCATTGGGTATAGGGACAAAGTGCTGACAACCAAGTGGGGGCTTAATAAATGTTTGTTAAGTTGAAGCCAATTTGTTGGGATAAAAAATTGAAAGCTGTTGTGTTTATATCTCTTCTGTGAAGGCATATCTGGCCAATGATGATTTTGTCAAAAAAAAAAAAAAAAAAAAAAGATTCTTGGTGTCATCACAGGAAAGAATTCAAGGATACACAGAATAAGTCAAGCAAGCAGTGGATTTGTTAAAAGAAGGATAGTACCCTCCCAAAATAGTAGGGGTGGGCAGGCCAGGAGAAGAGAACTGTGCCCAAGAACAAAGAGGCTTAGGAATTTATTACTTCTAAAATGAGGGTGTGAAATATTCAAGTTTTAGGGGAGGCATTCCTAGGCGGGTCCTCCCTGACCACTCCTTCCTGTTAGGAGGTGGGATTCTCTTGTCCTTATTTGGCCCTTTTTGGAACTGTCATGGTGACACAGGGGATGGAGATTTTCACTAACTGCAATGCTAATTAATATTAGAATCCATTACAATTAGCTGAAGTTCACTTTGAGGGGCAAGATGGTGTCCTCGATCTCTTCTTGGCCAGCAAAATCTAGTTCTGGCCAGTCTGGTAGCTGCACCTTTTCTTAAGAATGATCTCATCTCCTTCCTTATTTTCCCGCACTTCCTTCTTCCCTTCCTTCCCTTCTCTCCCCATGGTCCTATTCTTTCTGCCTATGATAACAATGGCATGGTTAGTTCCAGCTTTTGCGTTATGGCAAAATTGCATTATTTTTCATTATTTATACCCTTTCATCATTTGTCCTCTTTTTTCTAATTGAAAAAAGCTAAATGCCATTAGAACAGCATCTATTATAATCTTGGAGCTGTACAGTATACTCTAAATCAATTTTCAAAGATATTATTTTGATACAATCTTGAAAAGTCACGAAGACTTGTCACCATATTATAAGATAAGTAAGTCTGGTTGCAAAAGTTTCTGTTGTTTTCCCACCAACTTTATTTGTCTTTGTGGGGTCTTAAAAAAATACTTTTCTTCCCACCTTTTAAGTTCCTCTAGCTGGGCTAATAATCAAATTAACAGAGACCGATTAATAAAAGGAAATCAAAGTTTTAATACGTGTATGGGGAATTCACATAGGCATGAAAATTCCAAAACCACTGAGGCAATATTGGGTAATAAGACATTTTTGGACAAAGGAGAAAGGAGGGGAAGAGGTATTAGATTTCAGAAGTGAGAATGGGTTATTTACAGGTACTTGGGGAAGAGCAGACCATATATGGCAGGCAAATTCTTGCTGGGCAACTCAAAAACAATGGGGCACAGTAGGCAGCTAGCTAACAGATGCTACTTGATGCCCTCTTACTTACCATAATTAATTCAAGTTAGGTAAGGAAGCAGTCTAAGATTTCCTTCCTTCCGAGTTTCTGTCTGAATCTCTTGAACAGAAAAGGGCCAAAGGTTCTTTTTGAGGCTTGTTTCTTACTAAACAACTTAAAGTCAACATTCCAAAAGGTAGCTTCAGGGTAGCAAAATTTTGGTTCCCTTCATCTTCGTGTTATACTGTACTTGTTTCTATGATTATGTCATGAATGCTAAAATCATGGGAATAAGTGATAGAATATAAATAATCAAAATTCATTATTTCTTGCATAGCCTCATATAATTGTTGCAATATTGTGATTTATAAGAAATATATATTTGGTTATTCAGATGACTAAAATGTATTTCTCATATATATTTGGTCTTGATCCACAATTCCTGGCTCAAAGCTCCCTGAACCCTGGAATTCCCTAAATATCAAAGTGATAGAGATCTCTTTTGTTAAGGAGATGACTTTTAGAAAGCTTCCAGGTAACCTAAGAATGGGAACTGGTTGCCAGGAGACCCAACCAGTTAATTAGAAGATTGGAACTTTCAATTCCACCTCTGACCACTTGGGAGGGAAGAGTGGTTGGATGTTGAATTACTTGGCCAATGATTTAATAAATCATGACTATACAATGAAACGTCTATAAAATCCCCAAAAGGGTGGGTTTCAGAGAGCTTCTGCCTGAATGATGTTAGTAAAAATATAGAGAGAGGGAATCTTTAATGGTACCAAGTAAGTGAACACATGGACATGCGAGGTGAGTGGTGCACCTGAGAGGACATGGAAGCTCCATTCCCCTTCCTATATATCGTGCTGTAAACATCACTTCCATCTGACTCTACCTGGGTTATATCCTGTTTCAATAAACCAGTGATCTAGTAAGTAACATGTTTCTCTGAGTTCTGTGAGCCATTCTAACAAATGAATCAAACCCAAGGAGGAGTTTGTGGAAACCTCTGATTTATAGCCAGTCGGTCAGAATTACAGGTAACAATTTGAACTGGCTGTTTGCATTCTCAGTTGGAGGGGGTCATTAGAACCTCCAATCTGTAGACAATCAGTCAGAAGTACAGGTTGCCCAGGCTTCTGGCTGGCCTCTTAAGTTTGTGTACAGGGAACGGGTCAGTCTTGTAGGACTGAACCCTTAACCTGTGGAATCTAATGCTGTCACTGGGTAGATATTGCCAGAATTGAGCTGAATTCTTGGACACACTGCTAGTGTCCTGAGAATTGTTTGTTGATGTGGGGGATCCCTTCACTCCAAGGTGAAATTGGGTCTGGGAACCCAATTTATTTGCAAAACCCAATTTAAGTGCAAAAGCAGTAGCAATAATAATAGCAGGATTGCAAATAGCAATGGGAGTGATAATTTTGGTAATAGTAACATAAAATGTAGAGATATTCCCCAGAACTCAATAGGTATCACAAACTCGAATACTGAGAGTCGAATCTACACCAAATATTACCTGAATCAGTAGAAAGGTTAACTATTTTAATTTAATGAATAATTTTAATACTTTTAGACAACATATATAGTCTCAATTTTCCTGTTATGTATTTAACTATTGGACCTCTAGAACCATTTAATATTAATATATACTTTTAGCTCCTGTGCCCACTAACTTGTTAACATTTACAACCTAAAATTTTTAACATTCTGTTTTAAAATGTATGCTACATGTAAACTAAAGCTTTCCCCTCTTTTATTTATTGAGCAAAACTAGTTAATTCCAGCTATAGTATATATATATATATATATATATATATATATATATATATATATGCTTTATCCATTTCATTGTATTTCCTTTATCACTTCTATCATTTCACCATATCTTTCTCTAATTTAGATAGTCTGTTTTGAGCTCTTTGATAGTTTCATGATGTGGTTAAGTTCATGTATGTCGACATAGTGACGTGAATATAAAAAAAAACAAAAACAAAAAAAGTGAATGAACAGAACCAACAACTCTCTGCCTTTATCCACATATTTTAATTAATAAACAAAAAATAAGAAAATTTCAGAATGTCAGCTGATGATAAATGTAATAAAGATAAAACAGTAGGAAAATAGAGAGTAATGAAGAGTAATAAATAATAAAGAGAGTAAAAAAGTTATTTTAGATAACTATTTGGGGATATTTCTCTCTGAGGAGGTGACCTTTAAACCAAGAGAAAAAAAAAGAGATTAGGTGCACAACATTTGGGGCAGAGGCATTCACAAATGCCAAAGTTCTGAAATGGGCCATATTTAACATGTTGAGAAATAGGAAGATAGCGTATCTGTCGCTGAATAGTAAGGAAAAGAAAAATTAGGAAATAAAGTTGGAAATCCAGACAGAATCAGATTACATAGGGCCCTGAGGGCCAGTCTGAAGATTCTGCTTTATGCTGAATCCATACAAAAGTAACTTCCATAAATGATGGAAAACATATTCTTTAATGAATGAAACAATAAAACTGTTTGAAAACAAAAGTGGAAAAACATGAAGTACCAGAAATTGTGATGGTATACTGAAAAACAAGGTGGTAGATACATCAAATTAATGATAGGAATTACCCCAAAATGCATGTGCCGTTGACTGTTGCAAACTATAGGAGCAAAACCAAAGTTGCTTCATACCAGGAAAGTGTAAATAGGAGGAAGAAGGAGCTCAGGAACAACCAATAGCCACTAATTGGGGTATTGCAGCCCAAGGAGCCAAGTGAGAATGTCACCACAAATGTCTTCTTATCTTCTCTCCAGCCATGGGATATAATTTAACACATTTTTTAAATATAGCTTATATAACCATGGTACTCAAACTGAGCAAAGACAGGTGGGAATCAGCAATTATAGACCAACCTCACCTATGAGCAAAGATTCCAAAACAAAAAAAGTAATAAAACAGACTAAGTACAGAGATATAGTAAAATAATATAAATTTATAACCAATTAAGGTTTATTTAAGAGAATAAAAATTATTCAACAACAGAATCTCTATTAATATGTTTCAATAAATGTGAGGATTATATGCAACATACATATTATCTACTATAATTAGACACAAGTTCAACACAAATTCATGTTCAAGATAATTTAAAACCCTGAAAGTAACAGAGTAAGAATGAAATTCTTTATCTTTATTGAAAAAAATATGTTTATATGAGAAATATATACATAAACATGAAAGCTTTCAGTAAACATACTTTATTTTGAAATGTAAATACCTTCTCTATAAAATCAGAAATGAGACCAGAATGCCCAGTGTAGTGTCCCTGCTTCATCAATTGTGTGCTGAATGTTGACTACAAATAACACAATGAAGATGTAGTGATTATAGATATGAGAAAGACAGAAGCAAAACTGTTATTTATAGATGATATTATCATCTTATAGACAATGTAGGTAAATAACTTACAAAGTATTAAAACTAAAATGAAAGATCAACAAGCTGCCAGATACAATTAAGCATAAAACAACCCAGGTCTACATATTTAGAAAATGGAATAAAAAAGAGATCCTATTAGGGGGAGAGAGAGAGAGAGAGAGAGAGAGAGAGAGAGAGAGAGAGAGAGAGAGAGAGAGAGAAGGGAGAGAGAGAGGGAGGGAGGGAGGGAGGGAGGAAAGTAAAGAGCGACATGGAGGTAGAAACACCTACAAAGTATCAAACAAATATATGTAAGAAAGTACTGGAGAATATTATAAAACTCTACTAAAGGACATAAAAGAAGATGGGGAAAAAATGAAAAGATAAACTGGATGGGTGAATAGAATGACTTAATATTGTAAAGACATCAATTTTCCAAAAAAGTAGTCTATAAATTCAACAACAGTCAAGTCCCCAAAAGGAATTTTGTTAGAAATTGGCAATGTGATTCTGAAAGTTACCTGAACTAGAAATTGTGGAAACTTGGAGATAATTTTTCAGTAGATGAAAGATAAGCCACTTTCAAGGCAGCTTGGGAAATACCATTCCCAGGGATAGAGTGCCAGGATGTATATACTGTATTTCCCCGAAAATAAGACTTAGCCAGACAATCAGCTCTAATGTGTCTTTTGGAGCAAAAATTAATATAAGACCTGGTCTTATTTTACTATTATATAAGACCAGGTCTTTAATATAATATAATATAATGTAATATAATATAATATAATATAATATAATATAATATAATATAATATAATATAATATAATATAAAATATAATACCGGGTCTTATATTAATTTTTGCTCCAAAAGATACATTAGAGCTGATTGTCCAGCTAGGGTCTTATTTTTGGGGAAATAGGGTGTCATGCGAGGCATCATGCGGGGTGTCTGGTCCTGCTCCCCACATAAGAACACAGGATATGGTGAGACCAAAAGGGAACACCCATGGAGCCATAGATAGGGGAGTCATACCACTATAGTCTCACTGGAGGCAGTATAGTGTCACTGGAGGCGGGATCCACACGACCTGCAACCTGCTGTCCACTTCTCTGCCTGCCAACCAACCAACTGACCAACCAACACAGCCACGGCAGTTGTATCAGTGGCTAGTTGGCTAACTGGTTACAGCTGATGGCCAAGTAGCCACAGCTGACGGCCATCTACTACCCGAGTCAGCACCTTTCCACTTGAGGCTGGGAGCCTGGAAAATGCTTTCTGGGACTTTGTCCCCACATAGGGTATAAAAGCAGATAGGCAAATGTCCAGCACAGTCTTTTATCCTTTTACTAAAATATCCCTTTGGACTTCATAAGAATGGTGGCAGCGAGGCGGACTTCTTAAGTTCTCCTCCAGAGCTTACCACAAAGTGAACATCTATAACCCATCAAGGGACTCTCTGCTCATCACACAGAACAGCTAAGAGGCTCGTATGAGGATTACTTGAAGGTAGGCAAATTGGGCGAGCAGGGGAAGAGGGAAGGGAGCAGAGAGGAGATGTGGCCCGCATCCACAGCTGTGAAGACGCAGGAGGTCCCAAGATGGAACAGAGACCACAAAAGCCAGGAGGTGGGCTCTTTCCCTGCATCCCTCAGCTGATCTCTCCTGTCGAGTGCAGCATATCCAGTATTTGAGGCAGTAACCTCAGCTGAAACCTCCAGCTGGGCCCTACATCTGACAAAGGATGTAAACTCCGTACCTGGGCCCCTCCACCCACTCTCCCAACCAATCTTACACCCCCCCCCCCACTTCCAGAGACTTAAGCTGATCCCTGAACTGAGCAGTAGTGTCAGATTACACAGCAGCTGTAGTGCTCAGGATCTGGGAAGACCCGGCGTGCAGCACAGCTCTGACCCAGGGAAGAGGCTGGGAAGAGTGTGATACCACTGGGCTGGGAGAGAGACGACTCCTCCATCCCCAGCCCCTACCCTTTCCGGCCTGCATAGGGCAGGGCAATTACAACTGCAGAGACACTCCCAGGGATCAGCAGTAGGCGGCAGATGCAGCTCTGGGTTTTCAGCAGCTCAGAAATCTGCTGCCCGCTGTACACACACACACACACACACACACACACACACACACACGGAAGAAGTCCCCTGAGACTCAGGAGACCTGGGCACAGGGTTGGTTGTTTTACTCTCAGTGTGCATATGTGCAACCAAGAGCAAAAACTGCACTGACTTTGTAGAAACTACCATCTAGACCCCATAACCCCACTCATCTAAAACTGCAGTCCCAAGGTCACTCTGGGCACCAGGTGACCGGCTCTGCCTGCACAATATGCAGAGGACTCTTTGGTACAGCAGAGGACAACCTGGAGATTACTTGGTGGGCTTAAGCCAAGACTGGCACTGCTTTTTCTGTTTTGTTTTGTTTTTATATCTTTGATATTTTTGCCTGTGTTGAGTGTGGATTATCGGTTGTTTTCACATGTGAATGTATTTGGTTTTTTCTTTGTTGTTGTTGTGCTCGGTGATTTGCTTTGTTCTGCAATTGCCCTACACCAGGGTCCAACTCAAGAGGCACAAGATTCCACACAACCAGAGGCCAACTCCAGACGATACCAGAGTATTACCGGGTTTCACCTACAAGTGACACACCCAGAGGGAATTCTTTACAGGCACAAGAGCCCATAGAGGCCAAGCCTCATTTAAGCGGTCAACCCTCATGCAGCAGAACATCTTGCTGTGGTCAGAGATAAGTCTCACAACTAGTCAGCCTAGGAGTCAATCTCTCCTCACAAGCTAAAAGCAATTAAAGATCAATTTTAACAGGACAATATACACAAGACAAGAGTCACCTTTGGAGCACACACAAAGGAGAAGAAGGAAGTTGTGCAAGTCAAATATATGAAGAATATATTAAAAGACAAAGATGGGCACTATATAATAATAAAGGGATCGATCTGACAAGGGTACATAACCCTAGTAAACATCTATGCACCCAACATAGGAGCACCTAAATATATAAAACAGATACTGACTGACATAAAGACAGAGATCAACAGTAACACTATCATAGTAGGGGACTTCAACACACCTCTGACAACAAGGGACAGGACCTCCACACAGAAAATCAATAGGGAAACAATGGCCTTAAATGACACATTGGACCATTTGGATTTAATTGATATTTTCAGAGCATTTCACCCCAAAGCTGCAGAATACACATTCTTCTCAAGCACTCATGGAACATTTTCCAAGATAGACCACGTGTTAGTCCACAGAACAAGTCTTGATAAATTTAAGAAAATTGAAATCATACCATTTGTCTTCTCTGACCATAGTGCTATGAAATTAGAAATGAACTACAGGAAAAAAACTGGAAGACACACCAATTCATGGAGGCTGAATAACATGTTACTAAATAATGAATGGGTCAACCATGAGATCAAGGAAGAAATCAAAATATATCTCGAGACAAATGAAAATAAAAACACAATGACCCAAAATCAATGAGATGCAGTGAAAGCAGTCCTAAGAGGGAAATTCATAGCATTGCAGGCCTACCTGAAGAAACAAGAAAAATCACTAATCAATAGTTTATCTTCACACTTAAGGGATCTGGAAAAAGAACAGCAAAATAAGCCCAGAGGGAGTACAAGGAAGGAGATAATAATGATCAGAGTGGAAATAAAGGAAATAGAAACCAGAAAAACAATACAAAAGATCAATGAATCTAATAGTTGGCTTTTAGAGAAGATAAACAAAATCGACAAACCTTTAGCCAGACTCATAACAAAAAAACAGAGAGAGGACCCAAATTAATAAAATCAGAAATGAAAGAGGAGAAGTGATAACAGACACTGCAGAAATACAAAAAAATTTAAGAAATTATTCTGAGCAACTATATGCCAACAAATTTGACAATCTGGAAGAAATGGACAATTTTCTAGCATACAACCTTCCAAGACTAACTCAAGAAGAAACGGAAAACCTGAATAGCCTGATTAACACCAGGGAAATTGAATTGGTAATCAACAATCTCCCAACAAACAAAAGCCCTGGACCAGGTGGCTTTGCAGGTGAATTTTACAAAACATTCAAAAAAGAATTATCACCTATTCTCCTCAAGCTCTTACAAAAAATCCAGAAGGAGGGAAAGCTCCCAAACACTTTTTACGAGGCCGCTATCAGCCTGATCTCAAAATCAGACAACACTACAAAAAAAGCAAACTACAAGCTGATCTCTCTAATGAACATAGATGCAAAAATCCTCAACAAAATATTAGCAAACAGAATTCAGCAATACAATAAAAAGATTATACACCATGATCAAGTGGGATTCATTCCTGGTATGCAAGGGTGGTTCAACATCCGCAAATCAATTAATGTGATATACCACATTAACAAAATGAAAAATAAAAATCATATGATGATATCAATAGATGCAGAAAAAGTGTTTGACAAAACCCAGCAGCCATTTATGATAAAAACCCATAAGGACGTGGGAATTGAGGGATCATATCTCAACATAATAAAGGCCATATATGATAAACCCACAGCTAACATCATACTCAATGGGGAAAAGCTAAAACTATTCCCATTAAGATCAGAAACAAGGCAAGGTTGCCCACTTTCTCCATTTCTATTCAACATAGTGCTGGAACTTGCCAGCAATCAGGCAAGAAAAAGAAATAACAGGCATCCAAATTGGTAAGGAGGAAGTAAAATTGTCATTATATGCAGATGACATGATACTATATATAGAGAACCCTAAAGACTCTACCAAGAAACTGTTAGAACTGATAAACAAATTTAGTAAAGTAGCAGGATACAAAATTAATTTTCAGAAATCAGTTGCATTTGTATATACCAATAATAAAATATTCAGAAGTAGAAATTAAGAAAACAATACCATTTACAATTCCTTCAAAGACTATAAAATACCTGGGAATAAATTTAACCAAAGAAGTAAAAGATCTGTACTCAGAAAATTATAAGACACTGAAGAGAGAAATTAAAGAAGATACAAATAGATGGCAACACATACCATGTTCATGGATAGGAAGAATTAATATCGTTAAAATGTCCATACTGCCTAAGGCAATATACAGATTCAATGCAATTCCTATCAAAGTACCAAGGACGCTTTTCACAGAAATAGAGCATAGAATCCTCAAGTTTATATGTAACCATAAAAGACCCTGGGTAGCCTCGGCAATCTTGAGAAATAAGAACAAAGTGGGAGGTATAACCATACCTGACATCAAATTATAATACAAGACTACAGTAATCAAAACAGCATGGTAATGGCATAAAAACAGACACAAAGATCAATGGAACAGAATAGAGAGTTCAGAAATAAATCCATGCCTATATGGCCATTTAATCTACGACAATGGAAGCAAGAATTTCAGTGGGGTAAACACAGTCTATTCAATAAATGGTGCTGGGAAATCTGGACAGACACATGCAAAAAAAATGAAGCTGGACCACCTCCTTACACCATATACAAGAATAAATTCAAAATAGCTTAAAGACTTATATGTAAGATCTGAAACCATAAAATTCCTAGAAGAAAATGTAGGAAGAAACTTTACAGACATTACCCGAAGTAAGATTTTCACTGATATATCCCCTCGGGCAAGGGAAACAAGAGAAAAAATAAACATGTGGGATTACATCAAACTAAAAAGATTTTTCACAGCAAAGGAAACCATCAATAAAACAAAAAGGGATCCTAATGAATGGGAAAAGATATTGCTAATGATATATCCGATAAGGGGTTAATACCCCAAATTTATAAAAAACTCACTCAACTCAACCTCAAAAAAATAAACAACCCAATTAAAAAATGGGCAGAGGACATGAAGAGACATTTTTCTAAAAAGGACATACAGATGGCAAACAGACATATGAAAAAATGCTCGACCTCACTAACCATTAGAGAAATGCAAATAAAAACCACAATGAGATACCACCTCACCCCAGTCAAAGTGGCTATCATCAATAAATCAACAGAGGATGTGCTGGCGTGGATGTGGAGAAAAGGGAACCCTTGTGAACTGTTGGTGGGATTGCAGATTGGTGCAGCCACTATGAAAACAGTATGGAGGTATCTCAAAAAACTGGAAATGGAACTACCTTATGATTCAGCACTTCTACTCCTAGGTTTCTATCCGGAGAAATCCAAAACTCTAATTCAAAAAAATGTATGCACTCCTATGTTTATTGTAGCACTATCCACAATAGCCAAGACTTGGAAACAACTGAAATGCTCATCGGTAAACGATTGGATTAAGAAACTGGTACATTTATACAGTGGAGTATTACGCAGCCATAAAGAAGAAAGAAATCTTACCATTTGCAACAACATGGATGGACCTAGAGAACATTATGTTAAGTGAAGTAAGTCAGACAGAGAAAGACAAATACCATATGATCTCATTTATATGTGGAATCTAAAGAAACGAATAAATGAGCAAACTAATCAGAAACAGTCTCAAAGGCATAGAGGAAAAACTGAGGGTTGCTAGATGGGAGAGGGGTTGGGGCTAAGGGAGAAGGTGAGGGGATTAGAAAGCAGTCAGTAACCACAGGATTGCCATTGGGTCTTGAAAGTCAATTTGGGGAATGTAATCAATAATGTTGTAAAGATTTTGTAGGGTATCTGATGGTATTTGTCTCGTTGGGGAGACCACCTCAGGGAAGATGTAGATGCCTGATCACCGCACTGTACACCTGAAGCTGAAGCTGAACAATAATGAATGTCAACTACAAATATATATATATATATATATATATATTTAGAAAAAGCAGAGTACAGCATTAGGAACAGAGAAAGTGGAAATGTAATGGCTCTGTGCGATCTCAGAGGGATAGTGGATGGGGGAAGCGGGTTGACACTGTGTGAGGGATATAAATGATAAATGTCTAAGTATTACATTGTTTTGTGCACCTGAAACTAATAAAAAAAATATAAAGAAAAAATATAGGCAGCCCAGAATTTCTGTAATAATATCAAATAAAAATATTAGGATAATGAAATAATAAGATGTCAACATAGAGCTATTCCAATAATAAAATGTAAATTTGAAAATAAAAAATAAAAATAAAATAAAATATCCCTTTGAATTTGCACTGAAATTGCTTCTTTCACAAGAATGTATGAAATAGGGTGTGGGGACAGAGCCCCAGAAAGCAGTTTCCAGGCTCTCGGCCTCTCATAGAAAGGTGTTGGCTCAGGTAGTAAATGGCCATCAACTGTGATTGGATGGCTATCAGCTGCGGCTAGTTGGCCGTCAGCTGTAACCAGTGAGCCATTGGTCACTAATATAACTGCTGTGGTTTCGCTAGCAGAAAAATGGGGGCTAGCAAGAAGATGGTGACTGAGCCTGGAAGTGGTGCAGTAAGGGTTGCAAACAGTGTGGCTCCTGTTTCCTGTGTCTCCAACCCAGCCGCCAGCGAGACTATAGTGGTATGACTCCCCTATCTATGGCTCCATGGGTGTTTCTTTTTGGCCTCACCATACTGAGTTCTCTTGTGGGGAGCAGGACCAGAGACCCTGCAGGCTGCCCTACACAACACATGGCACAGAGAGCAGGGTCTCCCGCATGACTCCCCACACGACATAGGGAGAATAAAATTTGATTTCCAGCCAAACCCTCTCGTACAGTGATTCAGGATCTTCGATGTATTCTGGCTGGTGGTTAAAATAAGCTTTCTTTTAGAGATGATTTTACAAGCCTAACCTAACTTCCTGAGGAATGGAAAAGCTAAAGACAGGAATTAAATATTTTTTTTCTACAAGTTGCTATTCTTCTAACAGTTTCCTTTAAGACATTGTCTTGAATATATAATTTTTAAGTGGATGGATTACATTTCTGAATCAATAACAATTTACTGTTAAGCCAAAGAGTTCATTAGCTAACATTTAAAAAAACCGTGATACCCCAATATAAACCTCCTGTGGAACTATCTGTTCTGCCATCTCTTTACTGCAGTCTCCATGCTGTAAGGGCAAATATCTTTAGTGAAAATCTGATGCAACACATTATCCGTCAGCACACTACAACATCTGAAATACACTGTATTTTAAAAGCACTTTTTCTTTCTTTGTCCATTTAAAGTTTACTGTCTAATTTTAAAAATCTGTATTGTTTAAAAATGTGGAAAAGTTATGGTATTTTTTTCAGAAAATAATGCAATATGCATTTTCTTATGGTCATTGTGTATCATGTTTACTGTAGGATCTATAATAAATAAGCTTGTAAAATATAATCAGAATAACATCAGTGAAAATGGTAGCACAAGGAACTCCAAAATATGCCCATTTATCAAAGCAATGGAAAAACTGACAAAAATTGTTAGAATCAACTTTATAGAACTCAAAACTAACAAAAACCTTGTAACAATCAGGAGAGTGCTTATTCTAGAACAGTAGCTAAATCTTACTAAGAACAAGTTTGTTGGTACGATAACTTACCCTGTTCCCAACTCAGTCTAGCTCAACTGTGTAACCTTAAAAATAATAGCCCACATTCCTAGTATCAGTACTGGAGGGAATAGAATGGACTTGATTTGCTAAGAATTATAATTACTTTTGTTGACCTGTCTGGTGGCTCCTTGGAAGACTGGCTCAAAAAGCTTATCTTTATTTCTACTAATTCAGAACTCACCTAATGCTAAAGCAGCTACATCAGGGGCATTTGTCAAAAACAGTTCAGTGGTCCTCAAAATGTTTAGGTAGTCCCTTCCTCCTATATATAGGTGCCAAAATAAATGGCCACAGGTTCTGATTATCCATCATTATTGCCAATCTTTTTTTTTTTTTTTAAATAGATTAAGTAATACCCTTGTTGGCTGCCCATATATTTTATTTCTAGAAACCAGCCCCATAGCTTTCTGTGAGTCAAACTTCTCTGGCTGCTTGCTGCTCATTTTCAATCATTATGGTTACATTGCTTCTGATGATTAATCACTGTAACTATTATTTTGTGATCCTAGAATCCCCATTGCTACAAGAGAACTCTGTTCTTTCATGGCTTTACCTTCAACCTTAGTGTATAGGGGACAGCTACCAGTGAGCTTCTCAGTAATGACAATGCCACCTCATCAGTACTTGGTATATGAGCTACCATCGAACCTGCCCATGGAACATAGTCAGGTTGTGGTTTTTCCAAGCCCTATGGTATGTGCAGCCTAACACTGCCACTTTTATGAGGCTTCACCATCTATCATGGAGATCCTAACTTTTCTAAATCATTTAGTATGGATTATTACATTTCCAAACTATCACGGGTCATTCTAGTGGTATATTAAAATAGTCTTCCTGGATCCTTGGCAAATCATTTATTCCTAAATCCTGGGATAGGGTGTTTTTTGTTTTTGTTTTCTTGGGTTTTTTTTGGTTTTTTTTTTGTCTTACCAATAAACTCGTTAGCCAACTTGATGCCCTTCTCCTTGATTCAGCACCCTCAGTGCCATTCATGCTGGTACACGTTGGCTTGGCTCTGCAGTTCCCTTGATGTGTCGGTCTTTCCACCCTTAGTGGAACCACAACTTCCCCTCCACAATTTTTGCTGATATTTAACTCTAAACATGTGTCTGGTAACCAGGCGGAGAGTTGTAAGTAGATCCTGAGGCCACATCTTGTTTTCTTTTGAGGTATAACCTTTGTAGAATCTTCAAGTCCCCCAGGAAGATAATTTATTCAAATGCCACAGATTGTAATTGCTGTAGAGGAACAAAGGACTGGAGAAAAACTTGGAAAAGGAGGATTGACCACAGTGTTCCGTGTTCAGCCCTCTGATTAATTTTTGTGACTACTCAGTCATGGCACTCTTGGTTGTAGACCTTTGGACACAGAGCTTGGAACCTGTTTTCAGTGCCCAGAAGAACTGCCCCGTATCACCTACAACCTTCCTTCAGTGAAGTTCACATCAAGGGAACTGCAGAGCCAAGCCAACATGTACCAGCATGAATGGCACTGAGGGTGCTGAATCAAGGAGAAGGGCATCAAGTTGGCTAATGAGTTTATTGGTAAGACAAAAACAAACAAACAACAAAAAGAAAACACTGGGGTCTGGCTTCCTCCATCCCACTTTATTCTTCAGTATTATTCTCTCTCTTTTTCCAATAAGTGTAAAATAACTTTTGTGATGATGAAAAACCACATTTCCTTCATTTCTTCAGTGGTATGTATGTGTATACACATATATGTATATTTTCTATCTTGTTTTGATTGGATTTGAGGAGACAGTATAGTGAAACATTTTCTTCCTTTATTTCTTGAAATTGAAATTCATGAAGTTATGTTTCTGGATTTTATTTCCTGATATGAATAATTATTTTTGTGTTTAATATTTATACCATATTTTATATTTAAGACGTAATATTTTGATAATTAATTTTGTTTATTTCTACAATGTAGCAGAGATGAGCATATATTTCCAGATAGCCACCTATGGGTGTGCAACAAAAACATGAGTTAGAAAATTTTTATTTCACTATTTCATGGAATTGCTATCTTTAGTTTTGTTGAATGTCAAATGTTGACTGCATCTTGATTTTGCTATATATTTAGTCATTTATAGACAAATTCTTACATGGGCCAAAGACCATTAACTTCATAATTCAATTGGATCATTTGTATTGTTTAATAACTAACAATAACTAACAGTAATTCCAGATTTTTGAAAATTGTTTTACTAGCTGGCATGGTTTTAAAAAATTAATACACACTCATACAATGAAATTATATGCAAGATTAGAAAACGTTTTTAACTATAAAACAGAAAGCTGTCTATTATGTTGTAGAGGTAAAAAATGGAAATACGTGTAATTACATATTTCTAAATCAAAAGGTTGCCTTATATTTATTAGTCAGACCTCAAATAACTGCCTTGAACATTTTCTTCCATCAAATATATTTAGCAGATACATGGTATGTTATGTGATTGTCTACAGAGAGCCACAACCACTGCTTTGTCTTATTTCAAAACTCTTAATTTCTACTTTTCCATAAAATAACAGTTTATTTTCCTCTTGACCACTCTTTGAAGTAGAGTAACAGCAACCTCTCTTGAATAGATGCTACTGTTATCCACACATTTAGCCAAGAGCAGTTGGGGTAATTCGGTTTATAACTCCATTTTTAAATTTTCTACAGTATTTAAAAGACAAATTGCATAATAATAATTATAACTCTCTGTTAATGGGTACACAAACTATAAAGATGTAATTTGTGACATCAGTAAAATAAAACGAGTAGGGCAGACTGTAAATGAGTAGTTTTTGGAAGCAGATGAGTGAACTTGGTATCAGTTTAAAACAGGGTGTTATAATTTTAGAATATTTTATGTAATTTCCATAGTAACCACAAAGAAAATATATATAGAATCATAAAAGGAAACAAAAAAAGAATAACAAAAATGTCACTACAAAAATATCAAAGGAAAGAAACAAAGGAGGAAATGTGTTGGGTGTGTTAGCTATAAGGCATACAGAAAATGAATAACAAAATGGCAGTAGTAAGTCCTTTCCTATCAGTAATTATTTCAAATGTAAATGGATTATATTCCACAATCAAAAGACACAGATTGGTGATATGGATTTAAAAAAACAAAAACAAAACAGGATCCAACAATATACTGCATTCAGGAGACTCTCTTTAGATCTAAGGATACATATCTATTACTCTATTACATATTTATTCTCAAAGCATTTATTTCAGGCACATTTTATTTTTGTTTTATTTTATCATTTCCCATAAATTAATGTTTAACCATTATTAAACTCTCACATGTCTTCAGTTTCATATTATATAAATCAAAATTCCAAATAGGAAGCATAAATCACAATCAATTAGGATTTAAGGACAGTATATTTACCCATAAATTAATTATAAAAATTGGTGGATATAGGAGAACCTCAAGAGTTAATTCAGGAACTTGGGGCTAGTCTCAACAGAGTTATCACCACTCCACCACTTGTAAACCTGAAGGGACAGTAAAAAGTGAGATTATTAGAATTGTATCCTAAAACAAAATATTTTTATCCTTGAAAGCTTTTTATTGATCATCCTATCACAATTCTTTCCAACATAATATTTTTAAGTGGAATTTTAAAAATAATTTTCTGTGACCACAAGCAATCAATGTTTTTTCTGTATTAGTGTGTGATGAAAACAATCAAGAAGTACTTCTAGAATGGTATAGAGTTTAGTAAAAATTCTGTTTTCGTTTTTCCTCTTTTAGAGATTTTAAAAGTGAGGATATTTGCATACATGATTAGATTTGGATGACATTTGACAAAGAAATGTCACTCAATTCTCTAAAGTCCTTCTGAGTTTTATATATATATATATATATATATATATATATATCTCACATACAGTTATATATATATGTATATACATATATATTATCACCTATTGCAAGATGATGTCATCAAAAGGATTTTTACAATCAGCTGAGAGCTCAGATGTTCTCATGACTATTTAATTTGTTCAAAATAAAGTATTACACATTACAAGTCTTGCAGAAATGTTTGTGACATAGTTATTGTCATTTTTTTCTTGGTTTCTAGAAATTAATACAGTATGGCTTACACGAGACTTATTATCAAAGGAATATAATTTTTTACTTAGTGAAACCTTATAAATGGAGTTGAAATGAGGTAAAGCTGGGGTCAAAATCGACATATTAAATTGGAAATATCATAGTTCCCAAATTTAAACAGCTATAACAAGAAATGAGTTTAACTTCTGATAATAATTACATATAAGTAATTTTAACTGGTTGAAAATCACAAACAGTATATATTTGACAAAATTAGAGACCATATCCAAAACCAAGAGAAAAGACAATGCTGAATAAATGCAGCTGTTTTCTAAAATTCTACACAATGCATTTTAGATGGAATGTTGGGAACATTCTGACATCATATATGAGAAATATTTTCTGCTTCTTCTGATGGAAACTTATTTTGTGTGAATAGCAAAAAGCAGATATGACAGACCATAAGTAAGTGTGGAGCTTACTAAAGGTGTACTAATGGTTGTTAAATGTGTTGTTTATAGTAATATCATCAAAATATTCCCATTAATCTAGAAAGTGCATTGGAGGAAGAAATAAACAAAGACGTTGTCAAGGGTTTAAAGGAAATAGGAGACTTACATCCAAGTAATGCATGAATATGAATATGCCTCCATGACAATACCCCACAGTAAAAATTAGGTAAATTTTGCCTTTGTGTTGTATACTGAGAAACACATGATGGTAAAAAAGGAAACAAGAAGGGAGAACCTCACTGTCAGACATCTCCTAAGTGAACATTCTGGGATAGACCAATTAAAAAAGATACATAGAGAAGGTAAATATTTGGAAATTGATAGTATTAAAACAACACATACTTGCATGCTTCTCACAATGTCTCTGTGTTTCCCCATATTTGAAAACAACTGCTGAAGACACGCTTTTATTCAGCAGAGGAGGTATATACAAGTTGTATTCAGGAGCACGAATACACATCTGAACTGATGCTAGACCATGGTGACATTAATGGTGTATGAATTCATAGAACCTAAAAGGTGATATATTGTCTTCCTATTTTATACAATTCTATTTTGTGTAATGTCTTCATTTTATATAATTAGTCAAAGATTTCTATATTTTATCAATATTTATTTATATATTTATGTAATTTAATGCATAAATAAGTGTGAAAAGTGATCTTATCTATTTTTCACTTGTTCTTTCTTAGACTCACATGCACCCCTCTGCTATGTACTATCTATACCACTGGGTCTGGTAGTCTGTACTACAGACTGCATTGCCCAGGCTTCCGTGATAGCTGTTAGACTGTGGATAGGAAGCAACCATGGTAGGTCAGAAAGTAGGAAGAGAGGATAAGCTCGTTTTTCTTTTCCGTCGTTGCTTCATGAAGCATATTTGAAAGTAGTCACCTCTCTTCTGTGTTCCCAAATTCAACCACTGCTTCCTTTTGGGAGATTATGTAGGGAGCTCCACCGTGATTCAAACATAGCAGGGTGGGTTTTTCTTTCCCAGTTTTAGGACTGGCTAAACAGAACCCCCAGAAGTGCAGAACTGAAATCCAGGATCCTGGCAGCACCATTTTCTTTCTTTACTCTTCTTACTCAGTTGCACGAATGGGAGTGGTTTCTGAAGTTATATATCTCTAGTTATCAATTAACTTTTAAAAATTTATTTTTTTGTATATTTATTCTCTTCCAACACCCTTCTCTTTTTCCTTCCTACATCTTTTAATATCTGGGTAATTGATTCCCTTTTTTTAATTAGAGGGAATTAAAATTTTTACTAGTTAAATTTTTAAAATTTGGGAGTTTTGTTTTATTATTTTTCCTAATAGGATCCTGTCTGACAAAGTAATTAAGATAAAACTGAATAGCAAACACAAATCTACCTAAGTAAGGAAAGAGCTAAGCTGAATAGAATCTCCAGGTCATAGCTTATTTTCAGCTTCACTGAGAATGTAACACTTCCCATTCTAGTCAAGATGATGTACAAAGTCATGAGTGAGCACTTGCAAAACACAGGGCCCTCCACACACCGGACATCTGATAATTGCCATAGTACCTCCTTATAAGGTACTTATGTTTAATTAAGTGGTGCTCTCTTTAAAACATTTTTTTAAAGTTAAACTTTGTATTTTTCAGTTATTATACATTCCCATGCAGTTGTAAGACATCATACAGAGATCTTATATACAATTTAACCACTTTCCTCTAATGCTAATACCTTACAAAACTATAGTACCATGCATATCACAACCAGGATATTGACTTCGATACAATCCACTGATCTTATTCAGATTTTCCAAGTTTTACTCATTAGGTTTATTTGTGGTTGTTTAGTTCTAGAAAATTTATCACACATGTAGATTTGTGTATCCAAAAAACATAGTTGCAACACAGAATATTTACATCTCACAAGGATTCTACATCTTGTTCTTTTGTGACCACAATCTCTTCCCTTTTGTGTCCATCTGTTCCTTAAAAATTAATATGTTCCTCATTTTTATAATTTTGTCATTCCAAGAATGTTATATAAATGGAAGAATACAATATGTAAACTTTTTGAAATGGCTTTTTTTTCACTCAGGTTATTTCTCTTGAGATTCATCTAAGTGGTTATGTGTATTGAGTTCATTCTTTTTATTGCTGAGTAGTATTCCACGGATTGGATGCACCAGTTTGTTTAATCATTTACCTGCTGAGGGGTGTCTGGGCTCTTTCTGATTTGGGGCTCTTACAAATAAAGCTGCTATGCACATCTGTGCACAGTTTCTTATGTGAACATATATCTCTGTTTTTCTGGGATAGATGCCTGTGAGTACAAGTACTGTGTATAGGGTGATCCCATATTTCATTTAGTAAGAAACTGCCAAACTATAACCTATCAGAATGGCTAAAATTAAAAATACTTAAAACACCAAAATGTTGGACAGGAAGCAAAGAGACTGATCAATTATAGATAGCTGGTGGGATTGTAAAATGACACACCCACTCTGTACAACTCTTTGGTAGGTTTTTTAAAAAAACTTTTAGAAACTTGCTTGAAGCTAACTTTCTGTTGAGGCCGACTGCAGCCCCTCTTATATCATGGACCTCACAATCCTGCCATTCTTTCTTCTCTCCACAGTCCACTGAATGAGTGATGACCTGCTAGCCAACATCTAACACGTTTCCAACAATGCTGACATGATAGAGAGGAAATTGCTTGTAATGTGGATATACGTTCACAAAGCAGTTTTTCACAGATGTCTTTGAGGAATCTTTATAAATTACGGTGGCCATTGTAAATACACAACAGAAGAAAATGCTAAACCTTGTAAAACATGAGCTATTCATTATAAAATGCTTTTGTGGCATAATGTTAGCATGTATTTGAAAATGTTTTTAAGCCACAAAAGGAAAATGTGTTGCATCTGATGAAACACAGAGGGTTATTAATGGAGACTGAAGAATACAGAAGACAGCTGCTTAAGGAAAAGCACTGCAAAATGCTTTAATTTTATCTGCATCCTTCAAGTTGAATCCTGTAGTAAAAATACATTTTGCTTAATGCAACCCTCCAATAAATATTTTGAAAAATAAAATCTATAAAAAATAAAAATAATCAAAGTATTAGCATATGCTATAAATATATTTATTAATGTATATAAGGAGTTCCAGTGACATAACTATTATTATTATTACTATTATTTTGCAATTTGCATTTTAACAAATGATGACAAGATGTGTAAACTGAGTCATTTATCCTAAAACAGATGTGGAGATAAATGTTTTAAAGAGGCAAAAATAAACACGTAAGTAAAAGCATGTCATGGGAGCCAAAGATCAACCCAACTCCAAGATAAACATGGGAGTTGCTTGAAAGACTGAGATTTAAGCTTCGGGAAAAATTAAAATATGTACACTTCTTTTCCTTTTTCATTGCAAAGCAAATATTCTTTCTAGACAAATTTAATACCAAATATAAGCAGAAGTCTAATAACAATTTTGATGGAAATATTAAGAATGTAGGAGTTTTGTCACCTGCTTTTAACATCATAGTATGGGGACCTTAACATTTCCCTAAATCAATACATGAAACAATATTTTGAACAGCTACTTGGTATTACATTAATGGAACATATCCTAAATTAAATAAGCCCCAGAGTTTATACTTTATTTTATTTAAAATATTTTAGTATTAGAAAAACATTGCAACGGCCATGTTTCACAAACACACACACACAAACATACATAACCCTTGGGCACTGGTCTAATTTTTGGTTGGAAGAAACTCCTAGCATAAATAAAAGGGTAATGCCCTTTTGTATTTTTTGACATGCAAAAAAGTTGTACATAATTAATATATTCAACTTAATAAGTTTGGATATTAGTATACCCCACAGAATCATCACCCCCATCACTGCCATAAAAGTATCCATTACCTTCAAAAGTTCCCTTCCACTCTCTTATTATTATTATTGTTGTTGTTGTTATTGTTGTTGTTGTTATTCTGTAATCAGAACATTTAAGATGTACATTCTTACATTTTTAAGTACAGAATACAATATTGTTAACCATAGGCACTGTGCTTACAGTAGATCTCTTGGACTTATTCATCTTATATAACTGCAACTTTGTACCCTTGACTAATATCTCACCATTTACCCTTCCTAACAGCCCCTGACAACCATTATTCCACTCTCTCTTTTATGAATTTAATTACCGGGGGTGCCAAAAAATGTATACAAGCGGACACTTTGGTCAACGTTGCTGAAGCAGTAGTTCACTGTAATCAGAAGTGTCTGGACGCTGATGGTAACCACTTTGAGCACCTCTTGTAATTGCAGAAGTCAAATGTGACTTGTATTCATCTTTTGTTATAGGTATATATTGAGTATTATGATTTTAATACAGGTTTTTCCTTTCTTAAAGTGTGTATACATTTTTTTGGCACCCTCTGTATTTAGTTTCCTCATAAAAATGGTTTCAGTAGTATTTGCCTTTCTATGATTGACTTATTTCAATTGGTATAATTTCCTCCAGGACCATCCCTGTTGGTCATGAATGGCAGGATTTCCTTCTTTTTCTAAGGCTGAATTATATTCCATGATATAATTTTTTTTTTTCGTTATCCATCCATCCATTGAGGAACATGTAAGGTGCTTCTGTATCTTGGCTCTTCTGAATAATGTTAGAATGAACAGGGGAGCGCAGGTATTTCTTCAAGATCCTGATCTCAATTCCTTTGGAAACATACTCAGAAGTGGAATTGTTGGATCATATGGTAGCTCAATTTTTAAATTTTTGAGGAATCTACGTACTGTTTTCCACAGTGGCTAGGCCAATTTGCATTCCTACCAACAATGTACGAAAATAGTCTTTTCTCTACATTCTCACTAGCATTATCTTATTTTTTTAAATAAAAGCCACACTAACAGGTTTGAGATGATCTCTCATTGTGTTTTTCATTTCACTAATGATTAGTGGTATTGAGCACCTTTTCATAAATCTGTTGATCACTCTTATATCTTTTTTGGAGAAATATTCATTCAATGTCTTTGCCCATTTTTAATTGGATTATTTGGGGGTTTTTGCTGTTGAGTTGTAGTTCTGTGTATGTTTTAGATATTAGCCCTTTATCAGTTATACGGTTTACAAATATTTCCTCCCATTCCGTAGGTTGACTTTTTATTTTGTTATTTTTTTTGCTATGCACAAGATTTTTAGTTGGATGTAATCCCACTTGTCTATTTTTGTTTCTGTTTCTTATGCCCTTATTGTCATTTCCAAGAAATCATTTCCAAGACCAGTGTCAGGAAGATTTTTCTCTGTTTTTCTTATAGGAGTTTTACAGATTCAAGTGTTACTTTTAAGCCTTTAATCCATTTGGAGTTTTTTGTGTGTGTGTATGGACTGAGATAAGGATCCAATTTCATTCTTTTGCATGTGGTTATCCAGTTGGTCCAACCGTTCATTGAAGAAAATATCCTTTCTCCATTGTGTATTATTTGGCATTCTTGTCAAAGATCAATTGTCTGTAAGCATGAGTTTATTTCTGGCTTCTCTATTCTATTCCAATGGTCTATATGTCTTTTTTATTATTATTATTTAATGCCAATACCCTACTGTTTTGATTATGTAGCATTGTAATATGGGCAAGAATTCTGATACCTCCCACTTTGTTATTCTAACTCAAAATTGTTTTAGGTATTTGGGTATTTTGTGGTTTAATATGAATTTTGGGACTTTCTTTATTTCTATAAAAAATTCTATTGGGATTTTGATAGGAATTGCATTGTATCTATGGATCATTTGGGGTAATATGGACATTTGAACAATATGAAGTCTTCCAATCCATGAGCATGAGATCTCTTTCCATTTATTTGTGCCTACTTTAATTTCTTTCATCATTATTTTATAGTGTGCAGTGCACAAGGTTTTTACCTCCTTGGTTAAGTTTATTCTTAAGTAATTTATTATTTTAATGCGTAAGTGGGATTGTTTTCTTAATTTTCTTTTCAGGTTGTTTGTTCAAACATATAGAAAAACACCTGATTTTTGTACATTGATTTTGTGTCCTGCCACTTTGCTGAATTCATTTATTAGGTCTAACAGCTGTGTGTGTGTGTGTGTGTGTGTGTGTGTGTGTGTGTGTGTAGTCTTTAGGGTTTTCTAGATTTAAGGTTGTGTCTAACAGAGGTAATTTTACTTCTTCCTTCCAATTTATATGGCTTTTATTTCTTTTTCTTGCCTAATTGCTCTGGCTAGGAATTCCAGTATCATGTTGAAATAAAGAAGCAAGAATGGGCATCCTTGCCTTATTCCACATCATAGAGGAAAACTTTTAATTTTTTGTACCACTGAGTAGGTTGTTAGCTGTGGGTTTTTAATATATAGCCTTACTTATATTGAGGTAAGCTCCTTCTATACTGGAATTGTTGAGAGTTTTTATTATTTAAAAAAAAGTGCTAAATTTTGTCAGAACCTTTTTCTATGTTTATTTAAATGATGATGTGGTTTTTAGCCTAAATTCTGTTAATTAATTATTGAACCATTCTTGCATCTTAGGGATAAATCTCCCTTGGTGTGAAAGGTAGTGGTTTATGATCCTTTACATGTTCTATTGAATTTAGTTTGCTAATATGTTTTGAGGATTTTTGCACCCATGATCATCAGGGATATGGGCTTATAGTTTCTTGTGGTAGCTTTGTGCGGCTTTGGTATCAGGATGATGCTGGCTGCATAAAGAGATTGGAAGTGCTCCCTTTTCTGTTTTTTTGGAAGAGTAAAAAGGATTGTTATTAATTCTTCCTGAAATGTTTGGTAAAATTCACCTTGATGTCATCTGGTCCTTGGTTTTTCTTTGTTGAAAGGTTTTTGATTATGGATTTGATCTCATTGTCTGTTATTGATCTGTTTAGGCTTTCTGTTTTTTTCTTGACTTAGCCTTCATAGACTGTTTATTTCTAGGAATTCATGTATTTCTTCTAGGTTTTCAAAAATATTGTTATATAATTATTTTAATAGTTTTTTTTTTATTTCTGTGGCATCGGTTACAATGTTTCCTCTGTCTCTTCTGTAGTTCCTTTTTCCTCTATTCCTCTCTTGCTCATTTCTTTTGTTAGTTGATTATTGTTGGTAGTCATGTGTTTTGGTTCTTTATCTTTTTCAGATCTTCTTCATGTTTTTCTTTGTGGTTACCATGGGGCTCGCATATAACCTCTAATTCTTATAACAGTCTATTTTGGGCTACTAATAACTTCAGTCACATATAACACTTTATCCCTCCTCCCCTTCACTATATTTTATTGATATAAAAATGTATTTCTTTTTATATTGTGTATCTATTAGCCATCTTTTATGGTGATAGTTATTCTTAATCCATTTGTTATATTAATCCTTTTCTTATTATAATAGGATTTAAAGTGATTTATGTACCACTCTTATAGTATAACATTATTTTGTATTTGTTTATATATTTTCTTTTACCTGTGAGATTTATACTCTTATATGCCTTTGTATTGTTTTTTAGTGTCCTAACATTTCAACTTGAATAAGTCCCTTTACCACGTCTTGTAAGTTAATTTTAGTCGGCATGAATTTCTTCAGTTTTTGTTTGTCTGGGAAAATCTGTATCTCTCTTTTATTTTTAAAAGACAGTTTTACCAGGTATACTTATCTTGGTTGGCAGGGGTGGGTTTTTTTGTTGTTGTTGTTGTTTTCTTTCATTACTTTGAATACGTCACCTCACTCTTTCCTGGCCTGCAAGGTTTTAGTTGAGAAATCCACTAATAGTCGTATGGGGATTTTTTTGCATGTAAAAAGACACGTTTCTCTTGCTGCTTTCAAAATTTTCTCTTTGTTATCGACCTTTAGAAATTTTATTATAATGCATCTTTATGTAGACCTCTTCAAGTTCCATACATTTGTGGTCTTTTAAACTTTGTGAATTTGAATGTTCATTTCTCTTTTCAAATTTGGGGATTTTTCAGCCATCGTGTTTTCAAATAAGCTTTCTGCACCTTTGTTTTACTCTTCTTTTTCTAGGACTTTCATATGTGTATTTGATGGTGTCCCATAAATCACATAGACTTCCTTCACAATCTTTGTCCCTTTTTTATTCTTTTTGTTCCTCTGACTGGGCAATTTCAAATGACCTATCCTTGAGCACACTGATTATTTCTTCTGCTTGATCAAGTCTGCTATAGAAGCTATCTTGAGTTTTTTACTTCAATAATTGTGTTCTTTGTTGCGAGAATTTTTTTTTTTTGGGGGGGGGGATCTTTCATGGTTTCTTTCTCTTTGTTGAATTTCTTACTCTGCTCAAGCATTGTTTCCTGATTTTGCTTAGTAATCTATCTGTGTTCTCTTGTAGCTCATTGAGATTCTTTAAGATGATTATTTTGATTTCTTTGTCAAATGGTTAATAGATCTCCATTTTCATAGGTTCAATTATTAGAATATATACTTTTTCTGGTGTCATGTTTCCGTGCTTTGTGGTTTTGTAGTCTTACATTGGTATCTGCACATTTGAAAAAGCAGACTTTACAAACTGACTTTGGCAGGGAAAGCTCTCCAACAATCAGCCCAACCAGAGATTCTGTGTGGACACACCTGTTGGTGGTCCGTGGACCGGCCCGGTACCTGGATTGTCTGGATGGACCTAGACCCTGGGTGTGCTGGAGAGGTCTTTGTGTGCAGGGGCCAGCCTGATGGTGGGGTGCACTAGAGTAGTCACAGAGGCTGGGCCCAGGGGAGTAGGTCTATAACTGAGGACCACTTTAGCAAGCTGGAATCCATTGAGGTGGGTCTGATACTGGGGTCGATGGTGAAGTCAGACACTCATTTCACTCTTTTTCCCCCACAGGAGAGCTCCTTGGCAGAGAGAATCTCTCAGTAATGCACTGCATGGACTTGTGGAAAATGTGACGTGAGTAAAGTAAAACTGTCTTTCCTACCCTCTTCAATGCATCTTTTCTTATTTCTGTGCTCCACCTGGGTTTTATGTCTTACTGATTCCTGAGGTTTCATAAAGGTATTTTGGCCTGTGAATTGATGTCAAACTGGTGTTTCTGTCTAGAAATAAACGCTGGGTCCTCCTATGCTGCCATCTTACTGATGTCACTCCCACCAAAATTATTAAACACCTATTTAATGTCAATCATTGGTAAAGCAAGTTACTCCATTAATGGGTTTAAGCTTAAATATTAAAGGTGGCATGGATGGAAAGACAGAAAAGTCATAAGTATGTTAATTCATTCATTAATCAATATGATAGCTTATGAGAAGCATTGCAAAAATAAATGCATAATATGTAGAGATTGCCAGGGATGAAGGTGGCTTTAGCTAGAATAGGGTAAACCTCTTTCAGGGTGACTTAATTTTCACTAAGGGAAATGCTATGAAAAGACTGAACAACAGCAGCCCCAGTGAAAATATGATCTAGTGAAAAGACAATCAAGACTCTTTAAATGATAGAATTAAGAAAAATTTGACTAGAACAAAGTGAGAAAATAGAAAACTTAGAAGAGATCCAATTGAAAATCTAATTACAACAGTAATAAATGGCTTGAGATACTTATACAGAGGAGCATAAAATATAAAAGGAAAGGGAAGATATAATAGAAGAGAATATTCTTGAAAAAAAGGAAGAATTCATTCTTTAATTCAAGAATATTATTTATCGTGGAAAAGAAAAAATATAATTTTGACTTATGGACAAGAAAAATATATTCTAGTTAAGTTATTGAATTGTAAGTATTAAAGTAATAAACAAATAATGGGGGCAGTGTGAGGAAACAGTCATTTACCAAGAAAAAAAGTCAAGTTGGCATTAAAGTTCTTTATAAACATTCAATGCCAGGGACAATTGTACAATATCCACAAAATCTGGAAGCAAAGAAAGGTGACCCAAAATAATAATTTCTAGTGAAGTTGCCTTTTGCATACACACTGGCAATTGACTCATATTTTCAAGAACTGAAAAGATTAGAGATAATCCATACACGACTTCTTCAGGAGCAAAAAGTACTTTATAAAGGAATCTAAGAAAATTAGGATTGAAGAAGTTACGTTTGTTTCTTTCAATCAGAGTAAAGCTAAATGTAATACACTTTTTCAAAGTTATCTTTGTTTTTTTTTAAAAAAATCTATTCAGCTGTATAGAGGCCTGAAATAATATTCTCCTAAAAATACTGATGGTTATTTCTGGTCATAAATTTGAGTTAATAGGATGCTCTTATTTTAAAATAATTTAAAATGATACTAAATTTCTATTAGTTTAAAACGATTAGGCCCAATTTCATTTCCTGATTATAAATCAAACTATCACTTTCTTTATTTTTGTTTTGCTTCTGGCTATATTGCACCATGGAGGACCGCCAGAAAGGTCAGCAGCCAATGTCCTCAGGGTCGTTCTTCCTAGAATCAGAATGCCAGCAATCACTTAAAGGCTAGCCAGGAGTAGCAAGAAGTCTTTTTAGTAATATCTTCACACATACATCAGAATTATTGATTTGCTGATGTGTCCCAGGGAATCAGATCTTATTATTGTAACTATTGCCCATATTGTCATAGCTATGTAGTGGTTGCAGTTTTACCATGATAAACATGTTATAATTCATCCTACTAACAGCATTCTGTGAAGAAGAGTATATTGTTAACCGGAATTAATTTTTGCGTGGGTACCAAGGAATGTCTTCTCTACCTGCCCGGCATTTTTTTTTTAGTATAATTTATAGTTGAACATTTACTAGTTTCCTTTGGAGTCAAGGAATCAATAATGTAAGTTTTGGCTGTGTGGATGAGTGATGTAATTCACAACTCGGATTTGTACAGTGTCTCTTGGCAAAGAATAAGGAGAATTTGTCACATGTGTTCTGCAAACCCCCAATTCTATGGCTTAGAAACGTGGTAGGATGAGGAAGCATGTTGGGCAGCTTAGATGTAAGTGGTCTTCATTTTGAAACCGTGGTCTTTCACTTACTTTGTAATCTTGAACAAGTTCATCAATGTTTCTGCAACTCAATCCTAACATTTTGAAAAATGCAAATAGTATAAACAAAAATGCAGAGCTGTGATAGTCTCTTTCATGCCTCAAACAATTTTGTTGTAATCGTGCTTTTAAAAGACTGCATTCCAGTTTCATTAAGAACATGCTGACTGTAACTCTAATAAAGGTAGGAGTATGTGACAATGCTTCTTCAACTGGAACTTTAATGTCCACCTGAAAACTGTCATTTTTGTCATTAGAAGATGAACAAGAAGTTGAGATTGAACAGCTTTAAGGCGTAATGCCACTACAATCTATTTTTAATAAAACAGAATAATGTAAAGCTATTCTGTTTTACATTATGTAAACAGAATACATTATTATGTATATCTACATAATAATGTAAGGCCTATCTTAAAATAGGCCTTTTCTGATGATCAATACGTAATGATATATTATCTGCGTAGTGTATTATTATAAGCCACTAAATATACACTAACATTTTAATAAAATTAATATTCCCTGTCTAACTACAAATAAAAGTGCTAGGATTCCTGATGGCGAAGTGCCAAAATAATCACAATACTTACTAAAATATTTGGAGATACAAGGATGGGTATGGGAGACCATATTGTGAACAAGGAAGAAATGCCAGGTAAAAAATGGGAAAGCCTATTTATAAACTCTTTTGTCTGAACTAAACATAGCAGCTGTGGCAGAGGCTGGAAGACCACACCACAGCCAGGAATTCTGACCTTTCCCTTTTTGTCACCTTTCCCCATGAGCTCCAAATTGGTGGCTGGGAAGGGGTAGCAATATGTCACACAGGGTGCAGAACAGCTGACCCACAGAGTGATTTTTGCCCCGTCTGGACCTTCAGGTTCCAAGCTAGAGGCAAACTGCTCCACACTGGGGGCTGGCTGTCAGTCAGAGAGCATCCCCTGATGCAACAGTTTGCACAGCACCTGAAAGCACCTAGTTTACTCTTGGCAATATGCATAGTTCCTTTAATCTTGGAACAGAACTTCACTGAAATACTTCACAGAGTATCTGTCCTTCCATACAGGTAACTTAATACCAGCAGTATTTTGGTGTTTTGGTGATCTTAGAATCCCTTTGAAAGGAACACCATAAGACCAACATTCTAAATATAATACTCCATCAATTTATTCTTCAGCCTTTTGAAAAATTCCTCATGATATTGAGTAAAATTATGGAGACTGAGTCAGAAGTTGAGCAAAGCTGAGGTTCTGTTTTGCATAAGCTTCAAAATCCTAAAATACCCGCATTATAAGATCACAAACACCAAGCTCTCTGACAAGAATAATATAAACAATGCACATCAAACGCAAGCTGATGAGCATATTAACCCCGTTGGGGATGACCTGTTGCTCAAGGGACAGAATATTCTATATCACATCAACCAACAGGGTGCAGTGGAATGATCACTAGGCTGAAAAACGAGATGCTAAAGTTCTGGTAGTAGCAACTCCACTCATTACTGACAATATATCGTTGACTCGAATTTCATAGTTCTCAATTTTCCTATTGTTTAGATGAGGGAATTGGATTAGATTTTTCAACTAGACAAAGTTATAATGTTTAGGGACTGGGGTCAAAAATAAATTTTGCTCAATTTGAGTTTCCTTTATAGCCAATTAAAATGTCTCTCACTTCTATTGTGACTTTTTAATAATTAAAATTATACAATCTATTAATGAACTTATTATAAATGAAGACATTTAGATCACATATGTGAAATGGTCATTCTAAAAGAATGTCAAGGCAACTAAAACTATACAGAAAAGATCGCGTGCCTAGTGTAAAGTAAGCCATTCTCGCAGTTCCTTAGGCTAAAAATTTGCTATCCTCCTTGACTCCTCTTTTTCTCACATGTAAAGTATCAGAGTATCTTGTTGGCTATACCTCACAGTATATGCAGGCTCCAACCACTGCTAGCCACTTTCACTACTCTACCTCAGTCCATGCCCCATCATCTCTTGACTGCATTATTGTTTTTGTTGGGCTTCCTTCTTCTACCTTTGCTCCCCAAGAGTCTAATAACAACATAGTAGCTAAAGCTTCCTTTTAAAATAAAAGTTCTCACTTCTCTGATCAAGACCTCCCCTTCACCAGTAATTTTCCAGTCGTACACTGAGTAAAAGCTAAAATCCTTATATTGACCCAATAGCCTCTTATTATTATACCCTATTGTTCTATTTCTCTGACCTCAACTCTTACCACTCCCTCTTCAGCCACACTGGACTCTTGTTCTTGAACATTCCAAGCATTTTTTAATCTCTAGAAATTTCCACTTGATGTTTTCCTTGCCTGGGCCATTCTTCTAGATATCATTGTGGTCTGACATTCACCTGCTTTTAGGTTCTCTGTGCTCAGCTGTCACTTTATGGACACATGGCCAAGAAGGTGTGGGGTGACTTCTATAACTACCTCCTAAGAAATAATCAACTTTTAACCATTCCTGTCAATATCTATCCTCATTACTTGTTTTATCTTTTCCTTTATAGCACATATTGTCATCATATATTATTTTTATAATGTATTTTTCTATCTTTTCTCTCTAGTATGAAAGGACAATGATTTTCTATTGGTTTATTGACAGGTATGTTTCCGTTGATTACACAGTGCCTACCCAGCTTGGAGCAGGTGCCCAATAATATCTACTGAATGAATACACCCAATCTACCACTTCTACTCCTCTGCATCAGTCTATGAAAACAAGAGGCTCTAGGTGATTCATCCACTCCAGCCAGCTAGCCAGACTTCTCCCTTCATATGCCCCGTCTCACCCTGAGAGTCCTCTAGAAAAAGCCACTCTCATACCAACATCACAGTCTCCAGGAGTTCTTTTCAGAATATACCAGAATTCTTAAAGATTATATTGATTACCCATTTATTATTGTAAAGCATACTGTCAACTAACTCTAATAAATTCTTTATTCCTTCATGTATGTCCAGTGCAAACCTCCCCATTCTTTGCCCCAACCAAATCCTCCACAAATTGACTCCTTCCTGAACCCTTTCTATTAGTGTTTCTTTTTCTGCCTACTCACTGATTGGTCGCTTTATCACCTCATTGTTTCTCCTTAAGACACCATTTCTTTTCAGTTCCCTCAAATGTGTCTTATGCATTTTCTCATACCTCATAAAATAAGATTGAAAAATTTTATCTTTTCTCTCCTGTCCTCTTACCTGACATTATCATCAGAAAATCATATTTCTTTTTATCAGTGTCCAATTTAACAAGTCACACCATTTTATTTATGTTATATCAGTCAGTACTGTATTTCTTTCCTTCATGGTTCTATCAAAAAAAGTAATTATTTTATTCAGTTTCGTTTAATTGTATTATTTCTCCTTAGATGTACAAGACATATTATAAGATTTAATATTATTTGTTTAATAAATAATGATCTTCCTTTTATAAAACCACCTTTGTAATAATTTGAGGTTAATACTGTGAAACTACACTATAACATTGCATATTGTGATTTATAAGAAATATATTTTGGTCATTTAGATGACCAAAATATATTTCTTATGTATATTTGATCTTCATCCATGTTTCCTGGATCATGGCTCCCAAAACCTTTGGAATTTCCAGAACTATAAGAGCAATGGGAGCATTTTTTTGTTATAATATTTTATTTTTTGGCCTCAGTTCCTGAAATCACTTCAGAGCCATTAAGATGAAATAATGTGTTATTATTTATAGCAAGCCCCTGTCTACCACAACTGGGTTTATGTTAATGAGGTGACTTTCGGAAAGCACGTAAGAAGAGGGGGCTGGTTGCCAGGGAAACAAACCATGAATGAAGGGTTGGAACTTTCAGTTTCATCTCCTGATTTCCAGGGAGGGGAAAAGGGCTAGAAAGTAAATCAATCCCTAATGGCCAATGAGTTAATCAGTCATGCCTATGTAATGAAGCCTCCATAGAAACACAAAAAGACAGGGTGCGGAGAGGTTCCAGTTTGGAAACATGCAGAAATTTGGGGAGAGTGGTACACTTGGAGAGAATATGGAAACTCCATGGTTTTTCCCCAGACCTTGCCCCATGCATCTCTTTCATCTGGCTGTTCCTGAGTTATATCCTATTACAATAAACCAGTGATCTAGTAAGCAAAACATTTCTGAGTTCTGTGAGCCATTCTAGCAAATTAATTGAGCAAAATGAGGGGCTCATTGGAAGCATAGGTAAGAATTTGGGCCTTGTGACTGGTTTCTGAAGTTAGGCAAAGAAATGGGGGAGTCTTGTAAGACTGAGCCCTTAATCTGTGGAATCTGATGCTATCTCCAGGTAGACAATGTCAGAACTGAGTTAAAATGTAGGACACCCAGCTGGTATCTCTGAGAATTGCTTGGTAGTATGGGGAACCTCCAACTCCACACACTGGAAATCGTGACCAAAATCTTTACCCTTTGTCGTGTGAGGTGACCTGTGGGGTCTCTGCTCCCGCTCCCCACATAAGAACGCAGGATATAGTGAGGCCAAAAAGGAACACCCATGAAGCCATAGATAGGGGAGTCATACAATTATAGTCTCGCTGGCGACTGGGTTGGAGACACAGGAAGCAGGAGCCACACAATCCGCAACCCGCTGTCCATTTGTCTCTGACAACCAACCTCACTTGCTAACTGCAATCCGCTGCTCTTGCTAGCTCAGCCACCATCTTCTTGCTAGCTTCCCATCTTTCTGCTAGCGTAGCCACAGCAGTTATATTGTGGCCAATGGCTCACTGGTTATAGCTGACGGCCAACTAGCCATAGCTTATGGCCATTCAGTCACAGTTGATGGCCATTTACTACCTGAGCTAGCACCTTTCCACGTGAGGCCGAGAGCCTGGAAACTGTACTCCTGGCTCTGTCCCCACACCCTTCAACCACCTTTTTACTGTAATATGTCAACTCTGTGTCTTGGCTCCCTGTTATGTCAGAGTAAGGTCAAGGTCCATCTGAAAAACCCAATTACATTTTCAAAACTTTCAGTCTTCCTCATTCAGACTTCATTTTTTCTTTTCATTCCTCATTTCAGATTTCTTCATTCCCACTAACTTTTAGCACTCCACTTCTATCACCCGCACCTCTATCTACACCCTCGATTTTCATCCACTAAAATATTTCTACCTCTAAAATTCACATTTAAACACTACTCTAACTACTACTTTCTAAGTTTTCACATAGAATTTTAATTATACTAATCCCGTATCTTCTTCCACCTCATTGGTGTCATCTGCTCATTGACTTCATTACATTCTCACTAATAACTGTGTTATCTTCAATTCTTTTTCTCTACAGATTAGAGTCCCTGGTCAGTTATTTGAACCATTTCTTTACAAATCCCTAAACTCCTTTGTTTCATTGTTTTCCCTGGAACATACACAACCATCCTTCTTCCCAACCACAGTCGAGCATTTAAAAACTATTGGAAACCATACCTGCAATAGGAGATGGGTACTAGCAAACAGCTTTTGTCAAGACCCCCAGCTGGGCCCTCCATATCTTCCAGAAAACTATTACATGTTCCTAAATAATCCATTCTCCCTTAATCTACAATTGCTGTTTCCAAGCTTTACTTTTAGCTAATACTTACTTACTTTTTAACTTGAGAGTTCAAGCATGACTTGCTCCAGAAAGCTCTTACTGATATTCAGGACTGGATTACATTTCCTTGTCATATAATGTCATAGCACCTTCTAGTTGTCTTTGTATAACAAGCACCTTATGATTACTCATTCAATGTTTAACTTTCCTATAAAAATTAAATCTCTATGAAGGGTGATTATTATATGTACTTATTTCAAAGTTGCACCTCAGCTCCAACACGGTATCTTCTACATGGTATATTTTCAAAAATATTTCTCTGAAATCAAAAACAATTTCCCTTCACAGAAGAAACAAGAAAGGATAAAAATGTAATTTCTCTTATTGTCATGCAGGGTGTGTGGGTGCAGAGCCCCAGAAAGTAGTTTACAGGCTCTCGGCCTCACGTGGAGGGGTGCTGGCTCGGGTAGTAGATGGCCATCAGCTGTGACTGATTGGCCGTCAGCTGTAGCCATTGAGCCATTAGCCACTAATATAACTGCTGCGGCTACGAAGGAGAGCCGAGGAGAGTGGAGGAGAGTGAAAGAGAGTCGCCGGTGGGTTGCAGACAAAAGGGACAGCAGGTCGCACGTCCAGTGAACCCAGCCTCCAGTGAGACCGTAGTGGTATGACTCCCCTACCTATGGCTCCGTGGGTGTTCCTTTTTGGCCTCACCATATCCTGCGTTCTTGTATGGGGAGCGGGACCAGAGACCCCGCAGGCCTCCCCGCACGACAAATGGCGCAGCGAGCAGGGTGTGGTGCTGGCCAAGGCCTACCGAAGGATGGTGAAGCAGTTTTTGCATGTAAAAGCTCAGCTTCGGGAGGCCCGTGAAGAGTGACACCGGGAATGGGAGGCACGGTCTAACTGGGAGACTCAAACCTCCAGATGGCATTCTTCCCTGTTGGCCAGAGCAAGTGTCGTCTTCCTTTTGTTGATCTGCTGATGCCGTGGGCTCCTAGAGTTGTGGACATCTTACACCGAGGCCTCCACCCACTCAGACACCTGGCACGGTGAGCAAGATTCTGACCAGGTAGGAATGGCGTCTGACTCTGGGCAGGAGGATGTGTGGCCCCCACACAGTGTATGGTGTCCAGTGGCCACTGTTCTCAGGAGTTGGACCCCCAAGGAGGGGTGGGAGGACATGGACGGCTCTCCGGCGAGCGTGGAGAGGGCCCTACTGGCTCTGGCTGAGCAGTTGCCGGAGGAGGAGAAGGCTACAGCCGGCCGCGTGGGCTGGATGTTCCTCACGGCTTTGAGTCTCAACACGGAAAATGTGCTTAATGAAGTGGCCCAGGTGCCTGACCAGGTGTCCCGGTTGGACGCGCTGGAAGCCCGGGTCCGCCTGTTAGAACAGGGGCCCCAAGGTGGAGACTCTGAGGCAGAGGCGGAGAAAGCAAGTGGAGACAATGTAGCTCCCAACCCCCAAGCTCGGCCAATCTTGAAGCAAAGGGTAAAACGTGAGCAACCTTTGGGCCCCGGGGGCATTGCTGCCAGCAACCCAGCTGTGACTGAGTTCACTACCTACACCCCATACACTCCCACTGAGTTGCAGGAGCTGGGGAGGCAGTACAGACAGCGCCCTGGAGAGCCAGTCTCGGCTTGGCTGTTACGTTTATGGGATGAGGGAGCAGACAACATTCTCTGCTCCCCAGGCGAGATGGAAAAGCTAGCCTTCGTGACAGTGCATCCGTCCCTGCAACAAAGGTTACAAAACTGCCATAGGTTGGCCAACAACCAAGGCAACCATTCTCTAATGGCGTGGCTCACGGCTGCGGTACGCACCGTATGGGAACAGGCTGGCGAGCTGCCAGACACTGTGAGTCAATGGCAGTCATATACAGAACTTACGCAAATAATCCGTGAAATGGGTATGAGACATGCTATTTTTAACCTCAACATGCAGGGCCCAGATGACGAGCTTTTTACTGCCAGCATGAGAGATCTGGTTTTGGACACTGCACCTGCTAGTGCTTTTGGATCCTTGGTTGCTATTCTTACACCGTATGTAGGGCGACGGATCCATGAAGTTACAACTGCCATGGCCACCCTAGGGGATGTTGAAAGCCGGAGGCGAAGGAAGTTAAGACAGGAGGTCCGCACAGTTGAGACCTGGAAGCCCACACCAAAGGTAAAGGGGCGAGGTCGCAGGCCTCAGAGAGTAACACGCGCACAGATGTGGCGTGATCTCGTGGCAGCAGGGGTTGATCAGGAAAAAATAGACCAGCAACCCAATGCACTCCTGCTTGAACTTTGGAAACAATTGCGTCCGGAACAACAATTCCGGAGAAACATAAGGGAGGAGTCTGGCAAAGCGCGACCCGTGTCCCTCCAGGACTTCATGCAGCCGCTTGAGGCCGACTCCTTGCAGCTTGATTAGGGGTGGGGCCAAGGTACCCGGTCAGAGGGGACGAGCAGGGACCGGAGGCCCCACGTGGAACTGTCCATACATTGGTCCCCTTCGAATGTACAGAGGGTTTTGGCTCTAGTTGACACTGGTGCTGACTGCAGTCTCGTTTATGGGAACCCAGAACTGTTCCCTGGACCAGCAGTCTGCATTGATGGCTACGGGGGAAAAACTGTGACTGTGAAAGCCGTTTCCTTACCACTGGGTATAGGAAGGCTTCCTCCTCGTACCTACAAGGTTTATGTCTCCCCCGTTCCGGAGTATATTCTAGGGGTGGACGTGCTACATGGCCTCAGCTTACAGACGTCGGTAGGAGAGTTCCGTCTCCGGATCCGGGTGGTGAAAGCGGTGACACGCGGGCATGCTCACCACCCTCCTCAAGCATTGCCACAGCCCTGGCGCGTGGTTACAGTGCGACAGTACCGCCTGCCAGGAGGGCAGGAGGAGATTGGTCGTACAATATTGGAATTGGAGAAGGCACCTATTGTGAGGCCAACGCACAGTCCCTTTAACTCCCCAGTATGGCCTGTCAAGAAGCCAGATGGGACCTGGCGAATGACTGTGGACTATAGGGAGTTAAATAAGGTGACACCACCCTTGCACGCTGCAGTGCCTTCAATTCATGATTTAATGGATCGTCTGACTGTCCGCCTGGGGACATATCACTATGTAGTGGACTTGGCCAATGCTTTTTTCTCCATTGACATTGCACCCGAGTGTCAAGAGCAGTTTGCTTTTACGTGGGATGGGCGTCAGTGGACTTTTCAAGTCCTTCCGCAAGGATACTTGCACAGCCCCACTATCTGCCACGGGCTTGTGGCCCAGGATTTGGCACAGTGGGATCACCCATCCTCTGTGGCCTTGTTCCATTATGTTGATGACATTCTGTTAACCTCAGATTCTCTTTCTGATTTAGAGCAAGCAGCTCCCTCTCTTCTCCGCCACCTGAAGTCACGCGGCTGGGCGGTGAATGAGGAAAAGGTCCAAGGCCCTGGCTTATCCGTCAAGTTTTTGGGTGTTGTGTGGTCGGGTAAGACAAAGGTTATACCTGAGGCAATCATTGACAAAATACAAGCCTTTCCCCGGCCGACCAAGGTCTCCCAACTGCAGACGTATTTGGGTCTGCTAGGATATTGGCGGGCATTTGTACCCCATTTAGCACAAATGGCAAGGCCCTTGTACAATATGATAAAAAAGGGGGCCTCATGGGATTGGACAGAGGCTATAGAGCAAGCCTTCATTGCCACAAAACGGGCAGTGCAGCAGGCACAGGCTCTGCAAGTAGTGGACCCCAGCCGCCCATTTGAACTTGATGTTCATGTAACCCAAGAGGGGTATGGATGGGACCTCTGGCAACGGCAGGAGCGTCTCCGGTTGCCAGTGGGATTTTGGTCCCAATTATGGAAAGGAGCGGAGGTCCGCTACTCTCTAATAGAGAAACAGCTGGCTGCTGTATATGCAGCCCTAGTGGCCACAGAAGCCATCACAGGAACGGCACGCGTGTTGGTTAGAACAACGTATCCTGTCCAGGGGTGGGTCCGTACGTGGACCCAGGGACCCAAAACGGGGGTGGCACAGACCACCACCCTTGCCAAGTGGGGTGCCTACTTGGAGCAACGTAGCAGCCTTAGTTCAAGCCCTTTGAGCACAGAGCTACAACAGGTCCTGGGGCCTGTGGAGCTTGTAGCGCAGGCTGAGCCAAGTGCTCTGCCTAGAGGGGAGGACTTGGAGCCCTCGCCCTACAGGGAAGGACAGTCCCCAGTACCTGAGGATGCCTGGTTTACCGATGGTTCTAGCCGAGGGGCTGCAGCTGTTTGGACGGCTATTGGTGTGCAGCCCAAAACAGACACCATTTGGTTTGATACTGGGACGGGCCAGAGTAGCCAGTGGGCTGAATTACGGGCTGTGTGGATGGTGATCAGCCACGAGCCTGGGCCCTTAGTTATTTGCACTGACAGCTGGGCGGTGTTCCGGGGCCTAACGTTGTGGCTGCCTACATGGAAACACCAAAACTGGTTGGTGGGACACCGTCCACTGTGGGGTCAAGCCATGTGGCAGGACCTCTGGGACCTAGGGCAGAAAAAGGAGGTGACCTTAATGCATGTCACAGGTCACTCCCCCTTAGTGTCCCCAGGTAATGATGAAGCAGACGCCCTAGCACGGGTACGATGGTTAGAGAGGGCTCCGGCCACTGATGTGGCCCATTGGCTGCATAGGAAATTGCAGCACGCTGGAAGCCGAACCATGTGGCAGGTGAGCAGACGCTGGGGCCTGCCTTTGAAATGGCAGGAGATAGCAGATGCCTGCTATGACTGTGCCGTCTGTGCCCAGGACAGCCCCCAAAGGCGGAGGCTCCCCTGGGAAACACAGCAGATTACGCGAGGGAGGGTGCCCCTCACTCGCTGGCAAGTGGATTACATTGGACCCCTGCCTAAGGCCCGCAATGCAATATATGCATTTACAGCAGTGGATACTGCTACGGGGTTGATGTTTGCTTGGCCCTGTCCGGCTGCGGATCAGCGGCATACAGTGGTTGCCCTTACACGGCTGTGCGCCCTCTATGGGCGCCCCCAAGTCATTGAAAGTGACAGGGGTACCCATTTTACGGGGCAAGAAGTGCAGCGCTGGGCTGCCAGGATGGACGTGCAATGGTTGTTTCACACCCCGTACAATCCACAAGCAGCTGGCATGATTGAACGTTATAATGGTCTTTTGAAGCAAGGTCTCCAGGTGTCAAAACACCCTCCCACGATGCGTGACTGGGCCTCGCGTCTATGGGACGTCCTGAGAGTCCTGAATGAGAGACCACGGAAGGGAGGGCCCGCACCAGTAGAAGCTCTGCTACATCGAACGGCCGCTCCCATTCAATTACAAGTTACCACCAGGGAGACTCTGTTAAAGCCAGGCTACGGCAGAAATGGGAACATTTTGCTGCCAGCACCCACATGCTTGAAAGCAGGGGAACGGCAGCAATGGACTTGGCCCTGGCAGGTCAAAAGCCCCCACTGTCGGTGGTTGGGTCTGATAGCCCCATGGGGGGCCGGTTTGACTCATGATTTGCAAGTGACGCCAGGGGTGGTGGCTGAGTGGCCACCTCAAGTGACTGTAGTATACAGAGATCCCGATACCGGGATGATTTTGCGAGGAAACTATGTGCTCTCACTATGGCCTATTATGGGGTCCCCTGTTCTGTTACATGTTGAAACTATGCAAGGGACCCCAAGCACTGCCATAAAGGTTTGGTACCACAAACCGGGAAAGGTGCCAGTGGCAGCAACCCTCCTTTCCCAGGACAAAAAGCTAGCATGTATCCTCCCAGATGGGAGGGATTTGCCATTATTGGTTCCTAAGACTACCGTTTCTTTTCGTCCATAGGTGTCAGTAGGCTAATATGACACAGGGACCCTCGCGGAAGACGCTTGTCACGTAGATTGTGAGGCGAGAACCTGTAGGGGTGGAGTGTGGGGGCAGAGCCCCAGAAAGTAGTTTACAGGCTCTCGGCCTCACGTGGAGGGGTGCTGGCTCGGGTAGTAGATGGCCATCAGCTGTGACTGATTGGCCATCAGCTGTAGCCATTGAGCCATTAGCCGCTAATATAACTGCTGCGGCTACAAAGGAGAGCCGAGGAGAGTGGAGGAGAGTGAAAGAGAGTCGCCGGTGGGTTGCAGACAAAAGGGACAGCAGGTCGCACGTCCAGTGAACCCAGCCTCCAGTGAGACCGTAGTGGTATGACTCCCCTACCTATGGCTCCATGGGTGTTCCTTTTTGGCCTCACCATATCCTGCGTTCTTGTATGGGGAGCGGGACCAGAGACCCCGCAGGCCTCCCCGCACGACAGGGTGTCATGCGGGGTCTCAGCTCCTGCTCCCCACATAAGAACGCAGGACATGGTGAGGCCAAAAAGGATCACCCACGGAGCCATAGATAGGGGAGTCAGACCACTATATTCTTGCTGGCGGCTGGGTTAGAGACACTGGAAGCAGGAGCCACACTATCCACAACCTGCCGTCCACTTCTCTGCAATCTGCACTTGCAGGCCCAGCCGCCATCTTCTTGCTAGCCCCCATTTACTGCTACGTAGCCACCGCAGTTATATTAGTGGCCAATGGCTCACTGGTTACAGCTGACGGCCAACTAGCCACAGCTGATGGCCATCCAATCACAGTTGATGGCCATTTACTAACTGAGTGAGCACCTTTCCACATGAGGCCGAGAGCCTGGAAACTGCACTCCTGGCTCTGTTCCCACACTTATCTCAACCTAATTCTCTCTTTTTATTTATTTATTTATTTTTTAATTAGTTTCAGGTGCACAAGACAAAGCAAAACTTAGACGTTTATCATTTATATCCCTCACACTGTGTGAACCCCCCTCCCCCCATCCACTATCCTTCTGTACGTTCCCCAAATTAATTTTCAAACCCCCATGACCATCTTGTGGTTACCGACTATTTTTCAAAACCTCTCACCTTCCCCTTATCCCCACCCCCCCCGCCCCTCTAGCAACCCTCTGTTTTTCCTCCATGTTTCCAAAACTGTCTCTGATTAGTTCATTCACTTATTCTTTTCTTTATATTCCGCATATAAATGAGATCATATGGTATTTGTCTTTCTCTTTCTGACTTATTTCACTTAACATAATGTTCTCTAGGTCCATCCATGTTGTTGCAAATGGTAAGATTTCTTTCTTCTTTATGGCTGCGTAATACTCCATTGTATAAACCCTCAAATCCATTGTTCTTAACTTCATTAGTCAGAATGGTTTGCTCAGAGTAACCCTCACTGATTGACTCTACTGTTAGTTAACACAGACCTATAATGATCAAAATGGACAAGCCCCTCTTCTTATTTTACCCAAGCTCTGCCTTCAGACTCAGTTCAAGACATTATCCTCCTCAGAAAGGGAAGAACAATATAGGATGAATTTTACTTGCTTTGAAGGAAAGTAAACTGTTTCTAACTAAATGGCTATGATTTTTGGACATTTTGAAATATTTTGAAACTTCACAGTGTTCACACTTAATGTAGATAATTATAAAATCTGCCTTACAGTACTTTTGTGAAGGTTTTTAAAACATAATATTTACTAGAAGTGCCTGATAGCATGTGGTCATACCTATACTCAAATATCTGTTAAGTTCCGCTGGTAGAACAGGAATCTTTTCCTCTCTTCCCACTTCTTTATTTCAACTCACAGCTGGGGGAATATCTGCCCATAGATTAGGCTCATTAATAGCTCCTCTGTTTTGGAGAAGCAGCTAATTTGATTGGTTATATGCTGAATACTTTCTGGGCTAAATTTAATTAAGGGCTTATTATTTATTTATTTAGGTTTATTGTGCATTGAAGGAGGGAGCAGTCTCTCCTCTTCCTCTTTCACTTTCAGTTGTCTGGCATATGTGCACTCTGAGCAGGTCTGTGTTTCCAAATCAGCAATGCTATATCTAGGCACATAATAAGTGGACTTAGAGTATGCTCCATAGTGCCAACTGTTCTGAATTAAAGTAGGGCTTACAAACAAAGCTTCTCTTAGGCTTGCAGGCAATGGCGAGATGTGCCTGGAATTCTAGGTATGTGTTGATATTTTTATTGGGGTATAGTTATTTTCAGATGAAGCTTTATTATAATTTTATTATTATTAATATTCTTATCAAGTTTTTGTTGAGCACTTCAATGACTCTTGTAGCTCATTTTGGAGTAAAAAAGATTTGAGTTAAAAACTTAGTTATTTTTACTCTTATTTCCATGAGGGTTTTTTTGTTTGTTTGTTTGCTTTAGTTTTATTGAATAGGACTTATCCTATCTGTGAAATGAATAACATTGCACCCACATCTATGAAGGCTATGAGGATTAAATGGGGAAATGCGTGTGAACATATATCCCAACATGTATCATGATCAGTAATTATTAAGCCTTAAAATTTTTTTCAAGCTGTAATGCACTGTGTGCTTTTTGAAAGTAGACCTGTGCCTCCACTATGGTTTAAAATCCCCTTCTTGCTGTATTCAAATATACATCATATGCTGAAGGGACTGAAGACTCCTCCCCATCCCCTGTTCCATTGAAGGGTAGATATTGCCTTCTAGTTCATGGCACACAGGTGATTGAGCCAAAATTTGAGTCCATACCTGTTCACCTGGATAGTAGGTATTTTTATTATAATATTATTACCTTATTTTACTTCCCCAACAATAATTTTAGGGAGGAGGGGAAAATGGAGAAATCTGATTGAAATCTGATAAAACCATTTCCATGGAACATAGAGTTTTTTTCTGGTTTTTCTTGCTTCACACTTAACCGGTTTTATTTTTAACACACAAACTATGATGGCTAGAATGCAGCATAGAGACAAACATTAAAATAAAATAGAAGTCCTAAATGAAAGATGGCTTAATGGAGACATGGAAGACAGATTGAAAAGGTCCATTTAACATTTAATAGTAATTATAGAGGACTATAGCGGAGAAAATAATGGGAAAGTAATATTTAAAGAGATAATAGTTGAAAACTCTTGAGAAGTAAAAAATATCTTGCTTTTTTATTATGAGGACTCTTTAAAATCTGAGATTTTCAAAAAAAAAATTAGCAAAGCCACATCCATGTATATTTTCAGAACGCTATAAAGAATCCAGAATAAAAGTAAAACCTCCCAGAAAAATAGGCAAGTTGATGACAAAGTAATCCTAATTAGCTGATAGACTTCTCACTAACAACAATAGAAGAAACAACAGTTTATTAATATCTACCAAGCACAAAGGAAAAGTTACTATAAACCTAAAATTGTGTACACAGTTGTACTATCAGTAAAGAGATAAAGTAAAATGAAACATTTGCAGATATGTAAAGAAAAGTAATTTTATCATGGAGAGACCCTCAATACAAGAATCATAAACCATAAAAAATGTGGATTGAAGAGTGGTGAATAAGAAATTTTAAATCATGCGAGTAACTTTTATTTTGTATTGACAATAAAAATAATGTTATTTTGCATACTAAAAGGTAAAGCTACAAAACAAACAATAAGATGGGGAAATAATGCACACTTAAAATGTTCTGTCTTCTTGATATGTTCAAAGAAAAGAATAAAATTGGGGATAGAGACTAACTTTGTAAAAAACTTCTAGGTCTATTTTGTATTTAAAAATTGAAAATAAACACACATACGGGCAGCTGGATGGCTCAGTTGGTTTGAGCGCAGCTCTTAACAACAAGGTTGCTGGTTCAATTCCCGCATGGGATGGTGGGCTGCGGCCCCTGCAACTAAGATTGAAAACAGCGACTGGACTTGGAACTGAACTGTTTCCTCCACAACTAGATTGAGGGACAATGACTTGGAGTTGATGGGCCCTGGAGAAACACACTGTTTCCTCAATATTCCCTTATAAAACAACAACAACAAAAAAGAAAAAAAACATAAATAGAAATAGCTTTCAATACTAAAAGAGAAAAGATTAAAAAAAAAAAAAAACTAGAGGAAACTTACCTACATCTAAAACTATGAAAAGCAGAAAAAAAGATAGTGAATAAAATGATGGAAATTAGAAAATACAAAATGGAATGCAAAAAAGGGTCAAAATAAGTCAGTAACCAGAATAAGTGTTAAGTACTTATTTTTATATAGAGGAAGGGAAATTATTAGAGTAGTGTGCAAATGAACAAAGCCAGATAGCCACATGGTTCTCACAGATGAGATGTTTAAAACAATACCTCACAGAAATATACAAATGGAAAGATATGTCAGGCAAACACTAAGAAGAATACAATTTGGTGGGCAGATTCATTATTTTTAGACAAAAAAGCAAAAACATTTCGAGATTAAAAAGGAAACTACATCGTGATGGAATTAATAAATTAAAATGATAGAAAAGTCATATAAAATAAAATGGTGATGCAATATACAAAGCAAATTTTCAAATTGTTATAAAAAGTAAGAAAACCACAATTACAGAGTTTGAATTAGCTATAATATCTAACAAACATTGGGCATATAGACAAAAAGTTAGTAAAATTTAGAATTATTTAAAAAATAATGAACATGCAGCACTATACACAATAGCCAAGACATGGAAACAACCAAAATGCCCATTGGTAGACAACTGAATTAAGAAACTGTGGTACATTTATGCAATAGAATATTACGCAGCCATAAAGAAGAAAGAAATCTTACCATTTGCAACAACATGATGGACCTAGAGAACATTATGCTAAGTGAAATAAGTCAGACAGAGAAATACAAATACCACATGATCTCACTTATATGTGGAATCTAAAGAAAAGAATAAATCAATGAACTAATCAGAAACAGTCTCAGAGACATAGAGGAAAAACTGAGGGTTGCTAGATGGGAGGGGGGTGGGGATAAAGGGGGATTAGAGGGGATTAGAAAGCATAGTCAGTAACCACAGGATTGCCATTGGGTTATGAAAGTCAATTTGGGGAATGTAATCAATAATATTGTAAAGATTTTGTAGGGTATCCTATGGACACTTGTCTTGTTGGGGAGACCACCTCAGGGAAGATGTAGATACCTGATCACTGCACTGTACACCTGAAGCTGAAGCTGAAGCTGAACAATAATGAATGTCAACTACAATTTTATATATATATATATATGTGTGTGTGTGTGTGTGTGTGTGTGTGTGTGTGTGTGTGTGTGTATATATATATATATATATATATATATATATATAGTTACAAGTGGAGTACAGCATTAGGAATAGAGACAGTGGAAATGTAATGGCTGTGTGCGATGTCAGTTGGGTAGTAGATGAGGGGAGGGGGGTTATCACTGTGTGAGGGATATAAATGATAAATGTCTAATTATTACATTGTTTTGTGCAATTGAAACTAATAATTTTAAAAAATAATATTAATGAACATATTTTCAAAGAAAATTGATTATATGTATACTCATATGCATATATATTTATACATGTATTTATATATACATATGCAAAGGCAAAAAAGATCATTTACATTTATTTTCATTAATTTCATGATAAAGTGTAAATTCAAACAAATAAAATGGTCAGGTTAAAATGCCACAATGAAACAAATTTCCAAGAATTGATATTATAAACATATATGCACTGAATGAATGCAATTATACATAATTTATCCAATAATATACATTTTGCATAAATAATTTTTAAAATACAATAAAAGGCATGTAATAAAAGCTATTATTCGTAGTTTACTTATAATTATAAGGGTATTGTACAATGCAATCTACAAATTATACACACTTAAATGATAGCAAATTATCACAAGAAATTTTAAGGGTTTCAGCAGAAGTAGTACTTGGAAGAAAGTTATTTAAAATATATGTGTTAATAAAACAATGATTTAAAAGGAATAATGTAACCTAAGTAACATAGAATGGAGGATATAAAAATAAGAGTAAAATTAATAAAGTGGAAAAAGAAATAAAGAATAGAAAGGGTGAACAAAACCAAAAGAGCTTATTCTTTGAGACCAGTCCTATCTCCCCACCTTGCCCCCACGAATCAACATCCTACAAATTAATTTAAAAAAATATATCACAGATCTTTGATTAGCTTGAACTAATTCAAGGGACATAACTGTAGACAAAAGTAAAGATTTTTAAAATGATAAGAAAATAATAAAAATGAAAGAATGTAGTATATTTTAAAGAGCTGTATTATTAAAATGAACTCAAGAAGAGATCAAAATTTTGAATGAATATAAAGAATTGACATTAAATTTGTAATCAGAATTATCCCTTCTAAAAGGCCACTAGATGGCTTTATGCACAAGTTTGAGCAAAACTCCAAAGAATAAATAAACCCCATGTTATACAAGCTCAAAGAATAATAAAACAAGATTCTTATTAAAACATTTATGAGCTCAATACAAAAATGCATTATTTGAAAAGTAAAATTCAAAAATACAAATTTATCTCATCTATAAAATATATACAGTAGTAAAGCAAATTCAACAATGTAAAAAAACATATATGCAGGGAAAGAAAACATTTCAACATCAGAGAATCTATTATACCAAACACTACATTGGTAGGTAAAAGGGTAATAATCTATGATAGCCTCTATGTCCATCTATTATCTATCTATCTATCTATCTATCTATCTATCTATCTATCTATCTATCTATCTATCTGTCTATCTATCTACCTATCTGTCATCTATCTATCTATCTAGCTATCATCTATCTGTCTGTCATCTATCATCTATCTATATATCTATGTGTTGATATATGTTGTAATATAACATATGCTATATTATCTAATCACTACATGTAAGTATAATTATTATGCAACTTTCATCATTTTGTGATCAATATTTCCTCTATGAAATCGCAAACAATTCTAACAGCTAATAGCAAAGGATAGTAGAAACATTCTTATTAAAGTCAAGAAAAAGGTAATGCTGTTTCATATCACTGCTCGTATAGTAAGTTAGAAAGTGAAATAAGGGTTTAAAATGTTGGAATATAAAGAGAAAACAAAAAGTGTCAAAATTTACAGAAGGATATCCATGTAACAATAATCCGAAAGTTCTGGCAAACTGTTAGAACGGAGTTTGAAGTGTATGCTGGGTAAGGGATTAAGTAAATTATATTATCTTTCCTTTTATCTATTAATATTTCATAAAATATTTCAGAGCATCAAGAAGAAAAAATAATATATTTGTATCCATCATGTGTCATAAACTTTAATAATATACTTTCATCTCTTTGGGTACCCTTTACTGATCTACACCAACATTCTTTCCTAATAGAGTCAAAAACTTATTTTAGAAGAGAACTATCATATCCACACATTGTTTAAGATTTTAATATGTAAATATTTTATTTAACCAATATATGTTATTATTTTGAAAGTTTTAAATGTTAATAAATAGAATATTGTTGTACATCAACCTCCTTTTGTTTTCTTTTGAAGATTATTTCTCTTTTTTCAGTTACAAGTGACATTCAGTATTATTTTATATTAGTTTCAGGTGTACAGCATAGTGGTTAGACATTTAAGTAATTTAGGAAGTGATCCCCCTGACTAGTCTAGTACCCACCTAGAGGTCTGACAGTTAAGTTCGCAAACTTGTCACAATGATGTTGCTAACCTTTTTTGACATCAGACGGATTATTCATTATGAATTTGTACCAACTGGACAAATAGTTCACCAAGTTTACTATTTGGAAGTGCTGAAAAGGCTGCGTGAAAAAGTTAGACGACCTGAACTTCTTGCCAACAATTCACGACTCTTGCATCACGACAATGCACCAGCTCACACAGCACTGTCTGTGAGGGAGGTTTTAGCCAGTAAACAAATACCTGTATTGGAACACCCTCCCTACTCACCTGATCTGGCCCCCAGTGACTTCTTTCTTAACCTAAAGATAAAGGAAATATTGAAAGGAAGACATTTTGATGATGTTCAGGACATCAACGGTAATACTACTACAGCTCTAATTCCAGAAAAAGAGTTCCAAAATTGCTTTGCAGGGTGGACTAGGTGCTGGTGTCAGTGCATGGCTTTCCAAGGTGAGAACTTCGAAGTGACCGTAGTGATATTCAGCAAGGAGATATGTAGCACTTTTTCTAGGATGAGTTCGCGAACTTAATTGTCGGACCTCATAGTTATTACCATATTGGTGACTATACTCCTTATGTTTTACTTTACATCCCCATGGCTATTTTCTTAGTCTTATGTTTACATATGCATCCAAATTGTCACACTTCAGTATGGTTTCACTGCTTCGTGGTGTTTCACTGTAAGGGCATATTGCAATATATTCGTATATTTTCATGTTCAACATTTTATTTGGTTTCTATGATTTTGTGGTTGAAAACATGAAAACATTACTTCTATTGTTACCAAAAAAAAAAAAAAAAAAAAAATCCAGTTCAGCTGCTCACTGCTTAAAAGCCAATACTCAAGAGACAAGTGTTGGGTAGAGAGGAACAGTTACATTATGCAGAAAGCCAGAAGCCTGGAAAGACAGTGGACTAATGTCCAAAGACTTCCTCTGAAGTTCAGAACCAAGCAGAGGAGTTTTGAAGGGGGACAGGATGGGTGGAACTCCAGGGAACTGTATTTCTTTAGTCATGGAGGACCCTTTTTCCTGTCAGACCCCTGGGCACCAGCAGTGGGAGGCAGCTGCCTTGGGGACATTCCTTCCTTCTGCAAAACAAACTCATATGTTCTCATCAAGACCCTGAAGTTATCACCGCCTAACTGACAAAGAAACATCACATCAGCAACACAAAATATACAGTGAGAACAAAAGAAGCTGAGCAAGAACAGTTAACATGTGAACAAAGGCCTAATTAGGAATTAAATTACTTAATTCTAGCTGCCCAAAATACTAGGGGCTCAGCTTCACTATGTACATTTCGTAGACAGATCCTGTTCTACATTTGTAAACAGTTCTGATAAAGTTTATACAGAGTAGAATTGGTGAATCATAGGCTATGTGCATCTTCATCTTTATATACATTTGCCAAATTCTTCCCCCAAATCTGGATAAAAATTTACACTCATATTGCAGAGTGGAACGATAATCCTTATCTTTGGTATTGACAGTTTTAAAAATAATTTTCTGATTCTGAACACTATGTGATATTAATTTTGCTTCCTTGACTAGTAAGAAGATTGAATATCTTTTCACATACTTATCAGTCACTTGGTTTTTTTCTCCTAAGATCTACTTCTTAATAATGTGTGTGTGTGTTTGTGTGTGTGTGTGTGTGTGTGTCCACTGAGAGTTATCTTGCTCACCATGCATTTTGAATCCCTTCTAGTACACAAAGGTAGGGAAGTCAAAATCAACAATTTCAAGATTCCCTAGACTTGATGGCTTCCCTTTGTCTTGAATGCACTGACAGTCAGAAGTATTCATACTACACTTTGATGTAGAAAAGAGTTATCTCAAGGGTGAGGCAGTGTAGGGTGCATCATTCTGCTTATGTTGATTTTGTCAAGATGCTGAAATTCTGAGGTCAGGCCCTAAAGATTTCTAATTATCTCCTTAAATTGCTTGCATACTTTCTAATGCATGCCCTCGGGTGTTATCTGGCTGTTTTTCTATTGATTTATCTATCAGCCTCTCCAACTATTTATCCATCTATACATATTTTCATGTAGCTTCTCAGACGATGGGTCAGCTGAGCTCCACAATATGTAGATAGATCTGTATAAGGCTATGTGAAGCTGTTTTGTGTTAAATTTTTTGCTACATTTCTAATATTTGTTGCTCATATACTAGAATTATTTAATACTTCAGTGCTCAATTTCACTGTAAAATAAACCACCACACAATTCAGCCCCATACAAGTATAAGAATAAGCATTTATTCTTAGGCTCGCAGATCTGCAGTTCAGCTGAGGTGACTTTACTTCAGGTTGTATGTCTTTGTGTCAGCTGGGACCTCTCTGCTTCCTGTATGTTCATTCTGGAGCCCAGGTGAAAACAGCAGCAACAGCATAGTTTTCCACTGGCTACTCCCCCATATCTTTGTTCAACTTTGCAGCAAACTTCCTTAAAACAGTGGTCTGGCACAGGTGTTGGCAAATCACAAAAACACAAAGAACATCAGTAAAGGTAGCTATGCAATTATAAAGGACAGAATAATACATATTTTTCTTCTTATGTCTCTTAACTAATTTTAAAAGTAATTGTATAAAACAATATGTATGTAATTATATTGTTGGGACTCTAACATATAGGAATGTACTATATTTGCAAATAACCCAGAGGTGTGGTAGGGAGTAAAATTGTATTAGACTAAGGAAATTCATCCACATGGTAACAAACCCACAGAGACAAATGAAAAGAATCATACATGGTGAACAAGAAGATAAACATAACAACCTCTCTGAGTATATACTTGTTCTCTTTTTCTCTGAGGTTCTTTAATGAACATAAATAATATAAAGTTATAACTGTAACAGTTACTACACTGTATTGCTGTCTTTGTAGAATATATACATGTAATAAAAAGTATAACAATAATAGCACAAAAAGAAGAAAGAGGCAATAGAGCACTATAGGAAGAACATTTTTATATCTCAGTGGACTAAGTTAATGTAAATCTGAAGTTGATTCTGATAAGTTCAAATGTATATGGTAAGCCCTAGAGCAAATTACTAAAAATATACAGTGAAAAATTTCATTAAAAGAATTAAAATGTTACACTAAAAATATTCATTTAATGAAAAGCCAGTAGTAAAGGAGGAACAGATGGTAAGAAGTCATGATATATGGAAAATAAAAACTAAAAAGGCAGAAATAAATTTAACTTTATCAATAGTAGCATTAAATGTGAGTTGTTTAAGTAATCTGATCAAAGGTAGAGGGAAAAAACACACACAAACCAACTCTATGCTATGTACAAATGACACATTTTAGAGTCAAAAACACAAATAGGTTAAAACTAAAATGATGGAAAAAGATATGTAGGAGTTACCAAAAGAGAGCTGGAGTGGCTGTATTGTTATAATAAGATCAGATAAAATAGACTTTAAACAAATATTCATAGGAGCATTATTCATAATAGCCAAAAGTGGAAACAATTCAAATATCCATGAACTGATAAATAGATAAACAAAATGTGATATAGTATAACAAAGTATTATTTGGTGAAAGGAATGAAGTACTGCTACATTTCCAACATGCAAAAACCTTGAAAACATAAAATGCTAAAAGAAGCCAGAACAGAAGACAGCATATTGTGTGATTCCATTTATAAAAAATACCCAGAACAGGCAAATGTATACAGACATAAAATTGATTAGCTGTTCCCAGGGCCTGAGAGGGGAGTGAAATGAGGAATGACTACTAATGGGTACAGGATCTTTTTGAGATAATGAAAATATTCTGGAATTAGACAGTGGTAATGGTTGCACCACTTTGTATATGCTGAAAACCACTGAATCATACAAGTTATAAAATAATTTAGAAATATTTAACAATGGCATTTTACCAGAAAGAATTGTACAATAGAGCAATGGGACAAATATAAAAGTACAAAGAAAACAATGAATACACATTTGTGATTCAATGAAACAGAAACAGAAAGGAGATAATTAACAAAATACTGTCAAGACTAATCAAAGAAAGAGAAAATGCAAAAAGGAAATAAGTATAGCTATAGGAGATATTTTTAATAATAAAAGTGTTATGAACATCTATGTCAGCTGTGGACACTCCAAAAGACCACCCAAAATACCTGTTGATCAAGTAAATCTAAATTTAATAGACTTATACAGTAAGGGAGAATATAACCTGGATAGAGCCTTGTTGTGTCTCAAAATAAGAAGCACAGGAGCGTTTTTATAGGTTTAGTTCAGGGGTGTCCAAACTTTTTTCAACTTTTTACCAAGGGCCATATGCAGTAAAATACACAAACAGCTGGGACACTCAGTCGAGGTGAAGTAGGTATTACATCACTTGGTTTATTTAAGTAAACTAAATATATTTTTGGAATTTGCTGCGGGCCAATTAACAATGAATTGCAAACCGCAGTTGGCCTGAGGGCTGCAATTTTGACACCCCTGGTTAGGTCCTGGGCTGAGTGATTTTAAAGTGGGACTTACAGAATAGGAATGACTTGGAATTGCATAATATTGTTGACATATGGCTTTGGATTAGTGTGAAGAGTGAGGTGAGGGTCTTGAAACAAGTCTTGATGGGAGAACTATTACTCTTGATCAGTCAAATGGTTAATTGGTTCAATCTTTGTTCCAAGAGCAAGAAGCTTAATTTTATTGACCTCAGTATTGTTTATTGAAGAAACAAACAAAAATGTATGATTATTCTAAAATCATTTAACACAAAAATACGAAATGATGTCTATTTCTAGCATTGCGCAAGCTAGTGGATTGATTACTTATTGAAGTTCTCAGATATAAGCCAATAAAACTAAAAGTCTATATGAAATGTAAAAATTCCTAGAAAATGTAACGATATTATAGAGTGAATAAAAAATAGAACATTTAATAGGTCAAAATATTTGAAAAATTATAAGCTAAATAAAAGGCATACACATTGGGAAAGAGTAGAAATAAAACTGACTCTTTGCAGATGACATTTTACATAGTCCTACTGACTGAACAACAAGTAATCCACGCAACACTGTGAGTGATTTCAGTGAGGTGGTAAGATATAAGACCAATATACAAAAACCAATTGCATTTCTTTGTACTCTATTTTTAAAGTAGTTTACTTAGTGGCTGACGTGGGAATTACACTTAACATTTTCACATATAACAATCTAGTTCTGATTAATGCCAACTTAATTTCATAAACTTGGCTTCTATACAACTCCATTGTCTCACCACTCCTTTGTGCCCCCAACACACACACAATCACTCAACATAGAAGAGGAAACTTATGGGCATCAGGCACTTAAAAAAATTTCTGTCAAATCATTAGCCTACCACTAAGCTAACTGAACAGAGACTTCAGTAGCCAGAAAAGGCAAAGAACGCAGACTTTAGAAAATTAGTTCAGGAAAATCATTAAAGAAACAAACATCAACAACAGCAGCAAATAGCAACACCATTGAACTCTGTGGAGGAGGAGGAATCTGATCTCCAGAGTTGCCAAATTGCATTGTCTAAAATGTCTGGTATTCTGTTCCTTTTTATAATTTCTGTCTCTAGTGTTCTATATTTGGTAAGACAGTGTTATCGTACTTTCTTTGGTTCTTTAGACATGATTTCCTATAGTTCCTTGAACATATTGAAAATAGCTGATTTGAAGTCTTGTCTTATAAATTCAACATCCAGGCTTGCTCAAGGACATATCTTTGACTGCTTTTTATTCTTTGTACGGGCCATATTTTTTTTTTCTTTTTTTGTATGTCTTCCTGATAAGTAAATTTAGAGCTATACAATTTCCTCTGAGGTGTCTGGTTTCTTCAGTTCTTAAATATTTAAAGTTTTCCATTTAGCTACATTGAGCTCGATTATCAGAGGCTGCCGATGAAAAACTTAGCCCTTCCTTATATCAGATCTAATGAGTTGGATATCAATTATTGATCCATTTTCTAAAATTTTCTCTTTGTTGTGGATTTATCTTTTAAAGGACTTAATTTTCTGCTATCAGTGAGTTTTTCAGTTTCATTTACAATTGGTCATGAATAACTGAAATTTAATACTTTATATTTGAGAAAAGGAACAGAATATAGAAAAGTATTAATAGTTATTAAAGCTAGATAGTTGGTAGTCAGGCATTTATAATCTAATTCTCTAGTTTTTTTTTTAAGTTGTTATATTTAATAATTTAAAGGGAGGTGTGGTGGTGACTGGAACTGAAGCTCTTTAACTGGTTTATTAATCAGGTCACATCTTTCTTTAGATATTCAGTTATCTTTTTCATTGAACTGGCCTATGAATTCACTTATTTTATTTAAATTTCATTTCATTATCTAGTTCAAAATCTTTGTTATTTTACTCTGGGATTATTGTGACATATCTATCCTTTTGATCCATGTTTTTCCAATAATTATTATTTATTTAGAACCAGCTTTCTTGTAAACTTATGCTCAAAATCACAAAACCTAGATTTACTTTTTAATGTTAATAATAAATTTATTTTCCTGCATTCCAATAACTCCATAATCTGTCCAAAATCTACATGAAAGTATGCCTGAATATAAGATATTTCATATTCTCTCTGGCATCACAGAAATTTGAGTATTTCTCTGAATATGCTTTTTATTTCTGTGCTTTTAAAATACTATATGCCTGATATGCTTTCCCACCATCTCTGAAAACTTTAACAAGTTCTTCAAATCCAGATATTATACCACCACTCACCTCAGAAAGTCTACTTTGATGTCTCCCATCTCCCTTAAATGTACTAATCATATGCATTTTTTAAATGTAGCAGTTAAAATTTACCTTGTACTAGGCATGGGCCTCCCTAATCTTAACAATTTATTATATTCATCTTTTACCCCTAAAACTTCAAATGAACATAACATAAATATTTTATAATCTTTCATTGTAGCCAGCATAGTGCTGAGCTCTGGAATTAAATATTGGTTGGCTGATTCTTCCATTCTTTGGACAGATGAATCATGCCATTGTTAATTTTGAAATTAAGTATTACTTGATAGATTCTTTCACTCTTTATGTAGATTGAGTGGACAATTATTCAATACGATAGTAATAGATGAGTGAATCAAGTCACCACAAAACTTAACTATCAAATATCTGTATTAAAACACTCAATAGGATGGGGGTACATGCCACTGAAAAGTATTCCGGGTTGTATATACTGCAGAGAAGTATAAAATAACATGAAGATCTGTGGAATTTAGAATAGGTACCTGGGCAACAAGCTTTGATTCCAAGTCTTTCCAAAAGATTGGTCTTTGATAATCAATACGGCAAATGAGGTCAGTGATGATGGGTTGCCAGGTGCTTTAAGATCGTCTGAAAAAGCCTATTATTGTCATGCGAAGTAAAGAAATTTAGCTACTATGCATCATGAAAAACAGCTGTATGCTATTGACCTGATTGCAGATTGTTTTAACCATTTTGTTGGAAACAGTTGTAAGAATTCATTGTATCATCCGTGACATCTGTTGTTATAAGAAGTAGCATCTGGTTGCAAATTCACTGGTCTGGCATAATTACATAAAAATGACAATTTTCTTTTTTCATGTATTTAGTATTGTTGAGTTGTGATGTTAGAGATTAACATATTTTAAAGTATGTATTTTAACAAATACATGACTACAATATCATCTATGCATTTTAAACTTTCCGTTTAGCCTTGCTTCTACTAGGACTTGGAATGAACAATGTTTTTAAAAGAGAAATGATCTATTATCTCTCTGTATGGTGTAGAATCACAAAAGGAATTTTCTAAAAAAATTCCAGGTATTCTCTCTCACTTCCCAATCAGCAGTTTTAGACCCCCCCCAAGATCCTACCTTTCTACTTTGTATCATCACTACCTTAATGGAGTTCTCTACGTCAAGACTTTGTATCTATCTGCATACATTTTTTATTGATTTTTATTGAAGTACAATTGAGGTATAGCATTACATTAATTTCAGGTGTACAAGATAATAATTCAATATTTGTATAAATTGCAAAATGATTACCACAATAAGTCTAGTTCATGTTCATCACCACACGTAGTTACAATTTTTTTTCTTGTAATGAGCATTTATAAGACCAACTCTGAGCTATTTTCAGATATGTAATACAGTATATTAACTATAGTTACCATGCTATATATTCCATCCCCAGGACTTCTTTATTTTATAACTGGAAGTTTATACCTTTTGACCCCCTTCATCCATTTCTCCCACCCCCCACCCCTACCTCTGGCAATCACCAATCTCTTCTCTGTATCTTTGAGTTTGTTTTGTTGTTGGAGTCCTTGTTGTTTTAAATTCCACCTATAAGTGAGAGCATGCGGTATTTTATGTCTTTCTCTGTCTGACTTATTTCACTTAGTATAATGCCCTCAGCGTTCAACCACGTTGTCACAAATGGCAAGATTTCATTCTTTTCTCATAGCTGAATAGTATATATATTTAATATATATTTATATATCTCATTTTTATCCATTCATCCATTGATGGACACTTAGATTGATTTCATGTTATAAATAATATTGCAGTGAACATGGGGGTGCATATATCTTTTTGAGATAATGTTCTTTTTTTCTTTAAATACACCAGAGTAGAATTGTTGGATGATACGGTAGTTTTATTTTTAATTTTTGAGGAACCTCCATACTGTTTTCCATGGTGGCTGCACCAATTTGCAGTCCCACCAACAGTACCTGAGGGTTCCCTTTTCTCCACATCCTGGCCAACACTTGTTATTTCTTGTCTTTTGGAGAACAGCTACTCCAACAGGTATGAGATAGTATCTCACTGTGGTTTCGATTTGCATTTCCCTGATGATTAGTGATGTTGAGCATCTTTTCATGTATGTCATGTCTGTATGTCTTTGGGAAAATGTCTGTTCAGATCCTCTGCCCATTTTCTAATCAGATTGCTTGTTTTTTTATTATTGAGTTGTATGGCTATCTGCATACATTTACTACAACTATTATGTAACTCTCTTTTGTAGCCCTTTCCATATAGCATGTCAATTTTCATCTAAAATGTATCATGAGCCTATCTTTTTATTTCCATCTCCCATGCCTTATCATAAGTCTAAAACTCTGAAACTATATTTTTTTCAATAAGCACGGCAAGTAGCAGTCCAACATCAGAAGAACATGTCCCAAACAGAATCCTTCTTTTGGCTTTTGGTATCAGTCAGAGTATTTCAGCTATTGGTAATAGAAAATTCTGACAAATTCTCAAGCAATTAGGAGGCTAGTATCTCATAGGATGTGCAAAGATAGGGCAGAGTTGACAATTTTGATAGCTCTGGATGTCATAGAATACCCCTTTTCTATTAATTCACTCATGTATTCACTCAGCAAATAAGTACTAAGCACCTATCATGTGCCAGACTTACTTCCAAATGTTTGATTTGCATCAGTGACTAAAACAGTCAGAGATCACTGCTTTGTGGAAATTACATTCTCATTGTGAGTAGCAGATGAATAACATACAGTACACATATTTTAAAGTAAATATCTTAGTATGTTAGGAGATAACAGAAGCTATAGGGGAGAAAGCAGTAGAGAAAAAAGACTAAGAGCACTGCGTGTGCAATTTTAAGTGTGATGAGAAACCTCTGAGCAGGTGACATTCGAGCAAAGCCTATAAGGAGATGAGGTGGTTTGCCAGGCAGATAGCTGGGAGCAACTATCTGATTAGAGGAAAGAGCTAACACAAAAATCCCCAGGGAGGATTGTGCCTGAGAAGTTAGAAGAACTCTAAAGATGCCGCCGAGGCATAACACGGTGAGCAAACGATAGTGTAGAATTTAAGTTGAGAGGGAATCAGGGCTTTGTGGACAATTTAAAGTGCACTGGCTTTTATAGTTTGAAAAGTTAAGCAACCATCAGCTTTTAATTAAAGGAATGGCACAAAATAATTTACTATTTTAAAAAATCACTAGGGCTGCTGTTTAGACAATAGACTCTAAAGGTAGGTAGAGCCAAGTTAGAAGCAGTGTTGTAATAATCCAGGGAAAACAATAGGGGACCCACAGCAGGGGCCGGTGGTAGAGTAGTCAATGGACTCTGGGTATATTTTGAAGGTAGAGACAATATGCTTTTTAAATGTTTAAACATGTTTGAGAGAGAAAACAAGAATAACTCCAGAGTCTTGAATTTTCACTAATAATGACTTTGCAATAACAATAACAATTGCAATAACAATAACAGTCCTTAACACTACCTTGATTAAATAACGTATACTTTATTACTCTGTTCTTCATAAAATATTTTCCATCTAACCAAATAAGTATTATTCTTCTTTTTAAAAATAAATGAACCATTCAGGGATCATCTACAAGATGATACAGTTGTTAATTATTTACGAAATCTACACATTTAGGCTTTAAACACACAAATACCAAAAATGAAAATGAAAACTACACTTAGTCAAACTATTTACACCCTTATTTGGTGTTACTAAATGCAGTTTCATTATAAAAAAAACATTGTTTTTAGCAATTTATGTTTTCTCATCATTCTGAATATTTTCAACATAGATTTTCTAGGAAAACTATGTCACAAAAACTTTATTAAAAAATCAAACATAAAAGTTTCTTATATTTAAATGAACGATTCACCTTTTACACTTTGAAATTCCCTTTTACTTTAAACTTCACATTTATACAATTTTTCCAAGGATCTAGACTTTATTAGGAGTTAACTTTTTGATATTTTCTTTTCTATCTTAATTTAATTGCTATTCTATTTCTGATTTTGTCTGTTTTAGAGATTAAATATAATAATATAGGTTTTCGGGCCGGCCCAGTGGCTCAGGCAGTTAGAGCTCCGTGCTCCTAACTCCAAAGGCTGCCGGTTCAATTCCCACATGGGCCAGTGGGCTCTCAACCACAAGGTTGCTAGTTCGATTCCTCAACTTCCACAAGGGATGGTGGGCAGCCCCCCCTGCAACTAAGATTGAACACGGCACCTAGAGCTGAGCTGCCGCTGAGGTCCCGAATGGCTCAGTTAGTTGGAGTGTGTCCTCTCAACCACAAAGTTGCTGGTTCGACTCCCAAAAGGGATGGTGGGCTGCACCCCTTGCAACTAGCAACTGCAACTAGACCTGGAGTTGAGCTGCGCCCTCCACAACTAAGACTGAAAGGACAACAACTTGACTTGGAAAAAAGTCCTGCAAGTATACACTGTTCCCCAATAAAGTCCAGTTCCCTTTCCCCAATAAAATCTTTAAAAAAATAAATAAAATAGGGACTTCCGGAAAAATGGCGGCGTGAGGTGAGCCTCTGTAAAGCTCCCCTGGAATTTACAACAAATCGAACAACGAAAACTCCACAAAGGACTCCCTGCACAGCAGACAGGCAAGACGAAGAGGCCCACTACCGACTGAAATCACCTACAGGTGGGAGATTCGCGCGAGTGGAGGGAGGAGGAAAGGTAGAGGTGAGAGGAGACGGAGCCGCGCGGGCGCAGGACGCAGACCTAGCTCAGTGCGCTGAGCTCGCTGCTTCCCGGAACTACCGCAGCTGCAGGAGATTGGACTGCTAGGGCTCCGCCAGGGCTCCACAGGGCTGAGGGGACAGCATATAACACTGCTGAACCCAACGCTCACGGCAGAGACCTCGGAGAAAAGACTGAGGGAAAAAGGCTGAAAACGGTGGTTTAAGCCCGCACTGCCGAGCAGAGAATGGAGCCTTAGGCACTGAGACTAGCCGCGACCTCCCTCCCCTCCCAGAGCTCGCCCCGCCCCCACCTGCCCGGTGCTAGAAGCGAAACAGTAGCAGTGTCAGATCAAAACAACAGAAAATTTGCTGTTTGGAGAACTGTGGCCCACAAACACAAATTCACAGCCCAACTAGTTCCAGCAAAGGGGAGAGAGCTGTGGAAGCAGGACCAGCTGTGGTGTTGGTCGCCGCCATTGCTCTGGGCCACCTCTCACAGCTCACCCCGCCCCTGGCCCCACCTATCTGGGCGGATCCCTGCAGGAGTAAACAGAACTGCTGAAACATACGGGCTCTGAATCTGGTGCAGGAAGAGCTTTGGAACATCAAAAGCTCTCCGCATACCCACCGGGACACTACGCCCTGTGACCTAGATGAACTATTAACAGAGGAGAAGCCCGTCTCCCAGGGAATCCCCCCATTGTGTGAGAAGCAGGAATAGTGCAGAGAAAACAGCACTACCGTGTGGGAGAAGAAAAATAAATTGCAGTTGGAGAAATAATAAGACATTCTACCAACAAGTACTGGAAAACAAAAGAAAGACCTCTTCCTATCAACCTGTTGCAGAAGTCACTCCTGTAGATGTCTAGGAAGAGAAACAGTAAACCAGTAATCGCCATGAATAACAAAGGCAACAAGATAGCTCAGAAAGAAAGTGAAAAATCTCCAGAGAAGGCACTTAAAGATACAGAAATATGTGACTTAAGTGACAGAGAATTCAAGATTGCAGTTCTGAAAAAACTCAACGAGATACAAGAAAACACAGATAGGCAGTTAAAGGAACTCAGAAACTCAATGAAAGAACAGCATGAGCATTTTACGAAAGAGATTGAAATTTTAAAAAAGAACCAAAGAGAATTTCTGGAGATTAAGAACTCAATAGAAGAAATTAAGAATGAAATAACCAGCTTAGGTAGTAGAGTTGACCAGATGGAGGAAAGAATCAGTGACATCGAAGATAGAAACCTGGAAATGACACAGATAGAAGAAAAAAGAGACTTGAGACTTAAAAGAAATGAAAGAACTCTACAAGAACTTTCTGACTCCATCAGAAAGAGCAATATAAGAATAATGGGCATACCAGAAGGAGAAGAAAGAGAGAAGGGAACAGAGAATATATTCAAACAAATTGTCGATGAGAACTTCCCAAATTTGTGGACAGAACTGGACCCTCGAATCCAAGAAGCAAATAGAACACCTAGTTACCTCAATCCCAACAGGCCTTCTCCAAGGCACATTGTATTGAAGCTGTCTAAAATCAACGACAAAGAAAGAATCCTCAAGGCAGCCAGGGAAAAGAAGACAGTAACTTACAAAGGAAAGCCCATTAGATTATCATCAGATTTTTCAGCAGAAACTCTACAAGCCAGGAGGGAGTGGAACCAAATATTCAAACTATTGAAAGAGAGAAATCATGAGCCAAGAATAATATATCCAGCAAAGATATCCTTTAGATATGAAGAAGGAATAAAGACCTTTCCAGACATACAGAAGCTGAGGGAATTTTCTAATACACGACCTGCACTACAAGAAATACTAAAGGAGGCTATTCGACCACCATCAACAGGGACAATTTGTGGCAACCAAAACTCAAAAAAGGGGAGAGTAAAGGCCTGAACCGGAATATGGGAATGGAGAAAGTAAGCGTGCTGAAGAAAATGGAATACTCTAATTATCAAACTTTCTTTTACATAAACTTAAGGGTAACCACTCAAAAAAAATCCAGAACTGAAATATATACTGAAATAAAAGAAGAAACAGAGGGAAACATCATAGAATACCACCACACAGAAATAATAGACAACAACAAAAAGGCAAAGAAACAATGGAGACACAGCCTTACCAGAAAACTAAAGATAGAATGACAGGAAATCCTCACATATCAATAATCACCCTAAATGTAAATGGACTGAACTCACCAATACAAAGGCACAGAGTAGCAGATTGGATCAAAAAACTAAACCCAACCATATGCTGTCTCCAAGAGACACATCTCAGCTACAAGGACAAGCATAGACTCAAAGTGAAAGGGTGGAAATTGACACTCCAAGCCAATGGTACCCAGAGAAAATCAGGTGTAGCCATAATGATATCAGATGAAACAGACTTCAAGGTGAAAAAGGTAACAAGAGACAATGATGGACATTTCATAATGGTGAAGGGGACTGTACAACAAGAAGACATAACAGTCATCAATATTTATGCCCCCAATCAGGGAGCACCGAAATACACCAAGCAACTATTAACAGAACTAAAGGGAGAAATTGACCAAAACACAATTATACTAGGGGACTTAAATATATCATTGACAGCTATGGATAGATCATCCAAACAGAAAATAAATAACAAAATAGTAGCCCTAAATGACACATTAGATGAAATGGACATAATTGACATTTATAGAGCAATTCATCCTAAAACATCAGACTATACATTGTTTTCTAGTGTACACGGGACATTCTCAAGGATAGACCATATATTGGGACATAAAATCAGTCTCAACAAATTTAAGAAGATTGAAATCATACCATGCATATTCTCTGATCACAAGACTTTGAAATTGGATATCAACTGTAAAAAGAAAGTGGGGAAAAACACAAATACATGGAGATTAAACAACATACTTTTAAAGAAGGACTGGGTCAAAGAAGAAGTTAGAGGAGAGATCAAAAGATACATAGAAACAAATGACAATGAAAATACATCCCACCAAAATTTTTGGGATGCAGCGAAAGCAGTTTTAAGAGGGAAATTTATCTCATTACAGGCCTATCTCAAGAAACAAGAAAACTCCCAAATAAATAACCTCATGTTACACCTTAAAGAACTAGAAAAAGAAGAACAAGTAAAACCCAAGGTCAGCAGAAGAAAGGAAATAACAAAAATTAGAGCAGAACTAAATTAAATAGAGAACAAAAAGACAATAGAAAAAATTAATGTGACAAAGACCTGGTTCTTTGAAAAGATTAACAAAATTGACAAACCCTTGGCTAGACTTACTAAGATAAAAAGAGAGAAGACACTGATTAACAAAATCAGAAACGTAAAAGGGGAAGTTATCACGGACACCACAGAAATACAAAGGATCATCCAAGAATACTATGAAGGACTATATGCCACTAAATTCAACAACCTAGAAGAAATGGACAAGTTCTTAGAAACATATAGCCTTCCAAGACTGAACCATGAAGAACTGGAAAATCTAAACAGACCGATCACCAGTAACGAAATTGAATCAGTCATTCAAAACCTTCCCAAAAGCAAAAGTCCGGGACCAGATGACTTCACTAGTGAATTCTACCAAACCTTCAAAGAGGATCTAATACCAATCCTGCACAAACTCTTCCAAAAAATTGAAGAAGAGACAGTACTCCCTAACTCATTCTATGAGGCCAACATTACCCTGATACCAAAACCTGGTAAGGACAGCACAAAAAAAGAAAACTACAGACCAATATCTCTGATGAATACCGATGCAAAAATCCTAAATAAAATTCTAGCAAATCGAATACAACAATGCATTAAAAAGATTATTCATCACGACCAAGTGGGGTTCATCCCCAGGGCACAAGGATGGTTCAACATCCGCAAATCCATCAATGTGATACATCACATAAACAAAATAAAGGACAAAAATCATATGATTATATCAATTGATGCAGAAAAAGCATTTGACAAGATACAACATCCATTTATGATTAAAACACTGAATAAAATGGGTATAGAAGGAAAATACCTTAGCATAATAAAGGCCATATATGACAAGCCTTCGGCTAATCTCATAACTAATGGAGAAAAACGTAAGCCCTTTGCTCTATGTTCAGGAACACGACAGGGCTGTCCCCTATCACCTCTGTTTTTCAACATAGTGTTGGAAGTCCTTGCCAGAGCAATCAGGCAAGAGAAAGAAATAAAAGGCATCCAAATTGGGAATGAAGAAGTTAAATTATCACTCTTTGCAGATGACATGATGCTATATATAGAAAACCCTAAAGACTCCACCAAAAAGCTATTAGAAACAATCAACGAATACAGTAAAGTTGCCGGCTACAAAATCAACGCACAAAAGTCCATTGCCTTCCTATATACTAAAAATGAAATCTCAGAAAAAGAAATACAAAAAACAATTCCTTTTGCAATTGCAGCAAAAAGAATAAAATACCTAGGAATAAACTTAACCAAGGATGTGAAAGACCTATATGCTGAAAACTATAAGACATTTTTGAAAGAAATTGAAGAAGACACAAAGAAATGGAAAGACATTCCATGCTCATGGATTGGAAGAATCAGCATAGTTAAAATGGCCATATTACCCAAAGCAATATACAGATTCAATGCAATCCCCATCAAAATCCCAATGGCATATTTTAAAGAAATAGAACAAAAAATCATCAGATTTGTTTGGAACCACAAAAGACCCCGAATAGCCAAAGCAATCTTAAGAAAAAAGAACAATAATGGAGGTATCACACTTCCTGACTTTGGCTTGTACTACAGGGCTACAATAATCAAAACAGCATGGTATTGGCAGAAAAACAGACACATAGACCAATGGAATAGAATTGAGAACCCAGAAATAAAACCACATAAATATGGACAGATAATTTTTGACAAAGAAGCTAAAAACATACAATGGAGCAAAGACAGCCTCTTCAATAAATGGTGCTGGGAGAATTGGATAGCCACGTGCAAAAGAATGAAACTGGACTGCTATTTGTCACCATGTACCAAAGTTAATTCAAAATGGATCAAAGACTTAAGCATAAGACCTGACACAATAAACTGCATAGAAGAAAACATAGGTACTAAACTTATGGACCTTGGGTTCAAAGAGCATTTTATGAATTTGAATCCCAAGGCAATGGAAGTAAAAGCTAAAATAAACGAATGGACTATATGAAACTTAAAAGCTTCTGCACAGCAAAAGAAACCATTGACAAAATAAAGAGGCCACCAACTGAATGGGAGATGATTTTTGCAAACAGTGCCTCCGATAAGGGGCTAGTATCCAGAATAAACAAGGAACTCATGCAACTCAACAACAAAAAAACAAACAACCCAATTGAAAAATGGGCAGAGGACTTGAAGAGACATTTCTCCAAAGAAGACATACAAATGGCAAATAGACATATGAAAAAATGCTCAACATCACTAATCATCAGAGAAATGCAAATCAAAACCACAATGAGATATCACCTCACCCCAGTCAGAATGGCTATCATCAACAAGACAAATAATAACAAATGTTGGAGAGGCTGTGGAGAAAAAGGAACCCTCATACACTGTTGGTAGGAATGCAGACTGGTGCAGCCGTTATGGAAGGCAGTGTGGAGGTTCCTCAAAGAATTACGAATAGAATTCCCATAAGACCCAGCAATCCCTCTCCTGGGTATCTACCCAAAAAATCTGAAAACATTTATAGATAAAGACACGTGTGCTCCAATGTTCATTGCAGCTGTGTTAACGGTGGCCAAGACATGGAAACAACCAAAATGTCCTTCGATAGATGAATGGATAAAGAAGTTGTGGTATATATACACAATGGAATACTATTCGGCGGTAAGAAAAGATGATATAGGAACATTTGTGACAACATGGATGGATCTTGAGAGAGTAATGCTGAGCGAAATAAGTCAGACAGAAAAAGCAGAGAACCATGTGAATTCACTGATATGTGGTATATAAACCAAAAACAACAAAAGAACAAGACAAACAAATGAGAAACAGAAACTCATAGACACAGATAATAGTTTAGTGGTTGCCAGAGGGTAAGGGGGGTGGGGGTGGGGGGTGGGAGATGAGGGTAAGGGAGATCGAATATATGGTGATGGAAGGAGAACTGACTCTGGGTGGTGAACACGCAATGGGATTTATAGATGATGTAATACAGAATTGTACACCTGAAATCTATGTAATTTTACTAACAATTGTCACCCCAATAAATTCAATAAAAAAAATTATAAATAAATAAATAAATAAATAAATAAATAAATAAATAAAATAAAATAGTGCATGTGAAATTTAAAAAAAAATAATGAGGTTTTCCATGTGATAATTCCTCTTATAAAATGATTTACAGAATTTTAGATTTTTTTCTTAAATTAATGAATTAATGTATCATTATAAATGTGTGGATATTTTCTGGAGAGTATATCTTTAAGGGACAATTGTTAATTGTCTGTTTGGGATTCCTAAGATTCTTTATTCCTGAATTCCTACTTCTGATTTATTTTCAACATCATTGCTACCCCAATCAAAATATTACATACCTGCCACTATGGCCTATCTTCAATACATATCTTATCATGTTAATACCATATCTGAAATACCAAAATGAATATTTAGCACCACTGCAACATAAATTTTCATTTTGGGAGTTGCCAATCATGGCTTTTTAAGTGTATCCATTGACTTTTCTTCAGCTTCATTTCGTTTCATGTCTCTATTTTGTTTGTTTCATCCTTACCTCTGTGTTCCTTCACACTTCTGTGCCTGTTGTTTGAAACATTTATTTTACCAAAGCTGGTCTGTTCTGCTATCATAGCACTTTTTACACTGCACTACAGAAAATAATTGTAGATGTGAACCATCCATTTGAGAAGAGGGACAAGACAGACATTTAGGATACAACTCTCAAAAACAAATTATGATTAGGTGACCAAATGTGTTACACAAAATTTTTATAATGGGAAATAGTTATGGAAAAGTAATTAGCATTCCCTACACTTAGAAAGTTGGACACGCGCATTATTTTCTTCAATTGACAATTTTTCCTTTAGTAGTTTAAAGCTATTTTAATCACTACCTCCACACTCAGTGGTTGTCCTACCTTCATTTCCTTTAAAGCCAAGAGTTTTCCTAATTACTTAATACATAGCCTAATAATTAAACAAGCACCTTAAAATCATGAAATTTTAGCTGAAATAATTTCTATTTTGTAATAAATTAATGTTTGGTATAGTAGATATTTTGTCAGGGAAAGAAACTCCATAGGGGACTATAAAATCAGCTCCTCGGCACCCTGATGAATAAATAACTCAGCTTACTTGAGGGAAAATAATTTATTTCTTCACACTTTATACTATTTGTCTTCTGTTTTGCCTTAATTAGCTTTTTCATAGATCAAAGCTGAACTCAGTCTTTTCTGATTTTCTTTTTTTTTCTGTACTGTTTCAAGAAAGGAGTGGAAGAAGGGGGAGAAAAATGACAGCTGTGACATCTTGATAAAGGAGATTTCAATATTTAACAAATTTGCATGTCATCATAAATGCATTAGCTCTTGAGCACCTGGTTTCTTACACAAACACTTCAGTAAGCAGATTGTTCTGAGTGACCATTTTAAATACATAACTCCATTTAAACCTTGGTAACTTGCTTGAGACAGACTGGTATTACTCATTAATTTTATGGCATCTAAAGAATAGCAAGCAATTTACCACAAAAATATTTTTTCCAAGATGATAAAAATAAAACTTAAAGTATGCACTATATTTTAACTTACATGCCACCACTTATTTATTCCTTATTTTTGTGTGTGGTATATATGGAGTGCAAATTAATTTTTTACAATAATTCATATCATGTCATCTCCCCTGTCCCACCTTAAATACCACTTATGCCTCTTGTTGACATTTCCAGTCTTTTCATCATGCTTTTGTCTGTGTAATCTCATCTATCTCTCCTTCCAGACTTAATTTTATCATTTCCTTTACTGAGATTTCATTGATCCTTCCCCAGCCCAAACTAACCATTCTCTTTCTATATTCCCCCAGCATTTCATTCATAATGGTTACACTGAATTACAATGCTAAATTATAAGGGGGGCAATTGCCTTTACTTGCCCATTACTGACATGGGGCAGGAATTTGTTGAAAATAGAGAGGCCGATTTTATAATTATATTCATTTTTCTCTACTGTATTGCCAGGTGTGTGTGTTTTAAGTGAGATTAATTAAAACTAAGATTTGACTTTGACCATAAATACACAGAAGAGCACTGAAGAAAGGATTAAAAATAGAGATCCTTATTTTGTGTAAACTGCAATTTTTTTACAAGGAAAAAAAATGCTGTTTCGAAGTTAGAGATGTCTACTATAATTTCTTATTTTCAAAAACACTTATAAACCTACATTTTTGTACTCAGTCCACTACATGAATATTTGAGGCATAGAAAGAATAGAACTGATATCAGGATGAGTAACATTAATATAATAAAATGCATTGTGCATTAAAAATAAATCATTTCTAAATAAATATAAATAGGAATTCTAGAGATACGGCAAATGGATTAATCTTTCCATCAAGAAAGACACACAATGTTATGTTTTATAATACTTTTTTTTTTACTCTTTCTAAATGGTCAATTTCCTGGAATCTTCCTTAGAAGTGAAACAAGTCACCTGGATTCTCAGAAATTTTAAGTATTTAGAGCACAGAAAATTTTCAAAGGAAGAAATCAGTAAATAGTGGAGCCACATATGCTTCAGGCCACCCCATTTCTAAGTATTTTATTAACAGCTACCATTTATTGAACAATGACTCTGTGCCAGGCATTGTGCTGGGGGTATTTTATATTTATTATTCTATTTAATCCTTACAATAATCCTATTAGGCTACAAATAAGAAAATACAGGTTGAGAAAATGTAGGTATTTTGTTGAAGCTCAAATAGCTTTGAAATGTTATTATCATGATACACGTTCATGTCTGAATGAGTCTAAAGTTTAGAGCTCTACTGAATCCTGTTTATGCCATGAAGGAAATGAGAGTGAGTACAAAGTTTTAGAGGATATTATTAATTATATTCTCAGAAATTTATTAGTCACCTATATTCATGCCAACTGTGTTTGAGGGGTCTTGAATCTCCACTTCCTGGTCTGTACTGGGTATTTTCATATTATATTCTTACTTTAATGTATGGAAAAATAAAACACTTTTTAAATGCAAGTAAATATAAAGACATAAATAACTGTAAGTACACCACTCACATAAATCTAGTTGACATTACAAAGTAAAGTAAAACATGGATGTGGTTATAAAATTGAAATAGTAAAGGCACAACATAAAAACATGAAAGTATTCCTTTCCACCCATTTTTGAGTTCATCATCTCCAAAATAACCATTTTAAGAATTCCTTGTATTTTTTTCCTGAAAAATAATGTTAAGATTATTTAAGCACATTAAACATCTATAAATTGTTTAAATAAATTCAATTATGTTTTGATCTTTTGTAAAGCTTATTAATTTCACATAACACTTTTTTACATTTGTTCAGAATGTATGGTTTTATCTCATTCTTCTGAACTGCTTTGTTTTTGAATTAACTATAACTTAACTGACTACCATATAATAAATGTTTTGGTTGAGTCCATGATTTGTTATTAAACTGGTACTGTGTGAATATCTTTGTACATTTTCTTTGGCTCACCTATACAAACAAATTGTTAGGAAAAATTCCTAGTCATGCGATTATCAGGTCAAAAACTATACACATATCAAATAGGAGAGAAGTTATCCAATGTTCCTATAAAAGTATTTTACTACAAACTGTTGCTCAAAATGAGTGAGAACACTTGCTTCTGCACAGCCTTGCCAGCCTCGGATCAGCAAAGAATTTAATGTTTGTCAGATTCATATGGTTTTGACCTTTCTTGACACATCAGCATTGGGAATCATTTCATGATTAATTTTGGATATTCATAATTAGATGTTCAATGTAAACCACTTTTTGCATTGTGATGTGTGTGTTTCTGTGTGTAGTGTGTGCTTTTCTGTGCAAATTAATAATGTTGAATCTTTCCCATCACCTTAGGAATCAAATTTGATTCCTCCCTTCTATACGTACCATACAATTAATCAACAAATTCTGTTAGCCCAACTTTCCAAATATATCTAGAATCAAACCATTTATCGTACCTAAGGTCATCATGTCTTATCTGAACGATTGCGACATCCTCTAGCTCCTTTATTCTCAACAGAATACGTAGTGTGATACTTTTAAAACATAAGTCAAATCATGTCATGACTGCTCAAAATCTCACTCTGAATAAAAGCTAAAATCCTTAGAATGTAAACAGGCATTGAGTCACCTGGTCACTGGCCATCCTTCTGGCTTTGTGTCCCACTCCTCTTCCACTATCTGCCCTCCTTATTGTGCCACATACTTGTCACATATGCCTCCATTTCAGGATCTTTGCCCTGGTAGTTTCATCAGCTGCCAATGCTCTATGCTCTCTCAGGTATCTGGTCCCTCCTTTCCTTCCTTCCTGTTTTCTTAGCAGCAGTCCCTCACCAAATGTAGAAAAGCAGTCCCCAAAGAACACATTTTCTTTGCCTTGCTGTGCTATTTTTTATTATTTGTATAACAATTTATTAACACCTGAAATATTCTGTATCCTTTTTCAGATGAATCTATTCTAATTTTAAAAACAGAATCATAAGAGTTCTAAAAAATATAGTAGAGAGGATGCATGAATAGCATGTGTGAATTATTTACAATCATTGAGAGGTGAAGATATTTCTAAGCAGAGAGAATGGGATTCTGATTTGTTAAATATTCCCTATCACTGGTTATTGAATGATCTCTCTTTTCCCCACTGATTTAAAAATGCCACTTTCATTTCTTACTGAATTCCCACATTTATAGAAAACTGTTTTTAGACCACATTATTTTAAATTAAATTGCCATGTATATTTGTAACTATTTGAGGACTTTGATCATTGCCAAATTTCCCTTCAGAAAGATCATACCTACTTACAATTCCAACAAATACATAAGCAGGTCTATTTGTCCACATCATTCCCCAACAATTAATAATTTACTCTAACAAAATTTATATTTTTATATGCAGATCTTTGATGATTTAAGACAGGGGATGTATACACACAAATACATACATATATATGTATGTATATATATATATATATACACATATGAATAATATCTATATGAAAAATTTATAATGTACATATTTATATTGTTTTTTTAAATAGGTATGAGCTGGTTTATTATAGATACAAAATAATTTTATCAATTAAAAGGTGCCATTCAACTTTATTAATGAGTTTTATTGCATATCAACTTATAGTTTTTAATAAAATTTGTGGACTTGGGGGGATTACAAATCATTTGCATTCTTATAAAATGTTGATTTAAATATTACATTATTAAAGATAATTATATTATTTAATCTATTATCTTCTAATATCATTTATTCATGGACCTGAGAAGTATTATTGTGTAGTGGTCAGCACTTCAGGTTCTCGATTTATTCCGACTCAGATGTCAATTCTGCCTCTTTCCATAGAATATGTATAACTTCATGTATCTGCTTTGCCTTCTTTGCTTTTATATTCTCATCTTTACAGTGGGGATAAAACAATATCAACCAAGAAGCATTGTTGGTCAATTAAATGAGATGACATCTAAATAGCTTTGTGGTGACTGGCAAAATCACTACAATAGTATTATAAAACAAAGTTAAAATGTATTGTCATATCAAATTCTTGGATATTTGCTACAATGTTTGCTCTATTATTTTTTAAAATTTAACACTGAAGATAAGAAATACGGTATCAACCTATTTTGGTTTTAGATATATAGCTTTTGGGATATTTTTTCTCTATGGAAATTCCGAAATCTCACCATTATCTTTCTAGGTGTATCTCTTCATTAATTTCTATATGTAAGCGACCATACCTTTTGATTCTGTTTGACTCACGTTTCGTTTTTCAGTTCTGTAGTTTCTTCTCATAATCCTTCACGTAGTACCTTTTAGAAGGATCTGATCTCTCCTTCAGGAATTTCCAGCATCTCACACTTTTATACTTCTCTAATAACATTCATCACGCTTATTTCTTTACCCTAAAAAACATGTTTGGGGAATATCTTTAGTAAATTTAAAATTCACTTCTTTGAGTTCGTGCTCTTGATGGTTTTCATAACATAATATCATAGTATTTTCATAAAAGATTGAATTTGATATCAAATGTTCACTTTCTATAAATGGAACCTCCTCTTTACTATCTTACAGAACACAGAAAAGATGTTTCGGTTTCCTACTGCATCTGGGAGTGATCTTGCTTTATTGGACGTTACCACCACTAAAATTTCATAAGCGTCCTTTTAGTTTAATGAACCTTTTTATATATTTATTGATGAATTTATAAATTGCTTTTTAGACTGGTGTGGCTTCCTATTCATGAGTTTTAGTCTAAATCAATAGGAAAGGAAAATGTTTACATTTTAGCCATTTCATTTTTCTATACTGGAGTTCAGTCAAATGAGATGCAGTGAGGAAATGGGTGTTTAGGAAGCCAGTTGCAGGAAGGTTGACTGATTTAAGAGTGATTGCCTTCCATGGGAGTTACAGAAGCTGATTATGGTGAGGCCCGTCCCACTTTCTCTGACTACCACAACAGTTCTCACATGGAACCGTCTGCTGCAGTGCCTCTCATTGCACACCCACCCCCTTTTGCAGTAAGTTTGGGCTGACACGTTGGCCACCTAGTTCACAAAATTTCTTCCATTTAGAGTCGCTACCTTCTGCTCTGAGCTTGGTTGTTCCTGTTTGTTGTTTATTCTTGTCTTGGTTTAGTTTTGTTTTGTTTTGTTTTTTTCTCCCAAGTTGTTCTGTCCACACAATCTCCAGGCAGGATTTCCTTTATATGTTTCATATTACCAGCGTCTCAGTACTTATTTCCAAGCAATCCTATCTGAATTTCATCTTCTACTGATGACATCCATTCCCATCTTTCATTTTTTGATAGAGAGGACAGACTTATTTTCACTTTTAAAATACATCTATTAGTACAAAAGGAATTTTTGAATGAAGAAAGTTAGACATTTAAGTTCAAATAAATGCCTTTATTTATTTACATGTTTTTTCAAACCTTAATGGTATCTTAAAAGTGGCATCTCATCACAATTTAAACCAAAATATTCTTATGCATGCCACGACCTTCAATAAAATATAATTTGAATATGGGTAAATTTTCTTTTTGTTATTTTGTATTTGCACATGGAACATATGATAAATGCAGAGTCAGAACATATTTGTGTGTCTAGTCTGAGGAAAAGGTTGAACAGAGCCAGGTATTTTTTCTAAACTGTCAATTAGATCATCATACCAGTAACTTAAAACCATTCAAGGACTTCCCATCATTTTTCTCCAGACTACTTGTCTTGAACCTTTCCCTTCCCATGAGCTATTTTAAGAAATATGGGAGTTTAGTGCAATGTGGAACATGATTCTTCTACAGTTTGGAAACAAGATGGTATAGTGACAATCAAAACACCTCTAAAGAGCTGACTTTTAATTTCTTTTGGACTACTTTCATGTTTTTAATATTGAGAAATTTATTAAACTTCACAGATCCTTTTAATCTGAAAAACGGTGAAAATACTGATATTGTAGAATGTAGGGCAATTAAATTGCATAAAGTGCTTAAAGCACTTGGCAGACACATTGTTGGTCATTGCCGATTTTCTCCTTGTGGAAGCTTTAAGTTAACAGAATTGTGACTGATCTCTAATTCCTCTTGTATTTCCTTCTTCTTATTTTTCTTCCTTTTTCCATCCTGCCTCCCTCCTTAGAGTGAAAATGCAACTGAAAATGATGTGATTTCATTGTTAAGCTTCTGTATATGGAACACAGGTAAAATTACATTATTATAACTGGAAATGTGCAATGATAATGGCAAAAAAAGAGCAGGGAAATGGACAGATGATTTTTTGAGTCACTGAAGTTGAGATTTTCCACTTGATAGCAAATTTAAGAAATGGGAATGAGTAAGTGGTTGAAAGAGCAGTTCAGCTGTCATGTCCCATTTTATTATACATGCATCCAACAATTCTCTTTTTATTAATGAAATCTTTGACTGGCAGAATGACTAAGTTACATATGGCTGTGATATCACATATCTGGTTGAAAACAATCTTGATGTCTAATAGATGAGTGTTCTAATTTAACATGAAATGAGGTCACCTTAGAGAATCAACTACTGCATTTCCAGACTGCTGCCATTTATTTTATTCTTTTCCAAGATGACACCAGCAACTTCAATGAAATTGTCTGTCACTCTGTGCTTTGGAAAGCTAGTTATGCATCTTTCCATATCAGGAAATATGCCGTAAAGAAATAATAATTCCTCAAATATGTTTTTAAATTCCAACACCTAAAATATATTATATATTAGAACTATCAATTTCTTTGAATAATTCTAAAGTAGTAGACATCATTAATATGGAAGAGGTCCAAAATTTGTTTGATATCCTTTGCAAAACTCAGTATGATTTGGAATTTATTAATCATCCATATATTCTGGAATATATTCTTGACACCAGACTAGTTCCTCTGAGAATTATAACTATAGGTAAATCATGGTACAAGAAATTATATACAATCAGAATATTAATAGACTACAAACAGAAATTTTAATACAACATAGACTGTAAGGATAATAATTGATGAAATAAGTGCCATAAGAAAGAATAAATGGCTATATTTTCTGATTGAATTATAGTAGAATAATTTGTGAGTGAAGAGGTATTTCATCTGAGTTTCAAAGAATAGGAATTTTGAATGTAACACTGGAGTCGAAAAAGTATAAGCTTAGGAAGATATTTAGTTAATGGCATAGAGGAAACCTTTTAGCTGAAAGAAACATTCGCGTGGCTAGTTTCATACAAATAATCATATTAATATTAAAATGGAAATATTAACCATATGTTGATAATATTAACCATATGTTAAGTAAAATAAACACAAGACAAACTTCCAAGATTATATAAATTTTAGTTTCATTATTGTGAGAAATAAATGTACCACCAATTTATCTATATAAAGTCATTGAATAAAATCCAAAAGAAAACATACCAAAATATTAGGAATAATTGGTTTATCTGGTTACAGTCTAAATATTCTAAATTTCTTCAATAAATGTAATCTATTTGTGTTTTAAATTTCTAAAAATTTAAACTGATCATTGGGTCTTTCCTTTGATCAATTATATGTGGTTTGAAATTGTGAGTTTGTGATAGGATTCTAGAAGCTTTTAAACCAAAAAATAAAACACAATGGTTTCTAAATTTTAATAAGCAAGTGATTTCCTAAACATGCTGCTTAGTCTATTAGTGAAAACTATAGTGAATTGGGTTCAAAAGAAACAAAATGCTGACAGATGAAACTGAAGGAAAAAAAGTCTTGTCCAATATGTCAAACATAAAAGTAATTCAGAACATAATGTCCCAAGTCCATTAATAAAGAGTGTATTAAATCTACAATAACATCAAAATAGACATGCTGTTGACCTGCTTTTAAGATGGGTGCTTAACAAGAGTTTTTTTTTTAATTAAAAATGATACAGCGATCTTTATTGTCCTATGAATACACAAGCTGCACAGTGATGAAGGTAAAAATGAAAGACATAAACACTTTAAATATTTAAGGCTAAGCAAATTATTATCTAAGTAACACACATTCCGGGATGTTGAAAATTAGACAATACATGGCATCAATGCAATTCTGTAAAGCCATGAAGATGCTTGAACCGTGCTTTATAATTTCACATAAATATGTAGAATAATAAACGAGTTGTTAATCTTTATTTTAAAGTGTGACTTAAAAATGAAAAAGAATGTAAAAATAATATTTTAGAAAGCGCTGATATAAAAATTTTAAGTTTTTTATGTTTAAAAAAACTTAAATGAGTTTTTGTTAGAAGATTTTCATTAGTAAATAAATATAAAATACATTAGAATCACACTTAAATTTAGGTAAAGTCAGCACAATAATTTCTTTTCTATTCATTGCCATATATTGTGTTTTTTTCTTTAAATCCTGGAACTCTTATAATTATTGAGAATATATTGCTTAGGATATATTATTCCATTATGACGCATATAATTTACCTTGTATATCGTATGTTCTGGAATTTTTATCAATATCTAAGAAAATACTTATTTATTTGTTTGTTTGTTTGTGTGTATGTGCCTTAGCTAGATCAATGGTAAAGGCATGATTTTTCTTATGAATCCTTTAGCTTGGAAATAATAAGTTTATTTGTTTTATGTTGTACTTCAAATATTTACCCATAAAGGAGTACATTGTTTTAACTGTATATCATATTCAAATTAATATTATGTCAAAACCTGTGGAAGATATCTAGGGGGGGACACAGTTGATAAAACCTTTCAGAAATACATGTATTTTCCAAGACAAAATATTATTCTTATTTATATAGCCTAAACTATAATAGTAGTAAACATAGCCCTGACAACAAGTAGCCTAAAAACAATATCAATTAACAGTGTAATAGAATTTATAAAATGTTTCCAAATATGTCATCACAATTAGTCTTCACAACAAGACTTTTAAAAAGATTTATTAACTCTTACCTTCATTGAAGGCATATTCATGGAGTACTTAATATGTCTACTATAGTTTCATATGTTTTGAATCTTAGCTTTTTCATATCTTCATATTTACAGTGCTATTACAATTTATTTATTTGGCTAAGTGCAAAATCAAAGTGAGGTTTCGACTGAGGCTAAATTAATTATACTGAAGTTGTATAGTATAGCATATTACTTACATTATGCTTATGTTAATTAATTTGGAGAACTAACTTCTTAATAATATTAAGCTATATCCAAGAATATGGCCAATCTCCATTTATTTAGTGCTAGTTTTGTAATCATCAATTTATTTTATATTTGTAAATAAAAGGATTTTACAATTATTTTAGGTTTAATATTGTAGTTTTAAGAAATTTACTATTGCTGGAATATAGAGCATATCCCAGCCTCTTCAACTCACGCACTATAAACCCATTACCCAGATGCAGCTATCTACCTGAAGAAGAGGGAAGGGGAAGGTGGAAGGGTTCACATTCTCAGCAGTTTTGCTGTAACCGAACAAGTGACGCTAATATCTGCTCCTTTTCCAGGTACATACTCAACACTCTAGGCACAAAGTCTTTACCTTCTGCAGTACTTTCCAGACTGTTATAGAGCTTGGTTTGTGTTCTTCATTCAGATCTTGTCAGCTTTCTGTCTTTCAGGCATTGCCTTGTCTGTTATGAAGCACCTCTACTTGTTTTGTACTATTTTTATAAATGAATTTTAAAAGTACATCATTTTTATCACTTTGGAGGATTTGGAGAAGTTGGTGCAGGTCCACTACACGTTCAATGCATCATATGGAGCTGGGAAATAGTAATACGTTTCCATACCTGTGCGAAATTTTTCAAAGATGCACTTATGAGATGTACAACCAATTTGTCCTTCTTAATTCCTTTCCCTTTTCACCCACCCCCTCAACCTCTCTATTATCTGACAATCATCAAAATGTTCTGTATCAATGAGTTCTCACTGTATCAATGAGTTTTTTTCTGTTTTGTTTGTTTATTTATTTTGTTCCTTAGATTCCACATATAAGCGAAATCACATTGCATCTGTCTTTGTCTGACATACTCCACTCAGCACAATACCCTACAGGTTCATCCATGCTGCCGCAGATGGCAAGAACCCATTCCCTTCCATAGCCAAGCATATTCCGTTGTATGAGGTCTGACAATTAAGTTCGCGAACTCATCCTAGAAAAAGTGCTACAGACCTCATTGTTGAATATCACTATAATCACCTTCAAAGTACTCCTCTTGGGAAGCTATGCACCAATGCCAGCACTTAGTCCACACTTCAAAGCAATTTGGGAACTCTTTTTCTGGAATGGCTATCAGAGCAGTCCTCGGATTATACTTGATGTCCTGAATGTCATCAAAATGTCTTCCCTTCAATATTTCCTTTATCTTTGGGTAAAAAAAGAAGTTATTGGGCACCAGATCAGGTGAGTAGGAAGGGTGTTCCAACACAGTTGTTTGTTTACTGGCTGAAAACTCCCTCACAAACAGTGCCATGTGAGCTGGTGCATTGTCGTGATGCAAGAGCCATGAATTGTTGGCAAAAGTTCAGGTCGTCTAACTTTTTCACACAGCTTTTCAGCACTTCCTAATAGTAAACTTGGTTAACTGTTTGTCCAGCTGGTACAAATTCATAATGAATAATCCCTCTGATATCGAAAAAGATTAGCAACATTATTGCAAACACATTCACGAACTTAATTGTCAGGCCTCGTAGATATATCAAGAGAGAAAGATAGAGAGAGAGATTTATTCTGAGAAACTGGTTCACATGATTATGGAGACTTAGAAGCCCCATCTTCAAGCTGGAGACCCAGGAAAGTTGGTGTGTAATTCCAGCCCAAGTTTGAAAGTCTGAGAACCAGGAGAGATGATGGAGTAAATTACAGTCCAATTAATTCCAGGACTGTAATTAATTAATTCCAGTAACTGATGTTTGTAAACTCATTAATTGTGTTTCTGAGATTCCTCAACCTGAATTAATCTGGTTTATGGCCCCATCAGTCCTACAAACAACCACTTGACAAGGAAATCAGTGACTTCTAGTCAATATATTATTCTTTCATATTTTTAATTTTTTGAATCTGTAAATTTTTACAAGCTTATTTATTTCCCTCCACTCACAATAATGTTAAATTTTGGATCTTAATTTGACTCTATAAAGAATAAATAGTCCAAAAGATTATCGAGCCCTTATTTTGCAAAGAAAACAATAACAAGAATAATACATCATCAATTTACACCATTCATAATGGTGAATAATGATGAATTTAACATCCTATTTCCATCCCCAAACAGGCACCTTGATTTATAATAAGCTGAAGACTTAGATTCAGATAATCATTACATATAGTCTTACACATCTTCTCATTATCTTTAATATTTGAATTGAGTTACACTATAAAGACATTTATTAAAACATTAATTTTAATAAATTGGTGAAATTGCTCACAGACAATTTAGATATTCCCTTTTATTAGGGTTTATATTATGAATTGTTTTTCAGTGGGTGAGGGGCTTTTATTAATTTGTTTCTCAGAGAGCTTGTATGAAGGCAGCCTTTTCTTCTTCATATTTAGTTGTATTGGGATAAACAGAAAATTCTTGTATCTTCACTTTTTTGATAATAAAAGCAAAAGGTGCAGATACCTATACATGATAATATAAAATAAAACTTCAAAATCTATGCTATATTTTTATGTTACAGAGTTCATAAAAGTGATTGTAGAAAATTAAAAAACACAATAAAAAAAACACAAATAAAAATATTTTGTCCTCACCAAAGGTCACCAGTGCAATTCCTTAGTATAGATCTCTTTTTGTTTGTTTTAGTGCTATAACTAAAATGAGATTCTCTAGTGTTTTCTAAAAATTCACATATATGTTTTTTAAATTTCCTCCAGAACAAACATTTTCAGTTTCTTCCACTGCAAAAAAAGAACAAAACAAAGCCAGAGTTGTTGATAAAAGACCTAAAGTGTCAATAAATTAATGATCTTCTTTCTTTTTTTTTTTGCATTTTAAACGATTTCCTAGGCATTAAAATTTTCACGTTGTCACAAATGTTCCTATATCCCAATAAATTTAATAAAATAAAATTAAAAAAAATTTTTTTTCACGAGAAATACTGGTAATTTTAGAATAAACTTCCAACAATTTTTTTCTCCATGTGTATCCACTGTCAAAATAAACCGATTTAATCTTTTCTCAGCTTTAACTGAGCTTATCAGCATTAAATATACCTTTAGTTGATAGAGCTGATTATCATGAAGTTTCTTAAGTCCTCATAGCAGCAATCTGGGATGGAGAGAAACATTTTATAAGAATATATATTACAAGAATTTTATATATATACATATACATATACATACATATGTATGTATATGTGTATGTATATATACATACATATATGTATGTATATATACATATAATTTCCTATATGAAAGTTAAAAGAAGCTTTTCTTAAAAACAATGTAGTCACTTGATTCCACATTTTTAAAGTTGAATAATGAATCACCTCACGTGTTTTGCTAATAGCTCCAGTTTACATCTATTCTGCATTTTGCTTGAAAATGTGCTAATATAGTCTGAAACAAAATTGAAAACGTAATCTCTGTAATTGTATACAAGCGTGTGCTTTGAAAAATGCTTCTATATTCATATTTGTGAAAACAAACAAAAATATTTAATTGAAAATTGCAAAAACAAGAAACATTCACTGAACTATTTTTAAAACTTACTTTAAAATTTGTTTTAGTACATCTTCTAATCTAGTTTAATTGTTTTAATTCAGCATTGTAACATTCAGAGAATAAAAAATTTAAATTGTCAATAACTCAATGAATATAATATTATTTTGATCTCTCTCGCTCTCTCTCTCCCCCTCACACCCCCATTTATCTATCTACTCATGTGCATTATATGGTAATGTATATTTATATAAATGTAAAGATATATTTATACAGTTGAAATTATAGTGTACCTACTACTCTTCCATATTGTATTTCAAATATTAATATATAAAATGATTTATGACTAAGCATAATATTTTCAATTATTTTGCTGAGCACTGCATTTGTCTGAGACAGACTAGCATGATAATTTAATTCTACTACCTAAGGTATTTTTTTTTTGTATTCAGACTGTGCTCTGCAATTGATCAATAATAGATTACATTTATAAAATTGTGACTGCATTTGATGTGTAAGTGTTGATTCTTTTTACTATTATTGACTCTAGGATAAGATTCACAAACAAGAACATTCATTATTTCACAAAAGCCATCAATAGCTTTTGCTTTTTGATGTTTATTTTCATGTTATAAAACAGTGTGTAACAACCTTAATATATATTACTAACACTGGATTAGATTATGACAATATTTAACTTCTGATTTACGTTTGTAAAAGTTTGCCCCAAGTTTATTTAACCTACATTTTAATGTCTCCAGAGGATGAATATTTATCCATGTTCAGTGTTGTTTTCTCTGACATTTTCACATACTTTCATCTAGTAATAAAGTAGAAATCAAATCTTGTACTATAGTTTCCAATGTATACTTAATGTTTTGTAAATAACAATCCATTTTCATTTCATACAGCCATCTTTAAAATTTTTCTTGTTTAGACCAAATCAAAATAAATAAACAAACAAATAAAGAAACTTCACCACAAATCAATAACATTAACAAAGTCCTAAAAGGCCAACATATTTTGTCAGTGATATGTAAAATGAGAGATAAACTTATATTATATGAAGTAATTTATTTTAGTAAAACGTGAGTGTCTCTTTGGTAGCAGTTAAATATTAATGTCATATTTCCCCAGACATCATAATATAATAAAGGAATGTTTGAAGAAGTTCTTAGATACTTTGGAGTACAATTTGTCTTAATTTTTTAAAAGATTGCTAGTATTACAATTTTTTTCTCAGACTAAGTTTTTTATTTAATTAAAGTTTATTGGGATAACAATTGTTAGTAAAGTTACATAGGTTTCAGGTGTACAACTCTGTAATACATTATCTATATGTCACATTGTGTGTTCACCGCCCAGAGTCAGTTCTCCTATTGCCATATATTTGATCCCTTTTATCCTCATCTACCATTCCCCACCCTCCTTACTCTCTGGTAATCACTAAACTATTGTCTGTGTCTATGAGTTCTTGTATCTTCATTTGTTTGTCTTCTTCCTTTGTTGTTTTCAGTTTTATATACCATATACCAGTGATATCATATGGTCTCAACTTTTTCTGACTTGTTTCGCTTAGCATAATAATCTCAAGAGCCATCCATGTTGTCACAAATGGCACTATTTCATCTTTTCTTATGGCAGAGTAGAATTCCATTGTGTATATGTACCATAGCTTCTTTATCCAATCATCTATTGAAGGACATTTTGGTTGTTTCCATGTCTTGGCTACTGTAAATAAAGCTTCAATGAACATCAGAGTACGTATATCTCTATGGTTAAATGTTTTCAGGTTTTTTGGGTAGATACCGAGAAGAGGGATTGCTGGGTCATATGGTAACTCTATTCTTAATTTTTTGAGCAACCTCCACACTGCCTTCCATAGTGGCTGCACCAACCTGCATTCCTACCAACAGTGTATGGGGGTTCCTTTTTCTCAACACTTGTTATTATTTGCCCTGTTAATGATATAGCCATTCTAACTGGTGTTAAGTGATATCTCCTTGTGGTTTTTATTTGCATTTCTCTGATGATTAGTGATGTTAAGCATTTTTTCACATGTATGTTGGTCATTTTTATGTCCTCTTTGGAGAAGTCCTAGCTAGAGCAATCAGGCACAAGAAAGAAATAAAAGGCATCTGAATTGGGAATGAAGAAGTTAAATTGTCATTTTTCTCAGATGACATGGTGCTATATATAGAAAACACTAAAGACTCCACCAAAAAACTATTAGAAACAATAAATGAATACAGTAAAGTTGCTGGCTACAAAATAATGTACAAAAGTCCATTGCATTCCTATATACTAACAATGAAATCTCAGGGAAAAAAAATAACAAAAAACAATTCCTTTTTCAATTGCAACGAAAAGAATAAAATACCTAGGAATAAACTTAACCAAGGATGTGAAAGACCTATATGCTGAAAACTATAAGACATTTTTTAAAGAAACTGAAGAAGACACAAAGAAATGGAAAGACATTCCATGCTCATGGATTGGAAGAATCATCATAGTTAAAATGGCCATATTACCCAAAGCAATATACAGATTTAATGCAATCCCCATCAAAATCCCAATGCATTTTTTAAAGAAATAGAACAAAAAATCATCAGATTTGTATGGAACCACAACAGACTAAATCTTAAAATATACTTTTAAAGTTCTTCTGTTTTTTGAAGTTTTAATGTCAAAATGTATTAGAATTGCCTAGATATGAAAAATATGACACTAATTGCATTATTAGAAAAAACATATTAACCTTCAATGATGGGTCAACATCCACAACTAAATTTATAGAAGGCATAATACAACGCTGATGCTGACCTTTTACATTACAAGACGCGATACTGTTATCCATGGTATAACAATGAGAGCTCTATAATCCAAAGTATACACCAAGACATACTGATTTTTTTTCTACTAATGATAATCCACAGAAATACAAAAGATTCAGGAAACATTTTTGTGTTTGACTATGTAAGTTTGGTGTTTAACTAAAGTTGTAGCTAATATTTTCTTAAAAACATTACTATTTCTTGATTGTTCAAGCTCAAATTGTTAGTAACTAATATATGTATGAACATAGTTTTAGTCATTGCAGTCCCATTTAATGTGGATACTTTTCATAACAAGCCACTGTGGACTGTGTAACATCGGCAGTTGTTCATATAAAATAAAAGGTAAGAGAAAAAATTCCAAGTTATAAACTAAGTACAGCAACAAGTCTTTTCATAAGAAAAACTTTGACTATATCTTTATTTAAATAGCAAAAAATAAAACATATAAAAAAGTTTGATAGATTCTAACACCTAACAATATTGTTAGTATTAAAAATATAATAGGGGCCAGCCTGGTGGCTCAGGTGGTTGGAGTGCAGTGCTCCTAACAACTAAGTCGCCAGTTTGATTCCCACATGGGCCAGTGAGCTGCGCCCTCTACAGCTAAGATTGTGAAGGAAGGCTCTCCCTGGAGCTGGGCTTCCGTGAGCAGCGAGAGGTTGGCGTGAGCTGCGTGCAGTCGTGGGATACCGTGTGCTGTCATGAGCAGCCGATGGCCAGCAGCCAGTGAGAGCTGCCGTGAGCTGCTGTGAGTAGCCAATTGACAAACGGCGACCAACTGCCTCAGCCAGGGAGATCACAAGGCTCATAATACCAGCATGGGCCAGGGAGCTGTATCCTACACAACTAGACTGAGAAACAATGGCTTGAACCGGAGTGGGAGGTGGGGGGAGGCAGAAGAAGGGGGAAAAATTATATATATATATTTTTTTTTTTTGAGAAAATATTAAAATAATAACAGAAAATATTAAAATATAATATTGAGGTATTGAGGGTAAAACCTACATTACAGGAATAAAATTATATATTAAAAATTAGTAAAACAGATAACAATGAAAATAAATCAAAATCAAAATATGTTTGTGAAGTGGTAGTAGAACAGCAGTTGAGTTAAGTTTGCTCTTCTTTATCTGAAATTTCTTTACTGTGTTTTCCTTATACATTTAAAAATTACATTTTAATGAAAATAGTTAATTTTTAACATGAAGAATATGAAAAGAGAACTCAAAAGTTCTTTTGAAATGAAATTTAATGCTCAGTTCCCTATAGGAATATACATATATGTGCACAAATGTAAAGTTATGTTAATTTGAAGGTTTTAAAATATGATTAAAACCTCATTTTTCTAAATGAAAAACACAAAAAAATGTAAAAATTACAAATTATATATTAACTCTGTTAAAATATTTTATGTTTCTTTTTGTATATTATATATTTATATGAAATGCATGATTTTAACAAAATTTATATAATACTTAAAATATGTGGAGACTTAACCCTCATTTAATTAAGTATTACACTAATGTAAATGTATTTATAGTATATTGCATATTATATATTTCATATTTATTATATATTTTAAATTATTGGATGACAATTTCAATACCATAGTTAATTACATCAATAACCTGTAACTAAATTAACTAAAATGTTAAGATATATGAAACATAAACTGGAAAAACTAAAGGGAGAATCAGGCAAATCCTAAAACATAGTTGGAGCTATTAAACTCTTTAACTCAAAAAACTATAGGTAAGACTCATTAAGCAAAACTGTCAACCACCTTGACCAATTGACATTATCTTAACAGCTGTATTGAGATATAATCCTCATACTATACTCTTCATTCATTTAATGTGCACAATTCAGTGTTCATAACTACATCCAGAGTTGTGTAAACATTACTACAATCTCATTTTAGAACATTTTTGTCATCTCAGTAAGAAATGTCATGACCATTTTCAGTCAATTCCCATTCCTTACACCCGCCCAGCTGTAGGCAATTACCAATCTACTTTCTGTCTCTGTAGAGTTGCCTGTTTTGGACATTTCATAAATGAAATAATACAATATATGAGCTTTTGTGACTGGCCTCTTTCACTTAACATAATGTTTCCAAGGTTCACCCATGTTGTAAGATGTATAAGTTCTTCCTTCTTTTTTATTGTTGAATAATATCTCATTGCACATATATGACATCTTTTGTCTATCTATCATACATTGATAGAAATTTCACCTTTCGGCTATAATGAATATTTATATGCTATGAATACTTATGCTTGAGCTTTTGTGTGAGATGTGTTTTCATTTCTCTGTAGTTGACTTCTACAGACCACACACCCAAAAGCTATAGAATGCATGTTCTCATAAAGTGCATGTGGTACATTTGTCTTGCCAAGATCAACCATAAATTGCGTCATAGAGTTTCAACATATTTTAAAGAATTGAAATCTTACAAAATATATTCTTTGACCTCATTGGAATTAAATTAGAAACAAATACTGCATTGCTAAGAATTTTTATTTTTTTAATGTTCAATTATTTGTTAGAAATCTATTTTTGACTTGCATATATATATATTATTTCAATTTTCTTATATTATATATAATTTCACCTTATTTTTTTTCTGATATTGTTAACTTTCTCTCACTTCTGTTCAAGTTGTCATTATTGCTATTTTCAAAATATTTTGTGTTCTGTTAGGGAAGTTTCATGCCACAATGTTTAAAATGATTTTATCTCTCACTTAAAAACATTTTAATAAAATATTTTGAATATATATATATGTAGACATACTTGTTCCTTGATTAAATCTCCTACAAATTTTCTTGTGAAAGATAATTCTGATATGTGTTTCCTTTAGAGAGAAAAATCTGCACTTATCTCTTTTGGGAGTTCAAATAGACTCTCTCATACTTTGAATAGTTTCCTTTTTTATCCATAATTTTCAAGATTCCCCTCTGTGTTAAAGTGTCCTTTTTATGTTTGTTTTGAAAGTCAGCAAGTAGAATTGCTATTTAAAATAAATAAATAAATAAAATTTGTCGTGTCTGTTCCAAGTATAAGATGGAAGGATATATTTGCTACCTAAGGTACTTTTCAGAAATATCAGTGCACTCTTTTTTTGTGGCCAAGTAATATTTCATTGTATATAAGTAGCACATCTTTATTCAATCATCTGTTGATGGGCACTTAGATTGCTTCCATATCTTGGCTACATGAAAAAGAATGACATCTTACCACTTGTGAAAACATGGTTGAACTTAGAGGGTATTATGCTAAGTGAAGTAAGTCATACTGAGAAAGTCAAATACCATATGATCTCAACGTATATGTGGAATCTGAAGAACTAAGTAAATAAACAAACAAAACAGAAACAGACTCATAGATACAGAGAACAAACTGATGTTTGCTAAGGAGGGGGGAAGTTGGGGAGCTGGGAGATAAAGGTGAAGGGACTAAGAAATACAAATTGGTAGTTACAAAATAGTCATGGGGATGTGAAATACAGCATATAAAATAATATTGAATGTCAACTGTAACTGAAAAAATAAAGAATTTTCAAAAAGAATTCTTAAATACTCAAAAAAATATGTATTGGGGCAATAGCAACATTTACCCAAGTGTCCCACAGCTGACCTATACTGTCACAGCAAAGATTTGTTTTTTTATGACATTCTCTTCCCCTTAAAACATTGTTAGACCTTTACATAAGGTAAATGACTAGATATGTTGTTTTTTCCTACAATCTGGCAATATCTTCATATTAAATAGCAGAATTTTTTAGGACTTAGAGATCCTCTTTTGCTTATTACTGGCGGTAATATAGTTTTCTGTTTTCATTTTCATGCTATATATATAAGGTATTCTCAGACTAATATACATAAGGAAGAAATTTGGCTACAATTTCTGAATTTTCATATTTCCTGGAATTACCTTTGTATTTCCAAATCAAAAGGAAACTGTTTACATGATCTATCCTATAATAATTTTAATTTAGCAAAAATGTTTTTTATGTGTTGATTGATGCCTCTATCCTTCAGAGTGATGTGCAAATATAAAACAACATGTGTGAAATTTTTATGGAAAAGGGTTGGCAAAATGTACCACTTTCTTCATATAGTAAATGTACCACTTTCTTCATATTTACCTGCAGGATGATAGAGTTTTCATTTTGGAGTCGTCAAGGTCCTAATCATTTATTCACAATTTTTTCTGACTCCTAAATGATGTGATGACACCAATACACAAAAATAAAATGTCTTTCATACTTCTTGCCAAGAGTGAATCATTTTTTTTCTAAATTTATATGCTTGATGTCCTCATTTCCTCATGGTATAAGTATAGACTTAATTAACAGAAAGAAATGACTTTCCATTCTGTATGGAACTTAGGTGTTTCCAAATATGAAGTTCCTTCTTGGAGCAGAATATCTTTCCTTCATGAATTTTTATTTGAGGTAAAACAGTATATAGGCTTTGAACACAGGCAAACTTGAAATCAAATTCCAGTTTTTCTAATTAAAGGTGTGAGCACAGGTATTTAATACACTTTATGGTCATCAGTCTTCTCTTGTTAAAATTGAGAATGGTAATGTCTATCGTGTGGGGAGGAAGAGGAAAAAGGACTAACTGAAAAAATACACTTTTATTAACCATTGATATTTGATTCAAAATTTCTTTCAGATTTCCTGTACGGGTTAAATCTATTGGTATTTAAAGAAAGTTATTTTATCTTTTATGTTAACCCTTAGAATGAGGATAGATTTTTCAGGTTTGTGCTAGCTCCTTCTAGGTTTTTTCCTGAAGGATTTTAGGACTCCCACATCAGAAGTAAAAGAACAAAGTGAATACAAACTTCGAAAGACAAAAAGGACTCTAAAATTTAGTAGTCCTGATTCTATTTTGTACATTATAAATCATTTTGTACATTAACTATCTCCTAAATCCTCCTGAAGATGAATGAGTGCATGAGTTACCACGAGCTATTAGAAGTTCTATTAACAAATGCAATCACTTTTACAGAACTGGTATGAAAATTCCAAAATATTGTAATGCTACACAAACTACCAGCAAAGTGAACAAGCAAACAAAGAAGCAAGTACTTTTTTCTACTAAAATTTGTTTTCACACACTCCAATTAGAACCTTTACATGTTATTCTTATTTATATATGAATTCACTTGTATTTTATATATTCATGAATTTGTGTCTGGAATTTCCACTCTGTTCCAATAACAATAGATATAAAATAAATCTTATTAAAAGTCCTTATATATCGTTATGCTTTAAAATTTTGTAACTATCCTTGTTTCAGGGCTCATCTATATGAATTTTTGGATTTACAAAACACATTCCATAAATGATAAGATATTAATTATAAATATATTAAACTTTAATTAACTTGAGGATACATTTATAATATTGAATCTCCCTGTCTATGAATACTTGTATAGTCATTTTACGGATTTTTTCCATAGAGTTTTTTTAGATATCAAAAAGTCTCTTAGGGTTCATGTAATATTAATAATAGACATTTTATATGATCAAATTTTCTATTATATTGAATTAGGTGTAGGTTAGCAATGTATCTGGACCACCATAACACTACAGATACTCAATAACATTCATTTAATCTTTCCAGAATACTTTCACTATGTCATTTATTCATATATAGTTAAAATATCACCATATCATAAGGATATAATATATTCAGGAAAACAATTTCAGTTTTATTCTGCAGGAGACAAATAGTTTAAGGATATTCTTCATAAACACTCCAAAAACTGTTTTGATATGCCTAAACAGAAGTGATACAATGACACCTCTACCGAAACCTCATGGTAACATTTTGTGGGCCTAGATGTTTAATCTAGTTGCCATACATCTTGTCTGGTTTTGGTTTCAACAGAAGACAGAGCCTTCCCATGGGTAATGAAGGTATTATTGCACTTAAATTTGTTGGGAGCTTTGTTTGCTAATGAAAAACCTCTGGCTACTTAGAAACAGGTAGATACTCAAATTAATTTTTCATTTTTCATAAAAAGTGTCTGCTACCTGGCTGCAATCTTCATATGAATTTCTAGATAATATAAATATTTCACTCATTCATATGTTTAAATCTATATATGGGTAGCTAAAGATCAGGAAAATCACAAGGATCACATTATTACTATATTGTATTGCAATTGTGATGAACAAATTACCTTTTTACCTTATTTACATATATTTTGCTAGATGTATCACTTCTTCATTTTATTAGATTTTGATTTCCAGGGAAAATTCAAAACACTAGTTTAATTTTTCAAGCACAGAAATCTAAAACAAAGAAGTTTCCTTCAAATGTGTCATATATATTTTTCACAAAAAATTTTAGACTCATAGAGATAGTAATGTATAGAAATGTCTTCATACCATGAATTTAAATCTACATGGATGATAAAATAGATGATGGAAAGAACATGATGATGAATTGAAGATAGAGATTGATAGACCATGAAGTTCCAGATTACACAATCAAGATTTCTAAGTGTTCATTAGTTTATTTGAAAATGTTTTATTTTTAAGTAAAGGAATTATACATACTATTTCTACTCCATTTGTATATTCAGTATTGTATAGGCATTATAAAATTAGGAAACACTATGGAAATTAAATGTTTATACAGTCTTCTGCACTATCTGCAAATAATTCGCTTCTTTTGTTAAAAAAGAACTTTTATCATGGGAAGTTCCAAATACACAAAAATAAAAATAATGCAATGAAAACACATATACTTATCACTGTTTCTCATCTATGGTCAATTCATGATCAATCCTGTTTAATTTATGGCCCTCCAGAATCCAAAACCACAAGCTTAAGTTATCTTTTTGGTTTTGGGGGGAGAAGGATATAATTCACATTCCAAAAATTTTGCTGTTTTAAAGTGTACAATTAAGTCATTTTTAGCATATTCACCAAATTGATGCAACTAATATCCAAAATATATAAAGAACTCATACAACTCAACAACAGAAATACAAAGAATCCAATTAAAAAATGGGCAGAGGACCTGAACAGACACTTCTCCAGAAGACATACAAACGGCCAACAGATATATGAAAAAATGCTCAACTTCACTAGCTATGAGGGAAATACAAATCAAAACCACAATGAGATATCACCTCACCCCAGTCAGAATGGCTATCATCAACCAGACAAATAATAACAAGTGTTGAAGAGGTTGTGGAGAAAAAGGAACCCTCATACACTGTTGGTGAGAATGTAAATTAGTACAGCCACTATGGAAAACAGTACGGAGTTTCCTCAAAAAAACCTAAAAATAGAATTACCATGCAACCAGCAATCCCTCTTTTGCATATCTTCTGGATTTCAAAAAACTGAAAACATTTATCTGTAAAGATATATGTTCCCCTATGTTTATTGCAGCATTATTCACAGTGGCCAGGACATACATGGAAACAACCAAAGTGTCCTTTGATAAATGATTGGATCAAGAATATTTGGTACAAATATACAATGGAATATTACTCAGCCATAAGAAAAATATGAAATACTGCCATTTGTGACAATACGGATAGATCTTGAAGTTATGCTAAGTGAAATAAGTCAATCAGAAAAAGTCAAGAACCATATGATTTCATTCACATGTGGGATATAAAACAGAAAGAAACAAACAAATAAAAAACAAACTAACAAAAACTCATAGACACAGACAACAGTTTAGTGTTACCAGAGGGTAAAGGGGGTTAGTAGAAGAGGGTAAAGCGGGTCAAATATATGATGATGGAAAGGGAATTGACTTTGGGTGGTGAACACACAATGCAATGTATACAGGTAGATGATGTATTATACAAATGTACACTTGAAACCCATGTAATTTTATAACCAATGTCACTGCAATAAATTTAATAAAAATTAAAAAAAAAAAAAAAGAAACGCTATAGTCATTAGCTCTGACTCCCAATTCCGCCCTCCCTCTAGCCTCTGGCAACCATAAATCTATTTTTGTCTTTACAAATTTGCCTGTTCTAAACATCATATAAATATAATCATGTGACATGTGGCTTTCTGTATCTGACTTTATCAATTAATATAGTGCTTTCAAAATTCACGCACATTAAAGCATGCATCAGTACTCTATTCTTTTTTGTGGCTAAGTAATATTCCATTGTATAAATATTTCACATTTTATTTATCCATTTATCAGTTGATAAACATTTGTATTGTTTCCACTTATTGGCTATATGAATAATGCTGCTATGAACATTTGTGTATAAGGTTTTGGGTAAATGTATGTTTTCAATTCTCTTGAGTATGCAGTATGCAACTAACTAGAAATGGAATTGCTTGATTATATGATAACTCTATGTTTACTTTTTTAGGGAACTGTTTTTTCCCCCATTGAATCGTCTTGGCACCCTTTTCAAAATCAATTGGTCATAGATGTATGGGTTTATTTTTGGTCTATCATTTCTATTCCTTTGATCTAGACATCTATGTGGTTCTGCCCTTTATCTTATTAATATGATGTATGACATTGCTTGATTTTCATATGTAGAACCAACTTTGCATTTCTGGGATAAACCTCACTTTGTCATGATGTGATCCTTATTATATGTTGCTGGATTCAGTTTGCTAGTATTTTTTTGCGAATCTTTGTGTCTACATTCATAAGAGATATTGGTGTATAATGTTCTTTCTCATAATTTTTGTTGTTGGCCTGATAGGATGAGTTGGAAAGTATTACTTCCTTCCCATTTTTTGGAAGAGTTTGTGAAAAATTGGTGTTATTTTGTAAAATGGTCTTTTCTTTCTGGGATTTTTTAAATTACTAATTCAATTTGTTTACTTGTTATAGGTCTATTCAGTTTTAGTTTCTTTTAAAGTGTGTTTTTCTTGTTTATGTATTTTTAGGAATTTGTTCATATCCTCTTGTTAACTAATATTTTAGCATACATGTTTTCATAGTATTCCCTCATAATCCTTTTTATTTCCGTAAAGTTGGTAGTAATGTCCCTTCTTTCATTCCTGACTTTAGTAATTTGAGTTTATCTCCTTTTTCTTGGTCAGTTAGCTAAAGGTATGTCAATTTTGTTGATTTTTTTTAAGAATTAAATATTTGGTTGTTGATATTCTCTATTTTTAAAGTTTCTAAATCATTTACTGCTTCTCTAGTATGCTTTATTTTCATCATTTATCTTTGGGTCTGGTTTGCTCTTTCTTTCCTATGATCCCAGACAGTAAGGCGATAAAAAAACAAACAAAAATAAGTTCTACAAAAAATTAGGATTTAGAATCAATATTTCTGCTGTAAAACATGAATAAAAACTTTCCTCCAAGTATTATTTGGAAGGTCCAATAAGGTATGAGATAATTATGTACAGAATTATACAAATATTAATAATTAATTTGTTTGTTTACTTTAGTGTGATAGGATACACTACAAACAACCTGGCTGAGATCATATCTGGATTTAAATTGGAATCTTGCACTCATTACCTACATGAATTTTTAAGAGTACCTCATCTATATGATCCTCAATTTATTCTTTAGTAATAGTATTGTAAAATAAAATAATCAGAAAGTTGCTATGGCAATTAAAAGAGAGGAAGTATGTGAAACATCTTAATATATCCCCTAACACACACCAGCAGCCTAGTAGTTTCTTTCTCCTTATATGCTAATCTTTGTCTATTCTAATTTTTGTAGACATTTAGATTGTTTCACATAGCACTCAGCAATAGGTATTTAGCAACATATATTTAACTTTAGAAAATAATCTCAAAAATTTTCCGAAGTGGTTATATTCATTTCTACTATGGACACCAATGTATGAGTGTTGCATTTAACCTATATTCTTGTCAAGACTAGGTATTGTTGCTACTTTTAAGGGCAGTAGGTCTTTAGATCATGACTATATTTGTTACTGTCTAATGTCTTCACATAGTTGTTTCATATTTTTTTTTCAGTTTTTTAGTTGTTTTTGACAGCAGCGTAACTTCTATATAAGCAAACACATTTTTTGTATAGTTTACTTAAATCATAACTCAATAAGGTCTATACATTGCAATTGATTGGTATCTCTTAAATCTCTTATAATTTACAGGTTTCCACTCCATGTTTCTTCTTCCCTAGCTATTATTTATTGAGAGAAAAAGATCGTTTTGTATTGTAGAGTTTTTCATAGCCTATATTTTTTCTGATTCATCCTCATGGTGTCACTGATTGTTTTCTTCTTTGTGTTATTTACAACAAACAGATGCATCAAGGTTTATGTGACTCTGGTTTGATGTTTTTTGGCAAAAACACTTTATAGGTAGAGTTGTGATCTTCCAACTGGAGCATATAATCCAGTTGTTGCTCTTTTTTGATGTTAATGTCGTTAATGATTATTGCCCCGATCCTTATTTCATTAGGTGTTAAAAATGGTGCTGTTCTTATTTATCATTCATTCTTCATTTATTTGCTGAATACTTCTTTAAAGAGAAATTTGTTCTCATCATCTGGCTAGTTACCCTGAAGTACAACAAGGAAAAACAGAACGATATAAGTTAAACACTCTCTTTCCCCCCCTTTCATTAACTAATTTTGAAAAGTTGACTACCTAGCATCCTCCAAAGGTAATCAATAGGTTTATTATTTTTGTACTTTTATGATTATCTTACGGATTTTAATGCATGTTTCAACTGATAGCAGCATTTTTCAAACTGAAGCTGAAATTTGTTCCATCTGGCTAGAGGGAGCCTGCTTGCGTTAAACCTTAAATCCTTTTGGTTGGGTTTTACAAGTCTTTGAGAAAATCTTTGCTATGTGGTATAACAAAATTTTCCAGGCTCATCCTGTACATTTCTTGCCCCAGACCTAGATAGGCTTTTTGTGCACGAAGCTTTGGTAATTTTTAGTGAAGAATAGTATTCAGAATTTCCAATATGAGCACTAGGGATGTTCTTTGCTACTGGAAGAGTCACTGTATCTAGGCACTTGCAGAGGACAGAACTAGGAAAGAAAAATTTTAAGGATTAAATTTAATATATTAATAATGATACCTCTAAACTGAATTCAGGAATACAGGGTTTTTCAAACTTTACAGCTTTTCTCCTTTTTCCAATGCTCAATATTCTGGTTCTCAATAACACCAATGTAAATAGAATTTCCTTTGTACCATAACACACCTACAACAGTGTCAGAATAACAATATTTACAATACCACAAACAATATATTTTTGTAATCAGTTTGAATTTCTTGCAGGTTTTTTAATTGTTTTAGAATATACTTCACTAAGGCTATACAGCAAATTCCAGAGCTATAAAGTCACTTAAATTGTTAATACCTTCAACTAGGTCACAGGTAGGTTCATTTGTTTCATCTTTATTTTGGATTTTAGGGGTTGCTTTATAAAATTTTGTTTTATAGTTATTTAAAATATTTATATGGTCCCAAAATGTAGCCCCTCTCTTTTGTATTTCTTATATTTCATTCCAAGTCATGCTTATTATTATTGTCTAATAATAATGTTCATTATTGTATTGGAAGAAAAATTCTAATTAGTCATTTATTCATTAAGCATCTATTGACATTAAAAATACTTGAATTAATTGGTGAAGATTAGCATATAAGGAGAAAGAAACTACTAGGCTGCTGGTGTGTGTTAGGGGATATATTAAGGTGTTTCACATACTTCCTCTCTTTTAATTGCCATAGCAACTTTCTGATTATTTTATTTTACAATACTATTACTAAAGAATAAATTGAGGATCATGTAGATGAGGTACTCTTAAAAATTCATGTAGGTAATGAGTGCAAGATTCCAATTTAAATCCAGATATGATCTCAGCCACGTTCCTTGTGGTGTATCCTATCACACTAAAGTAAACAAACAAATTAATTATTAATATTTGTATAATTCTGTACATAATTATCTCATACCTTATTGGACCTTCCAAATAATACTTGGAGGAAAGTTTTTATTCATGTTTTACAGCAGAAATATTGATTCTAAATCCTAATTTTTTGTAGAACTTATTTTTGTTTTCTAGCACCTTACTGTCTGGGATCATATTGGGTTGTATATGATCCAATCTGTATATATACAACATAACAAAAACAATGAGTGGAATGAGAGAGTGACTTATTTTATATCTAACAGCAGAGTGATATATTTTATTTACTAAGTATCCAGAAAATATTCAATATTCATTTTCATGAATATTCTAAATTGTTAAGAGTTACCAACATACACATTCTTTCACTTATGCCACTCTAAATTCTGTTAGTTTTTCTTCTATACATTTTAAGTAACATCACAGGTTTTTTGACTTCCATTCACAAGCACATTTCACTATGAATGCAGTTTTCCTTTAAAAATGAGCAACATCCTAATGACATTGAGAGCAGAAAAACACAACAGATAAGGTGGTTCAATAACGCATTGCATTTGTTTTATCTATTGGGACTGCAGAAAGAAAATGCATTGGAAACTGCTAATGTCCGTTAGCCAAATCTAAAAGATGGCTGCTTATCTATTCTAACAGCGAATCTCCCCAAGACCTTGATTTAAAAGCACGTAAAGCATGCAAAATTTACCTGCTCTAAAACATGGCACAGCAATTTTATAAGCTATCTTATCTTTGTTCTCACAGTGAAATTATCCTGTTTACAATTGGTGAAAATGCTCAACTTGTGGCAGTTCCATGGTGCCCTGTTTGGATAAAATGAATTCTTTCTTAGCTAAAATTGTTCTCTGAAACATCACACAGAGTTAAGGGTCAGGTTTCTTTCACCTTTATCAACCCTGAGCACAAAACAGGTGAATACTGAACAGAAGGTATTGATAAAGATGTATGTTTTCAGAAAACCCCAATTTTCCCACACAAAAAAATGTATTCTCACTATTTTTTATATAAAACAAGTACAAAAAAAATCTTAATGTAAAAGAGTTAGACAGGGGTGGTTGAAAAGACATCCCAGGTTCTGCCTCTGATTTATGAGTCTAGGCCATCACAACCAGGAATCAATCAGTCACTTGTACCACTTTTCCTTGTCTTTGCAGGAGACAAATTTTTCCAACATCTGAGACCACTGAAATGAATCAGTATCTTTGGCCAAATTATGACAAATCTTTGGCACGCAATTCAGGAATATTAGCATCTACCCAGCCCTCTCATTATAGTAGTGATAGTCAATGGCATACCCTAACACTCCATGAACACAGGTCTCATGAGACTCCTCCCTTCAGGAACTTCACAGGCCCTATGGAATCTGTACAACTCAGTGAATAATGGATAGATGTGTTGTAGTTACCATTGAATATTTGGGGAGTTTAACTGCAACATAAATTGAAGTTTAGTGGGAGCACATTAGTTGTACTCAGAACTTTGTACAAAAGAGTGGTTACTTCCATTATATTCAATATAATCAGCACAATTACTTTCTGAAAAAATGTATTTTTATTCTCATTTTATAAAAGAGTTAAATAACTTTCCCACGTTCACATGGCTGGTAAGTGGCAGAGATAGGACTTGAAACAATCTCTATGTTTCTTCACCCAAACTCCTTTCTATGTCATTTCATTGTTTCCATTTACAGTGGTTCTATACTCTCAGTTGATGAGTATGAGAAATCAAAAGGGCAATGGAACTTTCACCTACAAAAAATAAAAAGCCCCCACTGAAAAGGGAAAATTATAAAGGAAGAGAAGAGGAAGAGCCTTCAAACAGAGACTTAAAAATGTGAACAGACTTCAGCAAATCTAATGAACAACTTCTATTTTTTGCTATGTCTCCTGGTCTTAGTAGCGTGGCCTTATGTAGCAGGTGTTCTGTGGGGCCCAGGTGCATTCTCCCTGGTCACCTGAGCTGGGTGCTCCAACTGTGTTCCTTGTGTAAGTTGTGTGTGTCCACCTGTTGTAGTTGAGTCTTGGCTGTTGTTTGCACATTCATGGGAGGGACTGACCCATGGGCTGATTGGTTGTGAGGACTGTCTGTGACTATAGTGGAAGAGCTATTGTGCAGGGGCTGACCCTATGAAGCAGGATTCACTTTAGCTGGGTTCTTGTGCCCACCTATTCTGTCCTGTGTGTATGTCTTTTGTGTAGGTGGTTGGGTGGTACTCTGGTGTGGCCTGAAGCTGGCCACCAGGATGTTGGTTCTATGGCTTCTTGGGAGGGGCTGTGTTGTAGGCCCAGGTCAGCTGCTGCCTATGACCTGCCCGGGCCACTTGGAATGAACTACAAAGTAGTCTGCAGACGGTTGCCACTTGTGCTGGGCTTGAAGGTGCCTGGGGGAGGCCAAACTGCAAACCAAGGCCTGACTGATATTAATGCCAGGCTTGGGGCTGCTCAGCAAGTGGTGTAGGGCATGTGAAGGACAGATGCTGCTTGTTTGGCATTTGTGAATATTTGAGAGATTTTAGGAAAGTCTGCAGCATAAGCCAAGACAGGCCATTTGTATAAAAAAGCCCCTGGAAGTGCCTTGGGTGGGCCTGCCACTTGGGTGGGGTAGGGGCTCAGGAAATCACCAGGGTGGGGAAAATGGTCTTAGCCAGGTTGATGGAGACCCTGATATGGTGACCACCTTCATCTACATGTTGGGTAAAGGGAGAGTTCAACAAAGGAATAATGGCACCTGCCAGCATTTTTGTCTGGTAGAAAGCTCTCCCTCTAGCCCTTGCCTTGAAGTCAGACAATTCAGTTCCTTTCTGTACATCCCTGGTGCTTTTCAAGCTGCTGATATCCCTCCCAATTTTTAACTGTCACAGGTGGACATGGTATCAGCCATGTCCCACCCGTCCTACCAGACTTGATGTGTATTTCTGTATGTCCTTACCTATAGGACTTCTACTCAGCTAGGCTTCAGGTGATTCTCAATGATGGTTGTTCTATAATTTAGTTGTAGTTTTTATGTGGTCATAAGAGGAAGCTAGCACAGAGTTTTCCTACTCCACCATCTTAATTAAAACCCCTCAAGTGACTTCTATTATATTGTAAATATACTCCTTGTTAACATAAATGTCATAAAGAATTATGATTCGTTATAGTCACAATACATTGTATAATAAAATGCTTTCAATACCCATTATCTCATATTTATTTTCAATAATTTAGCAAAATTAGCACTATTAATATTATTATTTCCTCTTTATAAATGAAGAAACCAGCACTCAGATAAGTTGAATGATGTGCTCATGTTTATACAATGAGCAAGTAACAGAGCTCAGGTCTTTTGACTCCATATAGAGAATACATTTTGCTTTCTTAATTCTCTGACTATAATAAAGGAGCTTCTATCCAGAATGCAGATTAATGTCTTCCTCAGTAATAAAATCTAGTGAAAAACAACACACTAATACTTACAGCCCATTTTGCAGATGTAAACCTAAAAATTTCTGCTGTGGGAGAATCGTTGGGTGCCCAAGTCTTGATAAAAATAAGGAATTTAGGATTGAAAGCTAATTTTTAAATGTGCAAGCAGAAAATTACATTGGAAATGTTTTAAGTTAATTTGGCTTTGCATTTTGGATCAGTTTTTTAAAAAACACAATCCTTTAATGATGAAATAATCTACATGACAGAAAAACCTAGGAATAATAAGTCAGGTTGAAAAGATTATTATATTTTCTACTTTGACTGCAATCCTGACAATATTATAGGGTTTGACAAGTTAAATCATTAAGAATTATATAGGTGACTAAATTTTACTATGCTTACATATCTTAAATTAATAGACCCTGATTTTATAATGGATACCATTATAAAAATTACAGAACTGGACATACTGATATTAAAATGTATCTAAAAAGATTTACTCTTCATTCTCTTTTTAAGTATTTGAGTTTTGAAATTAGAAAAAATAGATAATATAAAACATGCTTAAAGTTCTAACTATCTTAAAACAGTATTTAGTAACAGTCACTATAAAGATAATTCACTGTTTTTTCTTATCCATTTTTCAGTTTTTAACCTAAATGCTAGTTACATAAAAGAAAGAGTTAAGAATCTCTTGGAAATGAAAAAAACCATGTCTCCAAAATGTATATGGTGTTGTTAAAATATCCATTATTGGTCTCTTAAAAACTGTTACAAGGATGCTAAGCGGACAAGTACAAGACTACTGCGTGCTCAAAAGGCCCATTATCTTCCTTGAGAGATGACAGTCAAGAAATGAACTTGCCCAAAACACACTTGAATGAAACCTGGTCAACTCAAATGGAAGTTCTTTTTTTACTAAGCTTTTATAATAAAGCATTTTAATTATACACATGAAGTTGCAAGAAAATGTAATAACAGCACTTAAAAGATTACATTTAGAATGGCACAAGAAAGACTTTGTGAAATCTACTCATTATAAATTCTAGTCATGCTGTTAGCAAAATGGAAGAGACGTCAAGATTCTTCTCAAATATTACTTTTTTCTCCATCAATAGTTGCTGTATATATAAAAAAGATTGTTAAATAAAACTCAACAGAAACATATTGTTTGTTAAAATATTTGATTGTAATTTATGATATTAGATCTAAACAAATGACATATGAGACTGCAGATGTAGATAGTGATTTCTGAGAAAGCAATTTAAATGGTGATGATTAAATGTCACTGCTGGCAGTTGTTCAGAAATAATTCTACACTTCTGCTGCTCAGAGAGTAGCATCATTCTAGAGGGATTAGATGTGAGTGTAAGAATTATTTGGGTTAAACTTGAAATGTAAATTCTAACTAACACCACTGGCCAGTGTCTTTATTTAAGCTTGTATATGTTTGTATTATTATGGATTTTCGAATAATCATCAAACAAACTTGCAATATTGATTTCTTGTGTAGCAATGATATAACCCACCACTGAAATTTTTAGTGCCATTAACATTAGACATCAATAAAAGTGGTTCTTGATGCAAGCTTACTGGTTTGTAGACAACCTGAACATTTATTAAGCCTGAGGGTGTTTTTTTCGAGAAATAAAAATTGATAACTTTTTATTACCTTTGAGGTATAGCTGACATCAGCCTAAGTTTATAGTACTATCTCCCCAACAGGCATTTACTTTTTATGTCAGTATTTTTCAGAAAATATAATGCATGTTTCAACAGACACATAAGTGTTTTTCCTACAAATGTATATTTTGGTCAGTAGAACTCTTGGACATTAGATGCATTAAAATCCAATATAAAAAACTTTTTAATGTCACTACAATTCTCTTAGAAATGATTTATTTATTTATAACTCCAACTACAAACACGTCTCTAATAAGATAGGACTTTGTTAATATATGTCCAATAATCCTGTTGCCTTAAGGCTCCAGTCTTCCCCTAAAATAATTCTGCTCAGCTGTTTATCAAATGAACTTGCATCACCATTACCAAAAATGGTAGAGTAGGAAATGCAACAACTTTATCTCCCCACTAAAGCAATGATTAAATTGGCAAAAACTGTCAGAATCACTTTCTGTGTAGCTCTGGTATCTAATCAAAAACTTACAATAACCAGAGGAATATTTTATGAGGAAGGACTTTTACATTGGCAAAAGAATAGACAAATACATCAATGAAACATAATAGAGAACCCACACAAATAGTGTCAACTGATCTTTGACAAAGGTATAAAGGCAATTCAATAAAACAAAGATAGTCTTTAGAACTAATAGTGGTGGTACAACTGCACAACCACATGCAAAAGTAAATCTAGATATAAACATTATACCTTTCACAAAAATTAACTCAAAGTGGACCATAGACATAAATGTAAAACACAGAACTATAAAACTTTTAGAAAATAATATAGGTGAAAAATCTATGTGACCTTGGATTTTGCAACTTGTTCTTATATACAACACCAAAAGCAAATCCATGAAAGAAAGATAAGAAACTGGACTATCTTGAATTAAAACACACCAAGTTTGTGAAAGACACTGTGAAGAGAATGAAAAGACAAGCCACAGACTTGGAAAAAATAATTGCAAAATGCATATCTAATAAAGGATTTGTAACCAAAATATACAAGGAACACCTAAAATTTAACACCAATAAAATGAACAAGCCAAATAAAAAAATAGGCAGACGATCTGAACAGACACCTTACCAAAGATATATAGACAGCAAATAAGGATATGGAAAAATGCTCAACATTATATGTTATTAGGGAACTGCAAGCTAAAACAATTATGAGCTACTTCTACATACATATTAGAATAGCTAAAAATTTCAAAAAACCAAAGTTACGATACCAAGTGCTGATGAAGATGTAGAACAACCGGAACTCTCATTCATTAAAGGAAGAATGCAAAATGACGCAACCACTTGGGAAGACATTCTGTCAGTTTCTTGCAAAGTTAATTATAGCTTTACCGTATGATCCAGCAGTTGCACACCTAGTTTCCTCAAATAAGCTGAAAACTTATATGCACACAAATCCTTGAATATGAATGTTTATAGAAGCTTTATGCACAATAGCCCCAAATGGGAAGCAATTAAGATGTTCCTCAATAGGGACAGATAAACACAGAAAAAAAAAAATCTGTGTTACAGCTTACAGTGGAATATTATTTAGTAATAAAAATAAATGAGCTTCAAGCCATAAAAATACATAGAGGAATATTAAATGCATGTTGCTAAGTAAAACTGATGAAATTGAACTGACATCTTGGGATGCTTAACCATGGAGCTGGGAGGACTGTGGGTGGAGCTGCCCCCCCCCTTGACTCTCTAGCCCTGACTTCCTGTTGAACTCTGTGGTAACTTCAGGGGGAGGGATGCTAGAATAGCCATCTTGGAACCGGTCCTTTATTTTCCTTCTTCACTGTGGGACCTGGTTGGAGCCCTGGGTTGGAGGCGTGCCTTCCCACACTGTGGTGGTGGTTTTTGTCTCTTTTTCCTTTTTTCCAGAATAAACCGTTTTTCTTGTGGATTTATCTGGAGAGTTATTTTTGCCAGCCGAGGAGGCCATTCTAAAAAATTTACATATTATATGATCCCAGCGATCTGACATTCTGGAAAAGGCAAACTATAGAGGCAGTAAAAAGACCAATTGCCAAAGATTAAGTGTGGGAAGAATAGAGGGGAGAGGAAGATGAATAGCTACAGCACAAAGGATATTTAAGGTGGTGACCTACATAGAGTGAAACAGTAATTTTGGTTACGTGACATTCACAGAACTATGCATCACAAAGAAACCCTATGTAAACTACAAACTTCAGTTCATAGCAATGTATCAATATTGATTCATCAATCATAACAAATATACTACATTTATGAAAAATATTAAGAATAGAAGAAACTGAGTAGGGAAGGGGGAGTATATAAGAATTGTCTGTATTACTTGCTCATTTTTTCTGTAATTCTAAAGCTGCTCTAAAAAATAAGGTCTATTAATTAAACATTAATAAAACACAAAAGAAGATAGTAGTGGGGAAATTGAGGAACAAAAAAACGATGTGATATATAGAAATAAATAGCAAAATGGAAGAAATAATTCTTCCTTTATCTCTAATTACTTTAAGTAAATAATTAAATTCTCTAATTAAACACAGAAACTGAAAGATTTGATTTCTAAAAATGACAATTATATGGTGTCTATGAGACTCACTTTAAATTCAAAGACATAAAGAGATTGAAAGTGAAAGGATAGAAAAAGATACCATGCAAATAGTGATGAAAAGAGACCTCAGGTGACTATACTAATATCAAGCAAAATACATTTTAAACAAACAATGGGTCAAACCAGAAATCGTAAGATAAGTTAGTGATTTAAAAATATGTATATAAATATATGTATAATAAAAAAAAGTGTAAAGTAGACATATATTTTATATACAGAGGGTGCCCCCAAAAAATACATACACATTTTAAGAAAGGAAAAAACTGTACTAAAATTACACTGATGGTAACCACTTTGAGCACCTCTTGTAACTGCAGAAGTCAAATGTGAATTGTATTCGTCTTTTGTTATCAGTATTACAATTTTAATACAGATTTTTTCCTTTCTTAAAATGTGTGCACATTTTTTGGCATCCTCTGTATATACGCAAGTGTGATCAGCAATACAGTGAATATTTAAATAAAAAAATTATTACAGTAAAAGATACATTACCATTAAACCCCCTCAAAATACTCCCCTTCACTTCGAACACACTTATCCCATCATTCTTGCCACTTTCTGAAGCAGTTCTGGAAGTCCTTTTTTATGAGTGTGTTTAGTTGTGCTGTAATGGCTGTCTCTATGTCCTGAATTGATTCAAAATGTTTACCTTTCATGGTCATTTTGATTTTGGGGAAGAGCCAGAAGTTGCATGGTGCTAGATCCAGTGAGTAAGGTGGATGAGGACACACTGTAATGTTTTTATTTGACAGAAATCACCATACCAGAAATGATGTGTGACACAGAGCATTGCCATGATGAAGGATGAGTTACAGCACACTCTAAAACATACCTTCTCTCAACCGTAGCTCACACCTGACTGACTGCATTGAACAAGTTGAAACTTGCCACACAGTTACTAAGGTTCGATGCTCTGCTTCCCATATTGAAGATCCCTGACTTTCCGTTGGATGGCACTTGGCAGCAGCATTCACCATATGTTTTGATCACAGTGGAAAGGCTCCATGTCAAATGTATATATATATATATATATATATATATATATATATATATATATATATATATTATATTTGTTAGAAATGTTAGCCAACATTTCTATGGATAAAGGCAGAGAAAATATCATGTTCACATAATCATGTATGACATACACTTTCCTCAAATATTAAGATTTAGAAAAACAAGATATAATTTTTAGTAATCCAAAAAATAACCTGAAAACTTAATGGTGAAAATGGGGATTACTGTGGCTTGGAGTGGCAGACCTAGGGTGCAAAACAATATTTGAGATATGCAAATGAATATGAGACCAGTGAAAAAGAACAGTTACTGCTATCCAAAGGATTAAGATTAGGAAGGAACTATATAAATACTTCAGGAGTAAAACACGTAGAAGGCAAGTAGGCATGAAATTAATAATTATTTTTAAATGCTAACATATTGGATTCATTTTAAAACTTGGCTTTAATAAGAAAAGTAGACAAGAGCATTTTGCACAATTAGGTAGTAATGGAGATTTTGTAAAATATCTATTAATAAAATGTAGCAAAGTGAATATTTCTTAAATGAACATTAAAACCCATTAGGTTTAGATAAAGTTATTCTAATATGATGAGGAAATTATCTCACTAATTTGACAAAAAGAATTTATTTTGAAATGGCAAAGTAAGGTATAACAAGGAATGCAATTAAGAAAAGTACAGGGAGTTCAGTTCTTTCATCCAATGCACTAGGTTATTTTGCAAATTTTTTCTATTCATATTAGTAGAATAAAGATTTTTAAAATAAACTGAAATATTAAAATGGCAAAAGATATTGATTATCATTAGTGACGAGAATTTATGAGTAAGAGTTGAGAGAGATCAATTGTCCTATCACACTAATCAGGTCCTCTTACTCCTTCCTGCCCAGTCTTCTTTCTAGGATGCTCTATAGAACTTCCATTTTCAATAGATGGTGCCCTCACATGTCATGAATTTCCTCTAGAATGTTCTGGCTTTACAAATAAGAACATGCTACCTCCACAGCAGCCAGAGAAATTGTTTTATTACAAAAGTTCTCTGTTCAAAACCCTACAAAAATATCCCTTAGAATAAAATTTAAGTTCCAATTATGACTAATTTCAAGCTACCTCTTCAGCATCTCCTCCTAATTATCCCTCCCTCACCATACACACAGTAATCCAGGCATTGGTGTCTCCTTGCTGTCCTTGAAGCATGCTAAACATGTCACTTGGTTAGTACACTCAAGGTTACTATTCCTTCTGCCTGATGCACCATTCTCGCAGATATTCTCACTGACCTTACAATTCATTTATGTCCCTGATCAAAAGTCATTTCTTCAGAGACTTTCTCTAGCCAAGCTATCTAAATGGCACACTAAACTACCATGCTTTATTTTTCTGATAAAAACTGTCACTACATCTTTTTTCTTAACATAGGTGTTTATCACAATAAACTTTCTTAGAACTACTCTACAGTATCCTATAATGTTCTGATTCCTATAATGTTCTTGATATGTTCTGATTCCATTTTTGTCTCAAGATATTTTTTATTTCTCTTGATTTCTTTTTTGATACATTGGTTGTTCAGTAGCGTGTTGTTTAATCTCCGCATATTTGTAAATTTTCCAGCTTTCCCCCTGTTATCAATTTTAGTTTCATACCATTCTTGTCAGAAAAGATACTTGGTAGGATTTTAGTGTTCTTAAATGTATAAGGCTTGTGTGTGCCCCATCTTATGATCTATCCTAGAGAATGTTCTGTGTGTATTTGAGAAGAATGTGTATTCTGCTGCTGTTGGATGTGTATTCTGCTGCTGTGTATATCTGTCAGATCTATTGGTCTAAAGTTTAGTTCAATTCCAACATTTCATTTGTGATTTTTTTTGGGGGGGTCTGGATAATTTATTCATTTGCAAGTGCAGTATTAAAGTCCCTTACTATTAATGCACTGTTGTCTATTTCTCTCTTCAGATCTTAGTATTTACTTATTGTATTTAGGTGCTCCAATGTTGTGTGCATATATATTTATATGTTCCTGATGAATTGACCTCTTTATCATTATATAATGTGCATCTTTTTCTCCTTTTACTGTATTTGACTTAATGTCTATTTTGTCTGATGTAAGTATTGCTACTTCTGTTCTCTTTTTGTTCCCACTTGCATGCAATATATTTTTTCATTCCTTAACTTTGAGCTTGTCAAAGTGAATTATTCATAGGCAGCATATATTTGGGTTGTTTTTCATCCATCTAGCCACTCTATGCCTTTTGACTGGGAAGTGAATCCATTACACTTAGAGTTTATCGATATGTTACAACTTATTAATTCCATATTATTAATTGTTTTCTGGCTGTTTTGTGGCTCCTTTGTTCCTTTATTCCTCTCCTGCTGCTTTCCTGTGTATTCATGATTTTCCATACTGGCATACTTTGATTTCTTTTTCTATCATTTGTGAATCTACTGTAGGTTTCTGCTTTGTGATTACCTTGAGGCTTACATTAAACATCTTATAATAACCTACTTTATGCTGGTGAAAGAGTTACCTTTGATCTTATACAAAAGAAAAAATCTATTATTTTACCCCCCCCATTTTATGTTTTTGATCATAGAATTTCATCTTTTTATATTGTGTATTGAGTGGGGTGGAGGGAGCGAGGAGGGTCTCAGGCATCTGATATCTTCTACTCACTCAGCCAAAGAGGCCCAGACTGACTGCCAGTGCATTTCATGCGGCCCTGCAAGACTAAGCTTGGGGTGGTAGGGAAGTAGAGGGAGAAGGGAGGGACTCAGGTGGCTGGCATCTCAGTGAACTCAAATACCTTTGAGTCACAAGCTGGCAAAATCAGCAGGGGTATGGTATGGTTATGATGGCCGTTGGCTTTCTCAGTGGTGAAATCTGTTGAGTTTGTCTGTAGAACAAATCTTTGTGAACTGCCACTACTCCCACTGTATATCTGCTACTTAAAGCTCCTGCTTTTATTCCTTGTTCCTAGTTGCTTCTGTATGTCTCATCTTTGTTGTCCAGGACCATTGGACAGTGCCCCAAAATGCTGGAGAGACGATCAGTCACCACACTCTTCCTTTCCTGGCAAAAGGAACTCTTTCTAGCTGGGAAGTTCCTTCTTGGTGCAAAACAATGACCTCTTGGGGAATGGGATGAAGCTGTCTCCCTTCTCTTCTTGTGAAATTATTATCAGGCTTTGTATTTCATTGTGTTGCTAAAACTTCCTAAGTGGACTCTAGCAGTCTTTCAGAGCTGTTTTTGTTTATAGATAGCTGTCTAATCATTGCTCTTTGTGAGGGAACATGGAGACTGAATTATCCCCTATGTCACTATTTTGGTCTTCTCCCATCCTCAAATCTTCTAACCCTGTCTTTGTCATATGCATTTAGTAAAACTCCACATCTCAACTTGTACTACGCCACTGTTCTTGTCACTGAATGGTACTAGAGTGAAATATATAACTATGCTGAGTTAACTCTAAATTTATGATGTAGGTCCTTAATGTTACTGGGGAATTAAGTCACATTATCTTAGTTTATTCCGTCTCCACACTCATTTTTTTTTTTTTTCTTTTCTCCTCAATCTCTATATCTCTTCTTCTGGCATAGTCACTCATAGTTAAAAAAACATGCCTTCTGTTAGGAAAATGTAAAAAATCAAGAGGCATCTAAGACCACATCTATCTATCAGCATATGTATCCATGTATGAAGTCAGACAATTAAGTTCACAAACTTGTTGTAATGATGTTGCTAACCTTTTTTTGAAACCGGAGGGATTATTCAATATGAATTTGTACCAACTGGACAAACAGTTAACCAAGTTTACTGTTTGGAAGTGCTGAAAAGGTTGCGTGAAAAAGTTAGATGAAAATGACCTGAACTTTCACCAATAATTCATGGCTCTTGCATCACAACAATGCACCAGCTCACACAGCACTGTCTGTGAGACAGTTTTTAGCCAGTAAACAAATAACTGTATTGGAACATCCTCCCTACTCACCTGATCTTGCCCCCAATGACTTCTTTATTTACCCAAAGATAAAGGGAATACTAAAAGGAAGACATTTTGATGACATTCAGGACATCAAGGGTAATACGATGACAGCTCTGATGGCCGTTCGAGAAAGAGTTCCAAAATTCCTTCAAAGCATGGACTAGGCACTGCCATTGGTGCATATCTTCCCAAGGGGAGTGCTTCGAAGTTGACCATCATGATATTCAGCAATGAGGTATGTAGCACTTTTTCTAGGTTGAGTTCACAAATTTAATTGTCTTACCTTGTACTTATAATTTTTTTTCTTGTGTCCAATGAAATACTTATCTTCTAATTTTGTTCTCTCCTCTCCATAAATTTTAGTCTAATCATTTTTGAGAGCCTCTCTTACAAAATCAGTTTTCCCATTCTATTGAATGAATCAGCTGAAACATGATATTGATCATAATGTGTTTAAAATACACTCTCTTGTCCTTTAACAAGACATTTCTTTTCTAAATATAAACTAAAATGTGACATTATATTTTGAGCAATAGTTGTTGAGAATAAAATTTTGAAGGAATCATTTAAAGGGAGAGTAAAACTCCTACAAAATCAAAGGAAGCTGGACTAGAGGGACACCTATTTTTATCCTCCAGTTCATTGATGCCTCAGAAACATGTATTACAGTAATAAGAGTAAACAAATTGGATTTTTATTATAGGTGTAAGTCTAATTTAAAAAATACACTGCCTCCCAAATAACAAGAAATTTACCCTCTCTACTAATATTTCCTAAAAGTTCACCATCAATTTCATCTTATTCTTCTTTAATTACATTGATTTTCTTTTCTTCCATTGTCTAAGGATTTCAAATACTGACAATACTTTGTGGCTGAAAGTTTTTCTTAATAATAGAATAGAATGGAATGGAATGGAATGGAATGGAATGGAATGGAATGGAATGGAATGGAATGGAATGGAATAGAATAGAATAGAATAGAATAGAATAGAATAGAATAGAATAGAATAGAATAGAATGAGACGTAAAACCACTAGGTTAGCATTCAAATATATATCACTTTTAACATGAGTAAATAAAAAAAGATTTTCTCTATTTGTTTAATTTCTACATCAAGCAAAGCCCAATTGATTAGCTTTTTAGAGCAAGTCCATTCCTTTGTGTATCATTTAATCTATATCTAGTATTAATTACTAACCAATATCTGGCAGTATCCATAAAGAACACAACTTTCTTCTATGAGCAATCAACATTCAGAGATTTTAAGGGATTTTTTAAATATTGGTATAATAAATTGTATTAAAAAGTCAGAATTAATTCATCATTTTCATAATTCCCTTATGGAAATTGTGTTTTTTCTTTCCAGCTTAATGGTTACTGACCATTAGAATTTCAAATACATGACACTTATTTAAATGTAACTGTTTCTAGACGTGTTAGCTAGCAAATTCCACAGTGGGGAATTAAATAGATAAAAAATAAAATCTAAAAAAAGAGGAGGCTATCTGGCATCAAAAATGGCTCAGTTGGATACAAATAAGTCAAACGTGGGGATGAAATGAATTGGAACTGAACCTATTTGCATTAGGGATTGAACACAATGTGCTCAGCAGGAAAGTTTGAAACACTTCACTGAACAATAGAAAAATAAGTTGAATATTTTAGCAGTGTCTCATATTCCCCAAATGAGTTTTTGTTGTATATCCCATTTCAGCCATTTTCTTTCCAAAAGTAATGATTTCTCAATATGTCTTTTTAAAAAAAAAATCTGTTTTGTCCTTAAATGCAGTCAAAAGTTCCAATATAAATGAAATTTCTCTTTCTGATGGTTTCTAAAGTTTTTTTGGTTGGTGTTGTGGTGTTACTAGTTTTAGCTTCCCTTGTTCTTATCAATATATTCCTTTCAAAGTGCCTTCAAATGGGGAATTTGTAATGTGGAACAAGTTTATGATCCTTGAAGATCTAACTGTGTCCTGTTCCTTATCAACTTAATTAATGACATAATAAGAAGACACTGCTTTTTTACTATTTGTATGTTTGGTTGTTTTGGCTAGCAATCTTTATACCAGTCTATATTAGTTGGTCAGGCTGCCATTAACAAAATACCACTGGCTGGGAGGTTGAAATAGCAGACATTTATTTCCTTACAATTCTGGAGCCTAGAAGTTCAAGATCAAAGTATCAGCAGGGTTGGTTTCTCCTAACTGTTCCCCGCCGTGGCTTGCAAATGTTCCTCTTCTCTCTGTGATCTCATGTGGCCTTTTTTCTGTGGGTATGAATTGCCATTGTCTCTTTTTGAGTGTCCAAATTCTTCTTCTTATAAGTAAACCAGTCAGATTGTATTAGGGCCCACTCATATGATCTCCTTTAACCTTAATTACCTCTTCAAAGGCTCTGTCTCCAAATACAGCCACAGTTAGAGGTACTGAGGTTATGGTTTTAAAACATGAATTTTTGGAGGGTACAATTGTAGCCCATAACACTATCTAAAATGAATCCATCACACCATGTAGATTTTAAAATGAGGGACAGAGAAATTATCCTAGAAAACAATTGAGACCATTATTTACATATTCTATAAGGTTCTTCGTGAGACCCAGCATGAGTGGATTGCAGAACCTTGTGATTATGACTCTGTACTCAAAATTTGACATTAAAAAATAAAAATATATTTCATCTTTTCTTATGGAAGAATAGTATTCCATTGTGTATATATACCACATCTAAGATGAAATAGTGCCATTTGTGACAACATGGATGGATCTTGAGATTATTATGCTAAGTGAAATAAGTCAGACAGAAAAAGTAGAGAACCACATGATTTCACTGATATGTGGGATATAAAACTGAAAACAACAAAAGAACAAGACAAACAAATGAAGAAACAAAAACTCATAGACACAGACAATAGTTTATTGGTTACCAGAGGGTAAGTGGGGTGGGGATGGTAGATGAGGGTAAAGGGGACCTAATATATGGCGATGGAAAGAGAACTGACTCTGGGTGGTGAACACACAATGTGATATATAGATGATGTATTACAGAATTGTATACTTGAAACCTATGTAACTTTACTAACAATTGTAACCCCAATAAACTTTAATTAAAAAAATCAAAAATAGTCTCAGTAAGTTTAACTTTGAAGCATTTTGTAGAGAGATGTAACAAAGAGGTTACCTCTTAAGAAATATAACAATATATTGTCAATGCAGATAACAAACACCACGAAACTAATGATAATGGAACTCAGCCTTCTCAATAAAAGTCTACACTGAATTTTATTGAATGAGTAAATGAGTGAATGAAAAAGGGATTTAACAGTGTACCATTGAGACATTTTGGTTATTTAAAAATGCTGATGTCTTCTAATAATCCCGTATAAAAGAATGAAATAAAATATTTTACAAAGTGATTATAATGCAGTTGCAGATAATTTTGGATTTATTTTACATAAGTAAAAAAATAAACATTAAAATGACTGAGGCATTCAAAAAGCTCTAGGATTTAACCTTCCATATAAACCTCACTCCTGCCCCCCACTTTACTGTTTGAAAATCTAATATAATGCTGCAGGCAATATGTTTTCTTCACAGCCCAGGGTTAATCTCATCCAATTACATGCTCATGTTGTTTTCTTTTCTATCTCAACTCAGTTCAAGCAACATCACTAGTTTGAAGCATTTCCATATTTTAGACCACAAGGTAGAACTAATCATTCTATCCCCTTTCCCTCTGCTGTTTTTGATATGCGCTTTGTATATAAGTATGAATATATGCCATGCAGTCAACATAGAGATTATTTGACATATTGTGTACAGAAACCCATAGGTACTTTTCAGTCCATAATCAGTCTCATCTAATCCTTTTAATTTTGCTAAAGCATGAACTCTAAAATCAAATTAAGAAAATACCAAAAATTTGCTAGATTTGGAGAACTACCAGTAATTGTATACACCATCCTGGTGCCAAAGAGAATACAGTAAGTTCAGAGATTCCCTTAAAGCTGGGAACTCTTTGTTTCTCTTGTTTCTCTTGAACAGAGTGAGTTGTACGTTAAGTCCATAAAATGTTCTTCCTAAAATGAATTTAAACCATATCGTACAATAAGCAATCACAAAGGGTTTGCATTTAATTAATCTTTACTTTTATCCTTATATGTTCTTAAATATACCCTGCAAAACCATTACTGCAATAAATAAACAATAGAAAAAGATAAAAATAAAAATAACTGCTCATTATTTCTTCATTTCTTACCCCTTCCCTTCCCATTGATATGTACATGCATTTACATCTTTGTGTTAATGCCAACATATAAACCCACAAATTAATATTTTCACACACCCATATTTCCACTCCAGCCTTTATCAGCAGTAACACTGTTGTTGTTGTTTTTTTATCTTCAACTGCCTTATTTATTTATTTCTAAAAAACTTCAAAACTCAAATGAGAAAAAAGGAGATTTTTTACCTTTTTTGTTACTCAACTAAAAAGCAGCCTATCCAAGACTGATTCCTCATGGGCTGGCCTCTAAAAAACTCCATTTAAACCAGCTAAAGCTGAGAGTTTAAGACACTCAAGCTAACTTATAATAGAAATCTGAAGTGGCAATCTAGCTGGAGTGGTGCTCCCCCAACTAAAAATACAGCAGTCACAGACCATGGCTGTGTTAAGCCATATTTAGGCCAGGAGTGGAAACCTTATCTTAAAAGCCATCTTGTCTTGTCTTGATCCTGTCTTGCTTTATCTCCTAGGGTCCTGTGATCAGTGGGTCTGTCCGAGAGAGACGGATACCTGGGGGCCAGGGTGTGGAGCTGGAGGGCTTGGTCATGCCCTGAAACCCTTTGTCAATGAAACCCCCTGAAGCATTGAAGGGGGAACAACTTCGTTTACCCCCTCCTATAAAGCTCCATACCCCTCTTTGCTCGGGGAGGTTATGGTCTTTTCCCTCTGCTCTAGCCTGACCTCCTGCAGCTCAAATACTCCAAATAAATTCTAATAGACTAACCTTGGTCTCCTGCGACTCATTCCTCCGGCCGTGCCTAGCAGGCTGCCTACTGAGGTTCTGCCATATTATACAGATACAACACTCAGGTTTGACCCCAGCCTGTTGATTTTACCAGCTGATGAGTGCTGAGGTGATAACATAAGGATGGATCCCAGGTTCTTTCACATCAGATTGCTGGGTCCACAAGGTTTGGACCCTAGACCTTGATTACTCCATGTGAAGGGTTTGTATTCTCTCAAGCATGCAACTTACAAGCCCCACAGCCCAAAGAGTGAGGTTTCTCTTCCAGAGGCTTAAGTTTGGTTCGGCTAGATCCTTGTATGCTCATCAAATGCAATAGGAAACAGAGGCTCATGAACACTAAAAGTTCTGGGGTCAAAATTCAACCTTTTGTAATGTATGTGGCTAGTGTCTATTTGCAGATGAGGAACAATAGTGCTGCTTCATTTCTAACCACAAGACTTCTCCAAAGCCTAGCACCATAGAACATTTTCCTCTACCTAAATATACGAAGGATAACCTGTGTATATCAGAGCAGTTTATTAGCTCAACAGCTGCAAGCTGCTTTTGCAAATAGTGAGAAAAATAATTTATTTTAACCAAATTTACTATCATAAGAGTTCCAGAGATGTGTAAAATGCATTTTCTCATTTTTATCACATTTAAAAGAAATCAATTCAAAACTCCTTTAACCATAAATGACTTAAGAATAATTTAAAATGGTTTTATAAGAAAAATAGAATACTTTATTTTGTAAATGGTGTGTACAACTATACTGAAAATCAGAGGGAAAGTACATGATTTTATTTCTCCTATTAATAAAAAACTATAGAAGCTATATCAAAAATAAACAAATGATGACCATGAACTTCTAGCATATAGAAGGCTAACAATATTTTGGTAATGTTGGGGAAGGGTATCACGAAGACATGACTCCACTTTGACCTGAGAGCTGGACCCTGGAATTGCAGGCCCCCCACACCTTCCCTTGCACTTGGAATGTGCATTCCACTCACTTCCTTGTGCTAGAACCTGCTGAAGGACACACAGTCTTAAAATAGTAATGTGGTGATGAGATTATCTGGACCAGGTACATGCTAAACCCAGTTAAGGTCTCTGGTGCACATGACTGAACCTAGTTAAGGTCTTTTAAGATTCCACGTGTAGGTGCAAAAAAAAAAGACTCATCTTGTGCTGCCTAAGACAAGCCTTGTACGTTCCCTTGCTTATTAAACCTGCCACCTATCAATCTGGAGAAGACTACCATTTTCTTCAGTCTCTCCCTGCCGCCCTCCACGTATGGAAGCTGGTTTCAGATGACACAAGGGAAACTCACAAGGAGGGAAGAGGTTTCACCCAACATGTGAGTCCTCATGTACTTGTATTATATCACAAAAGCAAATACTGCTATTGCATTTCAGTAAGTTCTATCAGCTAATGAGTAAACTGCAAAGAAAAAGAATTTTAAATATATTTTGATGTAGTAGGTGAAAAAATGGGGGTGGGGGAAGGAAACAGTAAAATACTGAATGGAAAATATACCTACACAGGAAACCACACACATATAAACAAATATTTCATTAAAAATGGATTCAACCAGGCATAAAAATAAACATAGTGTGCTGAATAAAAAATGTGGATTAGGAAAACAGAAATTTCTCATTTCCGCTTTGACACCATAGGAATGAGAGAAAAAAATGTCACTATGTAAGTGTGTGTGTGTGCGTGCGTGCATGCGTGCGTGCGTGTGTGTAGGCTTCCTAGTCTGCTTCCCAGGGCTTGGGGTTCTCACTTAGAGTTTTCGCAGATCCATAGAGCTGAGCAATTAGCCTCCTTGTTCCAAGTACCAGTTCCCAGTTCCATTTTCATTGCCTCTTTGAACAAAATCTTTTAGAATGGCTTATATCTCTAGGTGGTTAAATCTCCAGTTTTCATTACAGTCTCCTGTCTCTCCCTGATTGTTTTACCCCTTCGGTGCACACTGCCGGTGGTTCCCCTGACCCTGTTCATACGGTAGCAGCCTCTAACTCAAGGAGATCCTAATGGATAAAACCTCCTTTTCCCTTTTCCCGTGTTATAAGATTTTTAGCCACTCGTCTCCATAGCTGTGTGCTCTGATAATCCATTAGGTCTGGAGGTGGAGACAGATGGGGCAAGGTAAACAACAACATAGCAACCACTGGCCCCAATAACACAACTTTTTTTCAAGGTGCCATATTAAATCCCATATCAAATCCCTCCTACTAGCTCTGGGTATTACTCAGGGCTTCCAAGCAATCTGTGAATAGTCTCCTGCTGCTGCACTAGTTCAGGCAATAAGACATTAGAATTTTACAAAGATACACTGAGCCACTTGCTAGCACTGCCCAGTTGGCTGATGAGGTCCAACCTATGGCCTTAAGGGAGGTATCCACACTGCAACTTTTGGAGGAGACTCTAAAATAAAGTAGTCAATGTGAAACCCTTACTTTCCAGACACTTACGAGGTCTGACAATTAAGTTCGTGAACTCATCCTAGAACCAGTGTTACAGACCTCATTGCTGAATATCACTATAGTCACCTTCAAAGTACTCCCCTTGGGAAGCTGTGCACTGATCCAGTGCCTAGTTCCCCTTCAAAGCAATTTTGGAACTCTTTTTCTGGAATGGCCGTCAGAGCTGTCATCGAATTACCCTTGATGTCCTAAATGTCATCAAAATGTCTTCCTTTCAATATTTCCTTTATCTTCAGGTAAAGAAAGAAGTCATTGGAAGCCAGATCAGGTGAGTAGGGAGGGTGTTCCAACACAGTTATTTGTTGACTGGCTAAAAACTCCCTCACAGACAGTGTGAGCTGGTGCATTGTCGTGATGTAAGAGCCATGAATTGTTGGCAAAAAATTCAGGTCATCTAACTTTTCATGCAGCCTTTTCAGCACTTCCAAATAGTAAACTTGGTTAACTGTTCAGTTAGTACAAATTCATAGTAAATAATTCCTCTGATATCAAAAAAGATTAGCAACATCATTGCAACAATTTCTTGACCTTAATTGGCAGACCTCATAGGTACCAGTGACTAGGTGAACTTATGGATATGTGCTTAGGTGGTGGAAACTTGGGATGTATTCAGATTGTGAGTTCCACAATTTACTAGGATGGAAAGTGATGGCAAAACTTGAAGCAAATAGTACACAGAGGCAGTGGTCAGAGTGCCAGCTACCCAGTAGACAGTGCTGCCTTCTCAGGTTGCCTCTAACTTTTGGGAAACCCAATTAATAACCCAAGAGCAGTCTAATGGCATCTCCACAGCTGGAGCCAAAGCACCCTGCTTACTGTGCCTATTGTTTTAGCCATATCACCTTCCATGAGTTGTGATGATGAGGCAGATGTAGATCAAGAGAAGAAAATAAATTAAATAAATAAATAAATAAATAAATAAATAAATAAGTTTTTTTTTGGGGGGGTGACATTTGTTAGAATTAAGTTTTGTTATGCTCACAGTTCCTTGATGAAGAACACAGTATGTTACATGGGGTTGTTATGGGAGTCTTGGTTCTTCTTGCTGATGCAGTGAAGAACAAATGTCAACAAGCCGATTAACATGCAAGCAGGGTTTATTAGTGATACTTTCTCTGGGAAGAGAATGGGCCTAGATAAGTTGGGGGTGGGGAGAGAGAGAGAGAGAGAGAGAGAGAGAGAGAGAGAGAGAGAGAGAGAGAGAGTCCTTATTCTGAGGATTTACAGTTTGCTGTGTGGGGTGAGGGAGTTACTTATTGATTTGGTAGGAAAAGGTGGTGCGTGTTCTTCCATGGGAGGGTGTGACCTCCTAAGACGGGTGGAGGTCAGTTGGGTTGACTCAGATCCTTATCTTGCTCCAGACCACCTCTTGCTAACTGTTGTTGTAAAAACAGATAAGTAGCTGGAGGGAGTTAATTAAAGCTAGCTTATGACATAGTTATGAGTAGTTAAAGCTAGTTATAACCCCTCCAATCCCTCCTCCTTCTTCTACATGTTCTAACTTCTACCTAATAGGGTCACTGGGCCTAGCACTGAGGAGAGTTACAAGGCAGAGAGGGAATTGCGGGCAAGCTCCTTTATGTGATTTCCATGGGAAGGACACGTGAGACAGGACACGTAGGCTGAGGGCTGGCAAACCTGCATGAATAGTGGACTCTAGATATAGGGGCTATCCCTGGTTGTCTGTCTCTTGGACGTGGGCAATTAGGGTGAGTGTATAGTGACCTTGAATGTGAGTGCCCAACAAGAGAACTGACTGGGAGTATGAACTTAAAGGGCTACTGAAGAAGAGTAAGCAGCGCATGGCTCTGTGTGTGTGTGTGTGTGTGTGTGTGTGTGTGTGTGTGTGTGTTAAACCACTAGAAAATAGCAGGGAGAATTTATTTTTTTTCTTGATGGGTCTAAATATTGGGAATGTTTGGGATATTATTTTTGTAGTGTTTGCTCTTTATAATAGGCTATACTCTTTGACATGTTAATATGAATAGTTTGTCACAATTTAAAAATATGTGCTAAAGAGACTTCTGTTACTGTCTTAAGATGGAGTAACAGAAATCTGTAATATAAATATAAATACAGTTCTCACAACCTTTACAAAAATTAACTCAGAATGGATCATTGACCTAAATGTAAAATACAGAACTATAAAACTCCTAGAAGATAGCACGGGAGAAAACCTAGATGACCTTGACTGGACAATGATTTTTTAGATATAACACCAAAGGCATGATCAATGAAGAAATAATAGCTAAGCTGGACTTCATTAAAATTAAAACTTTTGCTCTGTGAAAGACAATGTCGAAGGAATGAGAAAAGAAGCCAGGCCTATTTTACAGCTACCTTCCATTACCGCATTCCTTGTTTCTCAGGTCTTTATTTTTCTATATCTTTTTTTCTCCTTTATTTAATTGGTATATACCTTCAATTAATTGAACGAAAAATAAAACCTTTATCCTGGGAACACAATTGATTAACAGGCTTTTAGATGTAGACTTAGATTCAAAATAATTTTATCTCTGCCTTTTAACTCTGATTCAATGGGGGATGATGCCCAACATTACAGAAAGAAGGTCTGATGCCTGTCCTCATGGTGGTTATGTTCTAGGAAGTCTCTGTGAACACCGATTGGCCCATACGGAAAGTTGCCACTTGAGGAAATATTGGGTAAGTTTCTTGTGAGCCGCTAGTCACAAAATATTCATCAGCCATCAATACGCAAACTTTTCAAATGTATGTTATTGTTTAAAGATACCTTATTTGGTGTATATTGTTGATTCCTTAACATTGAACTCATGACCAGCCACAGTATAACTCATGCCTGAGCAAAGCCTACTTAACACAAGTATTTTCTCCATAAGACATACCACAGCTTTCTAGCATTTACACTACATCACACTGCAGCACTGTCTTGGGGGTCCTTTTAAACAGTGACATCACCAACTAAAAGCACAAAAATGCGAAGAGCATTGCACTAAATGTACTGCAAAAAGGACACTTACAGTATGTGAGATCAAACAAGGAGACAGAGCTTTGCCTGGGTGGGCTTGAGATGGGAACCTGCACATAGGGTGACTCAAAGCTTTCACTGTTCTGTGCATCCCCATGACTGTCCATGAAAGCACCATGAATATTGACTTGGGGGTTATAAATAAATTTGACTGAATAGGAAAATTTGAAAATATGGAGTCTGTGAGTAATTACAATTGATTGTACATACTATTCCTGGTAGTTTTCAAAACATTATTTTAATCTATAATTTTCTTAACTTTTATGAAATTCATGTTCAAGGAAAGGCTTCCCCCAAACTCCCCAAGTAAATTTATACTCAGGGAGTGGAACTAAGGCAGAGTGCAAATTGTTAAAATTATGTAATATCGACACAAGTGAATATGTTGTCCCCCTCCACCCTGATCTCTTGGGACATCTACCAACAGGCCAGTCATAGAACAGCCCAGCCCCAAAGTGTTTCTGTACATTTTATTCCAGTGGTGTACAACTTTTAATTGAAATTTTTAACATGTCTATTTTTAAAGGATCACAATATTAAAATTAACATTCAATATATATTTTTTTTAAATCAAGACAAGAGCTAGGACCTCTTATTGACAAATTTGCTTCCAGTCAGGATTATAAGAATGCCATTACCTTTGACCACATGCCTTCTACAGATTCATCTACTATGTGTGAGAGTTCGTTATTTTTTAAGGCATCAGTTCTTATCATGAATACTAATAAACAACTACTAAATCAAATAAGACTCAAATTCACAAACTAGTTCAGAATGTATGTGTCTGATTTTTATGGAGATGGGTAATGGAGTTTGAATATTAGCTTTACCCATTGAGTAGATGTTTTATCAAAGCTGTGTCACTCACACAAGTAAGATTTCAAAAGAAGATTGTATTTAAAATGTTATTCAATGTGTAAAATTAAATTTATCACTTTTTATATGAACATTTCTAATACATGAAGGCAAGTGAAACAAACATATAAATCTGCCAGCAGGCTATAAAATAGTTCTCAGTCAAATGATTTTTAAAAAGTATTTTTTGTGTAAAATGGGTATTTGTGAACAATATTTTTATTTACAGAAAAATTATTTGAGCAATGATTATTTAAATGACAGTTCTAAGACATGCCTTCCTTTCTTGTTCCCAAATACATATTAATGTAAATATATTCAGCGTGTACCACTAACCACTTCTCCTTTTATTTCTCACAATTTCAGTTTTCTCGACTATACAACACACACAGACACACACACACACAGACACACACACACACACACACACACACACACACACACAGTTTCCCATGTGCCTATTGTAGACAAATGTCTCTGGTAAAGAGAGGAATGAAACCCTAAGTTTCTATCCACCATCCCTCCTTCCCTCCCTCCTCCCATCCCTTTCTCCCTTACTCCCTCCCTCAGGGAAGTTCTCACCATCCCCAGGGGAATGGTAAGTCTAAGTCAAAGATGGTAATCTCCTTCCCATTACCAGTAGTAGCTTTGGACATGGGCATGTAAATTAGACTAATGGGATGAAACAGGAATTTTGCTCGAGATCTAGCTGGAAACATTTCATGAAGCCTAAACAGATGTAGAAGGGCCCACTTTTGCTATGAGAGGTTTCCTTTTTTGTATGTGATGTCTGGCACTGTGGCAGCCATCCTGCAACCAAGATGTAAGCCATCCAAGTACAGTCAAAGCTGACATATGAGGATGGCAGCATGGCAGCATAAAAGGAGAATAGCCAGTGTTTCTGAAGATGTAGTTTAGCGGCTACATTAACCAATCCCTGAATCATTTTTCTTAGAAAGTTCTTAGGGTGACGTGAATAAATATCCCTGTCCATATATATATAATGCCAATTAAGTTTATTGAAGCCAATCATACCCTAGGCTGATAATATTCACTCTGTTTTATGCACTTTTCAAAAGATAACTTATTGGGTTCTTTCCTCAACCCTATATATTTAGGACCATTATCAACATTTTTTCACATCACAGAAAATGATAAATAATTAAAACTGGATTTAATCTTAATTTTCTTTGGCATCAAATTGTACTCTTTTACCTATGTAATATGTAGGGATTCCTAGGTTAAATTAGCCATCTTCTTGAGATAACTAAAGGAAAGGCACTGTTCTAACACCAGTTTATAAACCTGAAAATTAAAGGAGAAAGAAAATAAATCACTCTGCATTATATTTCCAATACCACAATATGTTTAAAATGCAGGCATGGCAGCTGTGCAGTGTATTGGTGGTTACCTGGCCAGCTTCTATGAATAGTTTAATCATATAGTACTGCTTCCTTCCCAAGCAGTTCTGCAATGGATATTATAAATAATATCTTCTAAATTCCAGCAGTACACAAGCCCTAACACTCAAAATTAAGTGCAAAAAATTGCCAATAAGCTGAAAGTTAATTCAATAATAGATGTTACACCTTGTTGAAGGTATTTAAGACCATAATATTCCAACAAAGAAGGATATAGACTTACTCCTGAGAAAACATACAAAAAATGAAAGGTTCTCACTGCAAGTCTCAAATTTGTTTCATTGTTTTGCTCAATAATTCTCTCCCCTGGAAACTGATTTTTAGAGCTTGTTAATCTTTCTTTGCTTTAAAATAATTCATTATTCAATTAGAAGAGGTTTACCTTCAGAATAAAAGGAAATTTGGATAAGTATAAAGCCTAATATCCAGAGATGATCGTCATTAACATTTTCGAGCACGTGTCTTTAGATTCTTTCCTATGGAAATATGTATCAATATGTGTAGATGCAGATATATACAGATGCTTATTCCATATAAACGGTGTCATAAATTTCCCACTGTAAAATATGCTATAAAATATTTTCATATCAAAAACAGTTTTACAGACTCATTTATAAGAGTAAAACATTCCATTGTATCAGTGTTTAACTTGTTTGCTATTATAACCAATATTAAAATATTTATATAAAAATTTATTTTACTTATATATTTATAATTGTAACTTATAATTATAAAGTTTTAACAAAACTTTTAATAAAACATATTTTATTGAAATTATATATATATATATTCCCCTTTTTCAACAATAATGTTATATCCTACGTTGTATCTTGCTCTAAATTCCTATAAGTGCAATTGCTGAATTAAAGGAAATATGCATTGAAAATTGCCATCCACAATTAATGTACTAATATTAACTGAACCAGTAATATAAAAGAAAGACATCCAGAAATGCTGTGCAGGTTACAGACCCACCAACGATTTATGACAGAAGTCTTGATTTATTTGTAGTCTACATTTTTTGGTATGTTACATAATCTTTCCTTCTAATATTAAGAAACTGTTTTGGACTTCTAGTTTTTTATCTTTTAATGAAAAGATTTTGGTGGGAGGAGTGGTAATTGCTAAGAGCATCTCTGGGCTCAGGAAAGTTCTGAGGCAGAGAAGAAATTTCATTCCCCAAATAAGTGGCACTGGGTAGCTGTGAGTTCCAGGGCTCCATAAGAGAATGGGACTTTAAATGCGCAACTATGGAAAGATCACTTCTCCCCTTTGTCCTAAAACCAGTCTAATCAGCCTTCATGTTGGATATTTCTTTTTATGGCAACACTAGAAAAGAATATGAAAAATGTTGCTAATTTTAAAAGGATTGGGGCTAAAATCTTGCAAATACTTGTGCCTGTGATTTAAGCTCATCCTATCCCTTAACTTTTGCTGTGGTACTGATTTCTTATATATATTATATAATATATTTCACATCTAAAAGCCAGGCAGATTCCTATCTTCAATAAGTCAACTAGAGAACTTATGGAAACCCTGACTTATTGGTATGGAAAGGGAGTGGAATGGGAGTATTCCGTATCTGATAGCACTCAATAAAATTCCATTTACAACCAGACGTCTGTCAAATATAGCAATGAGTATTTTTTGCTGCATCATCATAGCATCATGAAGTTCCACAGTTATTCTTACCTATATTTTAGTAAGGAGATGCTCTGACCATGGGGAATTTTGCTACTAGTTACTGACTGTACAGTGGACATGGACACTCGATAGAGATTATCACGTGAACTTTCAAGGAAAGCCAAGACATTAACTGTTACTCGAAGTTGAATAAGTCACTATATTCTATTTTTCCAGGAAAAACATCAGTTAAATGTATTCCTACATAGATAACCTTTATATACAAACTAGCAGAGACTAAAGTACTACATATTATTCATAAATTCTACCATATAGAGAAAAAAAGAAAGGTACCTCAAAAATCTCTTATTTCAATAGATGGTGCACAAATCTTCTCAGTAGTATAATTGAATGGCAAGAGATAGCCATTACCATGAGGTGAATGTGCCCTCTGGATTGTGCTAAAATGGCTGAGCTTTATAGTTTTCTGTGTTCTCTTAATCAAACCATTTACATTGGTCAAAAATAAAATTAAAATAAACACGCAAACAAAAATAAAATTCCATGACCTCCATGATTTTGTTTATTGCCTGTACACATAGGATTATTTGAGTTTTAGATTCTAGCAAAAATGAGATTGAAGCAAGGATCTACAATTTCAAATCACCAGAATAATTATCATTCACTTCAAGAGAGAGAGTATCGCTACCCTCCCAAAGCCATTTGAAATACCTCCTTAGTCATTAGCTTCCTCTTTTTCCCAAGACTTTGATTTTCCTAACTTTGATGATAACTCATTCATTGTTCTTCCTTAGCATTTTACCACAAGTCATACATTTATAACCACTGGAGTGTGTTGTTTTTGATATTTTTAACTCTATATAAATGGATTTAAAAAGTTAGTATTTTGTGACTGCTTTATGAAACAATATTAGAAGTAGTCATATTAATTCATTTCATTACTGTATAGAATTCCATTGTATGAATACGCGGTCTAACAATTCAGTTCCCGAACTTTACACCATGTGCTTACATGGTGGAATGTTTGCAAACTGAATTGTCAGATCTTCAAACACCACAGTATATTTATATGCTGGAGATAATTATTCTTTGGGATTGCTTTTAGTTCTTATCTAATACAAATAATGATCTGTAAACACTCTTGTACATTTCTCTTGATGTACATGAGTGTACATTTCAGGGATATGAGGTCAGACAATTAAGTTCATGAACTCATCCTAGAAAAAGTACTACATACCTCGTTGCTGAATATCACTAAGGTCACCTTCGAAGTACTCCCCTTGGGAAGCTATGCACCAATGCCAGTGCCCAGTCCACCCTTCAAAGCAATTTTGGTACTTTTTCTGAAATTGCCACCAGAGTTGTTGTTGCATACCTTGATGTCCTGAATGTCATCAAAATGTCTTCCTTTCAATATTTCCTTTATCTTCAGGTCAAGAAAGAAGTCACTGGGGGCCAGATCAGGTGAGTAGGGAGGGTGTTCCAATACGGTTATTTGTTTACTGGCTAAAAGCTGCCTCACAGACAGTACTGTGTGAGCTGGTTCATTGTCCTGATGCAAGAGCCATGAATTGTTGGTGAAAAGTTCGGGTCATTTTCGTTTTTTTCCCACTGCCTTTTCAGCACTTCCTAATAGAAACTTGGTTAACCATCCAGTTAGTACAAATTCATAATGAATAATCCCTCATATGTGTGTGAGTGTGTGTGTGTGTGAGTGTGTGTATTGTTGGCAACATCATTGCAACAAGTTTGTGAACTTGTCAGAACTCATACATACTAGTGAGTGGAATTGTTGGTGATAGGATAGATAATGACACATTTTTAAAGTGTTCTGCCATTTTACATTCTCAAGCAGTAAATGTAAGTTATAGGCGATTCACATCAACTGATCAGCAGCAGTTGGCATGGGCAGCCATTTCAATTTTAGCTCTTCTGAGGGGTGAGCAGTGGTGTATTGTTGAATTCTGTATTTGTACTTCCCCGATTACTAATTAAATAAATACATCATGTGTTGGATATCTTCTTTTGTCAAGAGCATGTTCAAATCTCTTGCACATTTTCCTATCAAGATGCTTATTTTTCTGTTACCTATTTGCATAAGTTCTTCATGTATTCTTAACACAAGTCCCTTGTATAGTTGTATATATTTAAAATATATTTTTACACTTTGACTTAATGATGTCATTCGATGAAGGGAATTTCTTACACTTAATGTAGTCCAAATTGTCAAGTTTTTTTCCTTCATAGTTAAGAAAGTGTTCCCAAATCCAAGTCCATGAATATATTCTCCTATATTCTTTTCTGAGACATTATTTTCTTACCTCTATCAATTAGATCTAAAATCAGTTAGGAATTGATTTTTGTTGTAAGGTAGAGTAATTTGCATTGTATAAATTGGATATCCAATTGGCCCACTACCATTATCTGAAAAGACTGCTGTATAGTAGATCAAGATATATAGTCTGTCCAAATATGAATCAATCTACTTATGGGCTCTATTTCATAGACCTGTTTGTCTATTCTTATGCCAATACCACACAGTATTATAGTAGCTTTATTTAGAGTTTGATAACCAAGAAAACAAGTCATTTTCAAAAAAGATTTTGAAATTCAAGGTCATTTATATTTCCATATAAATTTTATAATCAGCTTGAAAAATTGTTGCACACACAAAACCATTGAGATTTTTATTGGCATTGTGTTGAATATTTTTGCAATATTGAGTCTTCTAAACCATGAAAGTTATATGTTCGTACAGTTATTTAGTTACATAATCTCTCTCAATGATTCATAATTTTCTGTGAAGAAATTGTGTGCATCTTTAAACTTATTGAAAATAATTTGATAAGTTTAATGGTATTGAAAAAAAATGTTATGTCTGTTTTGATTTATAAATATGTGATTAATAATTCTATAATGGTGTTTTATCCAACACGCTTACTGAATTTACTTATTAATTTTAATAATTTTTCTACAGATTGAAATATATGTATATATTTCAAGTAAACAAATATACATATATATGAAGTAGGACAATTAAGTTCGCAAACTCATCCTAGAAAAAGTGCTACATACCTCATTGCTGAATATCACTAAAGTCACCTTCGAAGTAATCCCCTTGGAAAGTTATGCACAGACACCAATGTTTAGTCCACTCTTCAAAGTTATTTTGGAACTCTTTTTCTGGAATGGCTATCAGAGCTGTCTTTGGATTACCAAGAATGTAATCAAACTGTCATCAAAATGTCCTGAATGTCATCAAAATGTCTTTCTTTCAATATTTCCTTTATCTTCTGGTAAAGAAAGAAGTCATTGGGGGTCAGATCAGGTGTGTAGGGAGAGTGGGCCAATACAGTTATTTCTTTACTGGCTAAATACTCCATCACAGATAGTACTGTGTATTGCTGTGATGAAAGAGCCATGAACTGTTGGCGAAAAGTTCAAGTTGCCTAACTTTTTCACATAGCCTTTTCAGCACTTCCAAATAGTAAACTTTGTTAACTTTTTGTCCAGTTGCTACAAATTCATAATGAGTAATCCTGATCTAAAAAAATATAAGGAACATCATTCCAACAAATTTGCAAACTTAATTGTCTGAATATATATATATATATATATTCAGAGTATATCATTCATATATATATATATATATATATATAAAACATTAATGCAGGATTAATGTCTGTGGTCATGTATTGTATTTATCATAATGCTTTAGTCTCCTTTAATGTGAAACATTTCCACAGTCTGACTTTGGCTTTTATAATATTGATATTTTAAAGAAAACAGTTCTTTTTTTTCCCCTTCTTTTCATAGAATCTTTCTCATTTTAGGTTTGGTTAATGTTTCCTTGTGGTTATATTCAGGTAACATAACACTACATAAGTGATATCATGTACTTCTTACGGCATCATAAATATAGCGACCCAATGTCTATCTGCTCCTCACTGGTTATATTAACGACACATCTGATTTCTGTGGTTGGAACTATTAATAGTAAGCAATTTATGGGTAGGTATATTAAGGACATGAAATATCTTGACAGTTATTTGAATTTGTTCCTATATTTAGCACCCATTGATAATTATTGCTTGCACCTTGTCATACTATCACGCTTGCAAATGATGGTGTTCCAACTCCTTCATTTTCTCCACTTTTACTTGTTGCATTAGGTATTTTGTAAGCAAGAGTCCTCTCTTATCCCTTATTTGTTTACTTTGTTTATTACTTCCTTACTGACTGACTGAATTATTTCCATATTTCTTATTTATTGCGTTCTCTCTTCTCTCATGGATTTTTATTTTTTCCTCAAAGGTCTATAATATATCACTTTTCTTAACTATTTTGGCTCCAAAATTGTCCCATATGTGAACCATGGAAGCCCCTGAGTTCTTCTGACATACTCTACCTCTCTCTCTCTCTCTCTCTCTCTCTCTCTCTCTCTCACACACACACACACACACACACACACACACACACACACACACTTTTTTACTTTCTGGGATTACATGATCAAAATATCCCAGGCTAATTGTATGCCTACATTGGCACCTGTAACTTGTTTCATAGTGACAGTTTTAATTTTATTCATTATTAAATAACTTCTGATATTCTACATTTTGTATCAATTTTGTGCTATATTTTGACGTGTTATCAGTACATGAAATTTTAATAGTATTATATCTTCCTTGTGAATTTACATTTCCAAATTATGAAGTGACCTAAAAAAAAAAAAAAAAAAATTATATATATATATCCTGCAACTTTACTGAATTAATTTATAAGTTTTAACAGATTTTTGTGAAGTCTTTAGGGTGTCTGTATATAGTACCATGCCATCTGCAAATAGTGACAGTTTTACTTCTTCCTTTCTGAATTGGATGCCTTTTATTTGTTTTTCTTGCTTAATTTCTGTGTCTACTGTGTTTCCCTGAAAATAATACCTAGATGGACAATCAGCTCTAATGCATCTTTTGGAGCAAAAATTATTATAAGACCTGGTATTTTATATTATATCATAGTATATTATATTATATTATATTATATTATATTATATTATATTATATTATATTATATTATAGACCTGCCTTATATTATAGTGAAATAAGACTGGATCTTATATTAATTTTTGCTTCAAATGACATATTAGAGCTGATTGTCCAGCTAGGTCTTATTTTTGGGGAAACACGGTAAGACTTCTAATACTACATTAAATAAAAGTGGTGAGAGAGTGTATCCTTGTCTTTCCGCATTTCACTGTTGAGTATATTTGCTGTGGCTTTGTTGTAAATATCCTTTATTATGCTGAGGTACATTTCCTCTGTGCCTACTTTGTAGAGAGTTTCTATCATAAATAGACATTGAATTTTATCAAATGCTTTTTCCACATCTATTGAGATGATCACATGATTTTTATCCTTCATTTTGTGAATATACTGTATTGATTGATTTGTGGATGTTGAACCATCCTTGCATTCCTAGAATAAATCCCACTTGATCATGGTGCATGTTCCTTTCAATGTATTGTTGAATTCAGTTTGCTAATATTTCATTGAGAATTTTTGCATCTATGTTCATTAAAGATACTAGACAATAATTTGTGTTGTGTGTGTGTGTGTGTGTGTGTGTGTGTGTGTGTGTGGTGTCCTTGTCTGATTTTGCTATCAAAGTAATGTTGGCCTCATAAAATATGTTTGGAACCATTCCTTCTTCAGTTTTCTGAAAGAGTTTGAGAAAGATAGGTATTAAATTTTCTTTGAATGTTCAATAGAATTCACCAGTGAAGCTGTCCTAGTCCTGGACTTTTGTTTGTTGGGAGGTTTTTATTACTAATTCAACCACCTTACTAGACACCTATCCAAGTTTTCATAAAGTCTGGGAAGATTTGTGTTTCTAGGAATTTATCTATTTTTTTCTAGTTTGTCCAATTTGTAGGCGTATGATTGTTCATAATAGTTTCCTATCATCCTTTGTATTTCAGTGAAATCAGTTTTAACTTATCCTCTTTCATTTCTGACTTTATTTATTTGAGCCCTCTATTTTATTCTTGGTTAGTCTAGCAAGAAGTATGTCAATTTTATCTTTTGAAGAACCAGCTCTTGGTTTCATTGATCTTTGTTATTGTCTTTTTAGTCTCCATTTATTTCTGTTCTGATCTTTATTATTTTCTTCTTTCTACTAACTTTGGGCTTCATTTCATTTTGTTATTATTGTTCCTTTATTTGTAAAGTTAGATATTTATTTGAGTTTTGAGATTTGTTTGTTTGTTTCTTGAGGTAGGTCTTGGAATCAAGAGCAAAAGACTACTAGAAAGGTGCCACCCCTTCTTCTTTTCTCATGGTATCTAAAAAACTTAGACATTTACATTAAAGTCTGGTGTTGAGACTGAATAATTTTATTTAACATGATTGTGCATAAAATAAGTTAGATCAATTTTATCTTCTCTTTTTATTTGTAGCTCTATTAAGCTTGAGAACCATCAGAAACAAACTCTGTAGCTTATTGGGGTTTTCTTTTCTCTATAACCATCAAGGATGTGAAGCATTTATTCCTGTGGTATAAAGTAGATGAAAGCAACAACTTAAGAGTGAGCAGGAATCCAGTGGCAAAAACAGAGGAGGATAAAGTAAGCCAAAGGATTTTTAATTGCACAAACTGTTTGAAGTCACTAAAATGATGTTCTCTCTCTAACTAATCTGCTGATTTGGTGTGTTAATACAGGATAGATTTCAGTTTTATGCATAGAGGATAATGAGCTCATATTTAAAATCCTTCATCCTTAGCAAAGAAGTGCTTTGCTTGCTAAATGGGTGGAATGACATTAAACACCTTTAAGTGGAAGGAGGCCATTCTGCAGTCACAGATGAGTATTTTAACAAAGAATAAAGAATGCTTTAAAACGAATTAAGCATTGGACCAGCTAAAGTAATGCAATCAGTTCAAAGAAACATATACCTATTGATTCAAGGGCCATAGACCAGTCAACATCTATGGAAAATATTCAAGTACAAGCAGAGTAATGCTGCAACTCTGATTGGTTGTCCAGTCTTAACTATAGGCAGCATTCTAACTAGCTATCTTAACATGAGCCAGCATTGTGTTACTTTATTAGTAGGTAACATTTCTTTTGCATGAAAAAACAGACAGAGGAACTTATTGCTATGCTGTTTGAATACTATGAAGATAATACTAATTAAAATATGAATGTATGATTGATTGTAAGTTCAATAACTATTATTACAGTTAATGTGGCAATTATATTGTGAGAATGCATTAATAAGGAAAAGACAGAAGCTCTAAGTGTGCTAGGGATTGGAAATGTAAGAAAAATATCATAAGAGAAAGCTGATAGAAAAATGACAGACTAGGGTCATATTTGAGGACATTCTCTAAAAGAGTGATTGCTAAAATTTTCCTATCAGAAACTCTGAGATTTACAAAATATCAATTTACAATGTGAAAGAGAGTAGATAATTTTATACAAGCATCTTTTAGCAAAATTGAGGCACAACATATCTGAAGAAATGGAATATGAAAGAAAATAATATGTATAGAATATAGTAGGTTGGTGCAAAGGTAATTGCAGTTTTTGCAATTATTTTTAAGCTTTAAACTGCAATTACTTTTGCACCAACCTATTATCAATTATACATGTATCAATTATACATCATGTCATCTGCTAGGCATTCTGATAGGGATTTTAAACTTATTATCTAATCTTAGAAAGATACAAATATTGTGAGAAAGTAATTAATATTCTACAGAATATTTTTTCTAGTTTTTATGCAAAAATAATATTTTAATTATCAGATTAGAACATACAGAACCACTGAAAACAGAGTCGATTTCTTCCATAATATGTGCAGTTATAATTACACACACATTGTGATTAAATGATTGTGATATTAAAGGAGATAAAAAGATAAATTTAGTTTCTGGTTTTCATTAACATGAAATGGCATCTGATTTGATGTACTCCCTTCATTGTATCCAAATATTCCTCTAAAATAGATATAAAATACAAAATAAAGGGAAACAAGCAAGAAAAGAAAAAGAAAATTAACAACATTGAAACTAAGAGAAAGTCTGAGAAACTGTGAGGTATCACCTTGAATTTTCAGCCCAATTAATTATATTGAGTAAAAGCTACTAAAAAGACAACTCATGAGATAAAGATCCTATGGAAAGATAATACCCTATACCTTGGCTTAAAGCTCCTGATCAACTAGAAAGATAAGCAGAGTTAGAATTTATTAAGATATAAAAAGATGTGAAGGTAGAGAAAAACACAGCAATAGGTTTAAAGGACATATAAACTGAACTAGGATAAGGCATTGGTAAAATAAGGAAATGAAGTCTGAAATATGATTATACAAAATATAGAGAAACTAGGCTATAGTAAAGAACATCATAAAAATAAAAGATTTATATTTAATTTGATATATATATATATATATATATATATATATATATATATATATATGGAACAAGAAATTTAGATAGCTATAATAAATCTTGATATTTCTTTTGAAATAACTACTTTACTGAGATATGATTGACATACAAGAAGTTGTACATATTTAATGTACATAATTTGATGAACTTAGAGATGTGTGTACTCCTAAAACTATCACTATGACCAATGCCACAAATATATCCACAACACCAAAGTTTTCTATTGCCCTCTTTGTGTGTGTGAGTGTGGGGACAGAGCCCCAGAGAGCAGTTTACAGGCTCTCGGCCTCACGTGGAGGGGTGCTGGCTCGGGTGGTGAATGGCCGTCAGCTGTGGCTGATTGGCCGTCGGCTGTGGCCGGTTAGCCAATTGGCCACTGGTATAACTGCTGTGACTACGGAGGACTGCCGAGGAGCCGAGCAGAGCTGAGCAGAGCCGAAGAGAGCAGAAGAGGAGAACGGAAGAGGTGAGCGGAAGAGGAGAGCCAAGAGAGAGGAACAGAGTCGAGAGAGTGGAGGAGAGTCGTCGGTCGGTCGGTTGGCGGAAAGGCGGATGGCAGGTCACGCGTCCGGTGGGCCCAGCCTCCAGTGAGACCATAGTGGTATGACTCCCCTACCTATGGCTCCGTGGGTGTTCCTTTTCGGCCTCACCATATCCTGCGTTCTTGTGTGGGGAGCGGGAGCAGCGACCCCGCAGGCCGCCCCGCCTGAAAGATGGCGCGGCGAGAAGGCCTCTGCGCACAACAAATGGCGCAGCGAGCAGGGTCTCCCGCATGATAGTGAGGGTGTGTGTGTGTGTGTGTTAAGGGCACTTACCACAAGATCTAACTTCTTAGCAAAATTTTAAGAACACAATACAGTATTGTGAATGATAGGCACTGTGCTTGCAGTAGATCTGTAGGGATTGTTTATCTTACATAACTGAAACATAGCTTTTGACCAATACCTCATCATTCCCCTAACCTTAGCCCCTGGTAACCACCATTCTACCCTGTGTTTCTGTGAGTTTCACTGTTTTAGATTCCTCATATAAACTGGATTGTGTAGTATTTGTTCTGTGTCTGGCTTGTCTACATTAGCAAATCCTCTAGGTTTATCCATGTTGTTGAAATGGCAGGATTTAATTGTTTTCAAAGGCTGAATAATATGATATTGAAAGGTGTATATATATATACACACACACACATACACACACACACATATATGTGTGTGTGTGTGTGTATGTGTGTGTGTGTGTGTATGTACACACACACTTCTGTGGCCTAACATAAATTTTTGGAAATCAGAGGATATCCGAACCATTAAACAACAATTTTTTATTTCCCCCATCCTCAACCCCTAGGAGCCACCATTCTATTTTGTCTTTCTATGAATTCAGCTACTCTAGATATCTCATATAAGTGGAATCATACACTACGTTTTTTATGACTTACTTACTTTACTTAGCATTGTATTCTCTACGTTCATCCATGTTATAGCATGTTAGAATTTTCTTCCTTTTTAAAGGATGAATAACTTTCCATTGTATGTATATATTACATTTTGTCTATTCATTCTTTCAGACACTTGGTTTACTTCCACCTCTTGGTTGTTGACTATGCTTCTGTTATGCATACAGGTGTGCAAATAACTCAATCATGCTTTCAATTCCCATATCCAGCAGCAGAAGCCATGCTTTTTACTTTTGTGCCAGTAGTTTGTGAGATAGTATTTTTTGAAACAATACTTTAAAAAAACAAACACATAGATACAGAGAGAAGATTGGTGGTTGCCAGCGGTAGAGGTGGGTGAAATGGATGAAGGGAGTCAAAAGGTCCAAAATTCCAAGTATAAAATAAATAAGTGATGGAATTTAATGCACAGCATGGCACTAGAGTTAATAATACTGTATTGAATATTTGAAAGTGGGTAAGAGAGTAAATCTTAATAGTTATCATCACAAGAAAAATAAATTTTATAACTATGTATGGTGATGGATGCTAGTTAGACTAATTGTGGTGATCATTTCACAAAGTATATAAATATTAAATAATTATGCTGTGTGCCCAAACTAATACAATGTTGTATGTCAATTATACTTCAGTAAGAAGTTTTTCTAAACTATTCTTTTTTTTTTCCTCCCAGCAGGTCAACACAAAGGAGCACTACAACATAAATAATTGCTATATTGCCTTTTAGGTTAAATTTTTCAAAAAGTATGTATTTGATGCTATGCAACAGTTAAATTTGTGAGGTTATACCTTTGGAATAATTTCCAATCTTCAGTAAATTTAAATTATCTTTAAAGTTTCGACCAGATGATTTCTATAAGTATCCCAAACTAGCACTGATTGCTATAATTCCATAGTAAAATATTTCCCCCAACTAGTACTTTGTTCAAAATAAAGTGATTGTTGGAGTATTATGACAATAAACATGAAAGTACCCAAGTATATGGTAACTTCTGCTTACATGAAGAATAACTTTGCATTTCAAACTGTTCTTAAATCACCACATCTATATTGGTAACTTGGAGGAATTATTATTATATTCTGTGAATTAAGGGGAGCAAAACTTAGAGCATTGTGTATAACATATATACTTTGATTTTTAAAGAACAACAAAAAGTTAAAAAGCTAAGAGGCGAGATCTTATATTACATGTTATTAACACACACTCAAAAATAATGATAAAAATAAAGAGGTGGTAGGAAACTTGGAAGATGATGGATATGTTTATGGCCTTGATATTGGAGTTGGTTTCACAGAAGTATACTTATACCAAATCCATCAAATTGCATACATTAAATATGTACAGCTTTTTACAAGTCAATCATACTTCAATAAAATGGTAGACAACAATGGTGAAAACAACAAAAATGTAAGGTAAATCCATGCTGCTTTAAAAACTTGCCAAATAAAATAAAGTTGACAGATTTAAAAAGGTATTTAGAAGGCATTTACAAGAAATTAAGCCCTGATCCTTAACTTATTTATTTGCTTTCTCTTTCTTTCTCCTGCCCCCTTTTTCTTCAAATTATACTCTATTCTTTGGTTTTAATAAGCTCTATTCCTAGAATAATCATCATCAGAGTTAGAAGGGACCAAAAGATCAGTCTTTTACAGGAAAAATGTGGATTAAGGCAAAATTCTCATTATTTCAGAGAACTAAAACCTAATAAGAACTTATTTAATTATTGTTTGATAAGTATACATTCCCTGAGGGATGAAATATTTTAAATATGAAATTTATAGGAGTACAGACATAAAAAGACAATTTAGAAGTCAAAATAATCTACTTTAACCACATGATTTTTACAAATAATGTTAGAGTGCGCTAGGAAAAGGACGTTTATTGTGCGTTAGTGGATTATTTACGAAGCCTGAATTGGAGCCCAAATCTTCTAATATCAAGTCAGCTTGCTAGTTTGTATCTTACCTGTATTTCCTTAATAAGGTATTCTACACCAGTAAGAAAGGAACTAAATATTTTGGAAATTTCTTCTGTCCCTATTTTTATTACACCTCCAGTCACAAGGTAGACACATTATTCAGACCAGTTTTCAAGGACTGAAATTAATCTTTAAATATATGTCTCTTTAGATGGGATAATCTCTTTCACAAAGGGACCAGGCAACCATAGACTTTTCTGGGATAAATTATTAAGAAAGTCCATGGTTTTTGATCTATGGACCACAATATGCAATGCTGTGTGTATTAATGAGGGAGGAGTGATCTACATACACGGTTGGATGCTTTGCAGGGAGCTGATCTAATATGTCTTTCTTAGAGGAAATGAGGAAAAAATAATCTATCAAAACTATTTGGCAGCCACTCCATCGATGTGCCACATTTGTTTAATTAAGACTCTGTGGCTAGTCCATTCATAATCATCCATTTTCCACACAAAAAAAAATTTCCCAACTTTCCTTTTGCCTTCAGTGGGGGCTGGGGCAATTAGTGTGCAGCCTAAGAGAGTGCTACCGCTGAGTAGAGCTAATCAGGGAACAGTTTCCTGAAGATGCAGAATTCTGGGCTTGCCATGTCTGATTAAGGTTAATGGTAATCATGTATATCAGTGTCATGTTATTTGTTCTTCTGAAAGCCCTGATATTATTTGTATAAATAGCACTATCTAAAGGTTATAATTCACAGTTTGCATTTAAATTGAGGTACCTTTTTTTTTTTTCAAAAAGTTAAAAAAAAAGTGGGGATATCTGCCTCAATGAAAAGCATTTTGTTCATGTTTGTAATTTTTTCCAGACAGGTCTTTGTGGCAAAACTGCATCCATTTCAGACAATGACATCTTTTTATTTTCTGTTTTCTTTGATCTCATGGCAAGGTAACACGGAGGTAAGATTTAGTAATGAAGGAGGCAGGATTTATTAAAATTATTTTGTGCTAGATGCCATACTAGGGGTTAGGTTTTAAAGATAATGGTTCTTTTATTCTTTATAATGACTGTGTAACATAAATATTGTTTCCTTCACCCTGCAGAAATGGCTATAAGGGCTTAGAGAACTTAATTACTTTGACAACATTCTCACAGCCTTGAAGTGTTAGAGAGAAAAGGAAAACAAAGTTCTGTTTAATACACACCTGTCAGTGTTTATTCCTGAACAAGACTATTTGCTTCAGGACAACATTCTTCAGGGATATCTTACTAGTTGTGTGGTATTGGACAAGTCACCAAACTCCTCTGAGCCTTAGTTGTCTTAGATTTGATGAAGTGCTACTAAATAATCAATTTTATTATCTGTACGTCATTGAGCCATTTCAAAGATATCTCTGTTCCTTAGTTTCTTCTCTGTGAAATGAGACTTCTCATATACCTCCACTCCCACATATGAATAGCTTCCCCCATTATCGAAATCCCCCAACAGAGTGGCGTATTTGTTACAATTGACCAGCCTACATTGACATATTATAATCACCCAAAGTCCATGATGTATATTATGGTTCACTTTTAGTGTTGTATGTTGTATGGGCTTTGACAAATGCATAATGACAGGTATTCCCCTTTATGATATCATACAGGATAGTTTCACTGCCCTAAAAATCCTCTGTGTACCGCCTACTTACAAGCCCCATCCCCTACAAGCCTTTGACAACCAAAATATCTTTACTGTTTCCATAGTTTTGCCTTTTCCAGAATATCATATGGTTGGAATCATACAGTGTGTAACCTTTCAGACTGGCTTCTTTTACTTAGTATTAGGCATTTAACGTTCCTCCATGTCTTTTCATGACTTGAAAATCTTTTTGTGCTGAATAATTTTCCATTGTCTTTATGGACCACCATTTATTTATTCATTCACCTCCTGAAGGACATCTTAGTTGCTTCAAAGTTTTGGCCATTATGAATAAAGCTGCTATAAACATATGTGTGCAAGTTATTCTGTAAAAATATGTTTAGTTCATTTGGGTGAACATAAAAGAGAGTGATTGCTGAATTGTATAGTAAGGGTATGTTTTAGTTTTGTAAGAAACTGCCAAACTGTCTCCCAAGTGGCTGTACCATTTTGCATTCCCACCAGAATTGAATGAGAGTCCCTGTTATTCCGCATCTTTGTCAGCATTTAGTATTGTCGGAATTCTGTACTTTGGCCTTTCTAATAGTTGTATAGTAGTATTTCATTGTTGTTTTAATTTCCATTTACCTTATGAAATATAGAGCAGCTTTCCATATGCTTATTTATTATTTGTATATCTTTTTGGTGAGGAGTCTTTTAAAGTCTTTGGCCCATTTTTAACTGATTGTGTGTTTCCTTATTGTTTCCACTTGTGAGTCTTTGTTCTGGCAAGTCATAATGAACCTGTATAGGCCTCTCTGACTTCAGTCTTTGGGGCAGTGTATTGCTCTGAGTTCTCCTCTCCCTTATGAATCTTAGAAAAGTTTAATTTTTCAGACTGTTCAGCTTTTTATTTGTTGTTAGGTTAGAGAGAAAAACTTCTAAGCTTCTTATGTGTGGAACCAGAAATCAGAAGCTTTTTATATGCTATGTGATTTTAATGGTAAAAATTCATTTAAGAAATGACAAAGGAAATGTAGTTAGATAACAAAAGGAAGATTGGGAAATTAAAATGTGTTACAAGTTAAAATATTTACTCAATAGGAAAGTTAAAAAGGGTTAAGTTTACTGTTGTAACTTGATGCAGCAACGATACAAAATTAAAGAACAAAGACACAAACAATGAATATTATGAGAGCAAATATGCAAAATAAACAGTTAGTTACCTATAAGGGAGCTCCCATAAGACTATAAATTGATTTCTCAACAGACACTTTGTAGGCTGGAAGATATTGGCATGAGATATTCAAAGTTATGAAAAGCAAGGACCTAAAACCAAGATTACTCTCCTCAGCAAAGCTGTCATTTAGAAAAGAATGACAGATAGAGTTTCCCAGACAAGAAAAAGCTAGGGGACTTCATCACCATCATACCAATATTACAAAGAATGTTAGGGAGACTTCTTTAAGACCAAAAAAATCAAAAATATGAGTAATAAAATGATAAATAATAAAAGGATATTATACGGAAAAAAAAAAAAAAAAAACATGTGGTAGCAATACTAATACCAGACAAAACAGAATTTAAAACAAAGGCTATAACAAGAGACAAAAGCAACCCAGTAATTCCATTTCTGGGTATTTATCCAAAGAAACCCAAGATGTTACTTCTAGGGGATGTATGCATTAATATGTTCAATGCAGCATTGTTTACAATGGCCAAGATGTGGAGGCAGCCTGGGTGTCCATTGATGGTTGAAGGATAAAAAGAAGGTGGTACATATATACAATGGAATATGCTTAGCCATGGAAGGGAATGGGTTCATGACATCTGCAGTGGCATGGATGGACCTGGAGAGTATTGTGCTAAGTGGAATATGTGAGACAGTGAAAGACAGATGCAATGTGATTTCGCTTATGTGTGGAATCTAAAGAACAAAATAAACAAACAAACAGAACAGAAACAAACTCATAGATACAGAGAATATTTTGATGGTTGCCAGATTGCAAGGAGGCTGAGGGGGTAGGTGAAAAATGGGAAGGGATTAAGAAGTGCAAATTGGTTGTTACAGAGTATTTATAGGGATGTAGGGTATAGCATAAGGAGTATAGTCAATAATATTGTAATAATTATGTATGGTCTCAATGAGTACTAGATTTATTGAGGTGATAGATGGGAGGGCAGTTGGGACACAGCATGAAAAAGGTGAAGGCATTAAGAAGTACAAATTGGCATTTACAAAACAGTCATGGGGATGTAAAGTAAAGCACAGGGAATATAGTAAATAATATGGTAATAACTATGTATAGTGCCAGGTGGGTACTAGACTAGCCCTGGGGGGGGTGGGTCACTTCTGAAATTATATAAATGTCTAACAACTATACTGTACACCTGAAATTAATACAAAATAATATTGAATGTCAAAAAAGAATTCTATTTACAAATGTTTAATGCTTGAATTAAAGTTTGAAAAGACAAAAAAAAAAAAAAAAAAAAAAAAACAGAAAGATTTCATTTGAGCTAAACTGATGACATATAGCAGGAAGCAAAATCTCAAATGCTCCTGAGAATAATAGTTTTATAGACTTTGGTGTGCATTTAAAATTAAGGTGGGAGTGTAAGGAAGATTACATAGAGGTGGGAGAAAGCAAAGGGGGGATTGAATTACAGGATACTTAACAAAATTATGTGCTCTCTTGGGGGTGGTTATGGCTTATTTCAAAGGTGTATTAATGCAGAAGCACAAAAACACTGGGCAGGATTTGCTTAAGGCAAAAATAAACCTTTTACTAAAGAAATTCTATACCTGGGGCCTCACTACCCACAATGACCTGCCAATTTAGGAATTTATGATCAGATCACCCTATGAGGCTGCTTTCCATAGAACCCCCTTTTTTGTTCACACCAAGAACATACAAAAAATGTATGTGACATAATTCTCCTAAAGAAGGAAAGTTGAAAAAGCAAGCTCTCAGGACAGAGATAATGGGAGAACTAAAGATGAAACATGGACTGGCAAAACTTAGGAGAGAGTAGAAATAAAACCACCCCAGAAATGAGGGGAAACCCACACAAAATACAAGTGAAAATACACACTGTGGAAAATATATCATGAAACATACGGGTTGGAAATGAAAAAAAATATATATATACGCAAAATGATGTAAAAAAGAGTTGTAAAATATGAGGGAGCTAATGATAGATATAGAGGACAGGTACAGAAGAACCAGCACATAGGAGACTCTTCCTCCCTAAGAAGAAAACCAAACCAATAGAAGAGAACTAACACTTCAAGACATATTGAAAGAAAGCTTAGATCTATGAAATTAAAGAGCTTCCCATGTGCTAGGCAAACCAATTCAGAGCAATCTGTTCTTGGCATATCCTGGTAAATATACCGACCTTCAGAAATAAAGAAATAATAATTTGGGCAGCTAGTAGAAAAGATTTTGCCAACCTCAAAGTTTTCTGGTTTTTCTTTTCTTTTTTTCAATTAAATGCTAAAGATAGTGGTAGAAAATTTTCAAGAGCCTCATGAAAATAAAGTTGACCCAAGATTTTGTAGACAGCCAAACTGTTTTCCAAGTATAAAGGCTGTACATTTATTTCAACATACAAGAACTTTGAAAGTGTCTTTACTCTGAGTCCGGCTTGAAGCACCTACTAGATCATAAAGTTAAGATAACAAAGAAGTGCTTGAGGACAAAATGGCAGAGACCAGCAGTGACACTTGGTTAATTGTACCAATGGGATAATGCTACAACTAACAAAAGTACTGTCACCTAATAAACATCATGCACAGATGGGACTTTTCAATATTTTGCCATGAGTGTCATTAAAAATGAAGGCATGGTGCTTTTATCCTTATTATATATATTCATATTATAACAATGCTGTGGTAATTTAACTACTGATTTTTTAAATATTGAAATCTGTTGATAGAAGTAGTAAATCTAGAAGAGAAGATAGTAATGTATTTAGTATTTTGAACAAATGGTTTAGATGAAATATTAATGTCTCCAGTCAATTTTAGATACAATTTATGAAACATTCAGACTGATAAATGTGATGAAATTTATGAGTTTGAAAGCCTTGGAAGCAACTTCTTTATGGCCTAAATCAATGTTCTATTTTTACTGGATCCTCAATAAAAGTAATTTATCAAGGCCAAAAAACAGAGGACAGAGACTACAACTCACCAACTTTTGTTTTAATGTTACAGAGGCAGAAATAAGGGATTTTTTTCTCCCTAGCTAAGAATACTCCCAAAGAACAATATTCCTTTTGAAATATTTATTTATGTTCCTATGCTACACTGCCCACTAAGAGAAGTTGTCAGATTTTAGGAAGAAAGGATAAATGCAGTTTTTAGCATTTTCTGATGACAACAAACTTACTGAGTCCTGGGAGAAAAAATAGAAATGGAGTTGCGTGTTTAAGGCATAAGAGCCTGAAGAGTCAGAGAGAGAATAGAGATTTGGAGGAGGAGCAAATTTTCTTAGTTTACCATATGAGTATTTACTAGAGGAACAAATAAAGCATATTGCACTTTTGAAACATTGAATGATGGGGTCCTCTGTTATTCTAGTTACTCTATGCTTCTGGCACCTATCCAATTGCATTCCAGCAAATAAATCATGAGGTAGCCATTGTTTGCAGAAGGGAAATAACAGTGGCAAAGAAATGGTTTTTAAAAGCTTATTCCCTGAGAGAACTCATGAGAAGAGAAAACTGATGAATCAAGTAGGATTCTTACATCTGTCTAAATAAATTCTCAGAATTTATGAGGGGGAAAGATAAAGGACAACCAAGATTGAGTAGGCCTACTTATTTTGGGCTTTTCAGAAATTCCAGATTGATGTTATACTCCATTTTCCATAGAGGTTCTAGAAGGAGGCAAAGGCCCCAGAAGATCATCTTATTTTGTGTCTTGTCATAGAGAGGTTGAGACAAGCTGCCAAGTTTTCCATTCCATACACTGGTACAAGAGAAATAGAACTCTGTGTACCCCAACACCATTTGTGCTTAGAGCGCCCCCGGATTTTTCCTGAGGTCACTATAACATAAGATCAAAAGGAGACCGGAGGGTTCTTTGAACAGTGCATCAGAGTTAGCAGAGACAACCCAGAACAAATGAGCTGTCAATCAAGATCAAGGGTAGCTCAGTCATGTCCCAAGTGGATAGACTGCAAACCCAAGGTCTGTCCAGAGAAACTGCTGTCAGGAAGCCAGCATGGGAAAAACAGACAAAAGGAAGCCTCCTTCCCTTGTGCCTTAGTCTATGTCAGCTCCTATAATTTAAATACAGTAATAAGCAAACAAAGAGGGGCTTCAAATTTATCTATATCAGATTCCTCCCATTGTTCAAACACAGACTCATAATAGCATTATGTCATGAATCTGAAATTGCCATTTCTGTCAGTTAATAACCATCAAATATTGGCAATTTCACAGTGTTTAACCTAAAAGTTAAGGTCTGTCATAGAAAAATACAGTTGCATATATTTTTAGAGAAACCACTTCTAACTTTTTATTTAGAAATAATTACAGACTCACAGAGAGTTGCCAGATGAACACATACAGTCTCAAGAACACTTCACCCAGCTTCATCCAGTTACATAATGGCAGTCCACTATCAAAACCAGAAAACTGACGTTGGTACAATGCTTTTTGCTAGGCGACAGAGCTGATTTAATTTTTTTTTTTAATTTTATTTTATTAAATTTATTGGGGTGACAATTGTTAGTAAAATTACATAGATTTTAGGTGTACAATTCTGTAGTTTTTTAAATACACTGTTTATTTTAGAACTGTTTTAGATGTATGAAAAAGCTGCAAAGATAGTTCAAGAGTTTCCACACCCAGCCTCCCCTATTTTTAACATATTTTAACATTATACTTTAGCACATGTGTCACAACTAATGAACCCACATCAATACATTATTGTTAACTGATGTGTATAGTTTATTCAGATTTCCTTAGTTTTTATAAAATATTGTTGTTCTGTTCCAGGATTTCACTCAAGCTACCATATTACTGGGCTGGGACAGTTTCCCAGACTTTCCTTGTTTCTGACGACCTTGGCAGGTGGAAGAGTACTTGTCAGGTATTTTGTAGAATGTCCCTCAATTTGGATTTGAGTTTTGGTTTTATCATGATTATACTAGGGTTATGATATTTTGGAAGGTAGCCCACTGAGGCAAAGTTCTTCTCATCTGAAGTACATGTTATGGACAACATATCACTGATGATGTTGACCTTGATCACGTGGCCCAGTCAATATTTCCCAGGTTTGAGCACTGTAAAAATTTTTCCCACTTTTATGCAATGTGTTCTTTGAAAAGAAGTTATCCTGCGTAGCCCACTTAAAGGGAAGTTATGCTCCATCTGCTTGAGGCTAAGTACTTAAATTATTTGGAATTCCTCTGCACAGGAGATGGAAGATTTGTCTATTCCCTTCAATTAATTAATTATCCATTCAATAATTGGTTATTGGTATTAATGTATATTCATAGATATTTATTTTATACTTTATGCTGTAACCCAATACTACTCCATGAATTTTGTTGCTTAAATTATTTCAGCTTTGACCATTGGGTGCTCCTACGTTTGGTTCCTGTGTCATTGGACAACGCCTGTCACTGTGGATCTTTTTGAGCATTTTCTTACACAACCAGGTGCTCTAGCCTTATCTTGTACATTTCCTGCCCCAATTCTAGAATGAGCCAACTCTCCAAGGAAGCCTGGTTCCTTTTATTGGAAAATAATATTAGAAACCAAGATCTGAGTGCTGGGTTTGTTCTTTGTTACCAAGGTACCATTGTTTCCAGGTCCATTCAGTTAACAGAGTGAGGAAATACATGAGTGTTCTGATCGCCTCCTATTCACCCCACTGGTGAGAGAAAGGGATTTCCTCTCCACCATAAATACTATGAGATATTGAATACATGATACCCAACACTGGACAAATGAGACTGATAGCAATTTATTCATCACACATACGGTCTTGGGGAGGAGGACACCACATGCCACTCAGGGTCACACGGTGGTTACGCTAACAGCATAATGAACAAGCAGAGGTTATGGGAAGCAGGCTTTGTAGTAATAAGATAGCAGGTTGTTCCCTGGTTCCTGTAAGAGGATGGAATTGGTTCAATTTTACAGTCTGGCAAGAATATAAAACTTGGTAGATTGAGGAACAGGTGGAATGCAGTAAGCTTTTGCTTTGAAAGCATGGTTCCACATTCCCAAAAGTATATTCCCTGAGATATTAACAATGAGTCATTGACAAAAAATGTTTTACGGTGTTAGATTTGGGAAATGCTGATTTAGTTTTAACAGATTTCTTTTACATTACTTGTCAGGTTTTTCATATGCTGCTTTTATTGCTAACTTTGAAGGAGTTTGGCTTTTTTCAAATTTATTTGAACACAAAACTCTTTTTTTCATGGATCATGAAATTAATGTTTCTTGTTAATGAATATTCATTGGGACTGTTACCTTGGTTATATCTGGGATTACTTGTCTTACCCCCTCCTCCCATAAATGTATCTTTTGGAATTTCTTTTGACAAGGATTTTTTGATGCCAAATTCTGTTTTGTTTTGCAGAAATTATTTATTTCACTTTCATTCTTGAAAGACATATTTGTTTGGTATACAAATATATTGTATGGTATACAAGCAATTATAGATATTTTTTCATTAGCTTTCATAATTGGTAATGAAAACAGCATCATTTTTTTAAAAATTATACAAGTAGATAATCTGTATATTCTTTACTAGTTCCTTTGAAGACCACCTCTTTAGCTTTTATACTATGCACTTTTATTATGATATATTTAGGTAAGATATTTTTTAGCTTGATAGGGATTTATTTGGCTTTCTGAATTTGAGAATTGATATCTTTAATTGCTCATAGAAAATCCTTTGCCAATATTTTCTCCTGTATTACATCACCCCTATATTCTCTCCATTCTGAAATTACAAATTGAATGTATGTTAGGATTTATCAAACTACACTCTATTGCATTTAACCTCTTTTCACTACTTTCTATATTTTTGTCTCTTTGTATTTGTCCTAGGTAAATTCTTAATTTATTTTAGTTCATGGATTTTCTCATCAACTGTGTGTATTCTGCTCTTACATACATCAAATTAATTTTAAATATTAATTACTGTATTTTTCTAAAAGTGTTATTGCTTTTTCTCTAAGCACTTGTTTTAACTAATATGTTACCCTTTGTTCATATAAATTATATAGTAATATAATTTAGATGTTGTCTCTGTTATTTCTAACATTTGATGTCTGATACAGTTGCCTGTTATTCATTGATATCTAATTTGTTTGTGTGATTTCTAAATCGTGGCTTTGAGCTCAAATTCCTTGGAAGTTTATTTGTGAGAATTCTTCATAACTTGTATTGAAGATGGGTCCAGGGAAGATTTTTGCATCTCCTGACACGAGAACACGACAAAAAGGGATTTTCTTCAAACTCAGTATTTGTCCTAAGGTATTTTGGACTACTCAGGCAATATTAAATTCACTAAAAATCCATGTGAGGACCATTTATGGTTACAAATTCTTGTGAAAAATGTATAGATTTTTTTTATTTTTATTCCTTCTACCTAAAACCAAGTTCCCAGCAAAGCAATTTTTCTTAAATTTTCCTGGGAGGTAAATTTACAGGCAGTTTAACTTTCCACAGTCCTGTCTTTGTGATGAGTGTTTTCTGTTAGATATGCCCACTTGGTTGGGTCCTGGTGTCTTTCCCTGTTCCCTATGCCCTGCCAAGCAGTGGAAAGTAAAGCTGAAGATTAGTCAGATATGGAAACTTCTTTCAGGGCACAAGCCAGCTTTAATAAAGCTTTCCTCTTTAAGTCCAGTCCAAGACATGTAATGTTATTTCAACTAAAACCCCATAAGACCAATAATTCAGGTTTCATTTCTTGAATGACAAGCCCAATCCCAGCCCATGGCTTTAAACAATGAGGCTGGCGCACCTGGAAACTTTTTGGTGTAATTATTCATTACATTCTTCTTCTTCCTTAGAACCTGCATCCAGGAAGGCCCCTAGAGTCTGCCCTGTTTCCAAGAATAACTTTTTATTTTTTCTTCATGGTCTACATAGGTTGATCTTTTGTTTATTAAGGCTACACACACACACACACACGCACACAAAGTGTATATATATATATATATATATATATATATATATATATATATATTACATATTATATTAATATATATTAAAGTTTCTCTTCTTATAGTTTACCTGTATTTTCTATTTATTTTGTTTCAAAAATTAGTTTATAACATGAAGTTACAGAGCCACGTTAACCAGAAGTCCCTATTCTTCGTGCCTGTCATTCTAAAAATAAGATCATAAAAAGACTCACAAACGCCAGCTAAATGCTGATGATAAAATACCAGAACAGTCCAGTACATATTTAAAATAATATTTATGTAACTTAGTGGCCTGGCTGAAAGTCTAAAATTTGTGGGCTATTTCTCTTTTTTTTTTTTTTTTTTTTTAATGTTTATGGGTAGAAGCTAGGAATAAACAAATTAATAAGAAAAAAAAAAAAGAAAGAAATCCAAAAACCACAAAAATAACAAATCTCTGTACTAACAGTGTTATTTCAAAGTTATATCAGGTTATGTTTTCATTAGTTTGAATCATAAAATTCCCATTTGAAAACCTAAGGACAACGCAAGGTTGGATAATAATGCAAACTTTTTTTGAACATGAAGAGGCTTTCCCTTGTGGTCACTGAGAAATAAATTTAGGGTATATATGATCAGGACTGCTTTAAGTCTCCTCTACAGGACTTGAATTAAAACAGGGTAATATAGGAAACAAGGTATCAATATTGAGTCAACATACTATAAATATTGGGACTGTGTCAGAACGAATATGACTCACTCATTTGTTATACTGTTAAATGGAATCACAAACAGTTCTTATATCCTCTCTACCTAATAAGAACTGCTCTTCCCAACCCCTATTCCCAATCCTAAATTCCACATATACATTTTGAAAAAGTGCACCATAAATATATTTCTTTGCTCTCCCATAGAGAAGAAAGGGAATGGGTAACAATAAGAAACAAAGGTCACTAGGCAGACAGATTTGCTAGGCTGGGTTATGTAGGGGGATTACAAAAGCTTCTCTATGAACATAGTGTTCAGTATTCTCTGCCTTTGATAAAACACTGCCCTCGTGTTAACTTTGATAAAACACGGGTCTTTATTCTGATTGCGTGAACAACCTGGATCCCACTGATTCCAATCAATGGTTTGCAGGTGCTGAAAATAAGCAAAAGGGGAAGTAAAAAGCCTTCCTGCATAATTTATTGCTTGTTTCCTTTAGATTCCTTAAACTCTCATCCATAATTCTGACATCATGATTAATAGTAAAGTATGAAAAATTATTTCTAAATGTATGAAAGCTTTGTTATAAAGTGGTCATTATGATAACTGAAGATACAATAACTCACAAAAGGCAAGTTGGAAAGATACTGAGTTCATTCATCAAAATTTAATCAGATTCTATTATTAAGTCATATATAAGGGTACATCTTATATGAAGCTGTTTTCTAAATAATTTGTCAGGGAGACGATGTAAAGGGTGGACAGGAATTGGATGACAAAGGGCTAGAAGACCCAGGAATATTTTTAAAAGGTTTTTATTAAATATTGAGTTGCTACAAAAATTATATGCGATATATGATTTAAAATGGTAAAAAGTACAATTGAAACCAATGTATTCATCATGTATTTTAAGAAAGAATTTCATTCTAATTAAAGCCACTTGTATGTCCATTGATGGTCCTATCCCCACTCCCAAAGAAAAACCTTTTCTTAGTTCACTATATGTGTTTGTACTGCTAACAATATATTATTTACTTTCCCTCTGAAATTTAAAAAAGTGGACCCATAGTTTGATTTTTTTCCCTCCAACAGTATATTCTTAAGATTTGTCTTCAAACCAATGGTTTACTTCCTTAATTCTCTACTGTTCCATTTTATGAATATAACATAATTTATTCATCCTCTATTCACTAAGTATTTTCTTGCTTCTAAATCTGTGCTATTAAAGAGTTCTGCTATTTTTGTGGCTGTATATGCCTCTATTTAAAATAAACAAGTATCTCTAATGTATCTACCTTGAGAGAATGAGAGAAAATGATGGGTCATAAGTTATTGATAGCTTCATCTTTATTAGCTAATGGCAAATGGGTTACCAACATAGTTGTACCAGCCTGAACTCTAATATTATATAAAAGTTGACCAATATTTTACTTTTTAAAATATCATCTATTTTTCAACTTTTAAACTATAACAAACCCCAAAGACTGCATTTATGAAAATATATAGCTTAGTGTAATACATCAACAATTACCAGTGCAACCCAACCTGTTGAGATATAAAACATTGCAAAGAAAAGTCTCTTTGTGACTCCTTCCATCACTACACGTTCCCTCCTCCCTCCAAAAATTTAGTAGCCTCTTGTCCTTAATGTAATGATTTCTTGGCTTTTCCTTATAATTTCACCACCTAAGCCCTCATCAGTTAATCACCATTGTTTTGTTTAGCATATTTATTTGAAAATTTATGCAACAGGTGTCATATTATATATATAGTATTGTGCCTGGTCTCTAGCTAAACTCATATTTCTAAGATTATGTCCATGTTATTACAAGTGGCTGTAGTTGTTCAGTTTTATTACTGAATAATACATATTGTATATGCATCTAATACAATATATTTATCCATTCTATTATAGCCAATTGGGTTGTTTCTACAGTTTTACTATTATGAATTGTGCTACTATGAACATTCTTAAATGTATCTTTCGGATATACGCTTCTATTGGGTATATACCTTCAATTTGAATTGCTCTTCATAGGGTATGCAAATATGTATTTGGAAGAAGATATTGTCAATCACTTATTTTCAAATTTATTTTCAATTCATTTTCCCACCAACAGTGTATGAAAGTTCTATGTTTTCCCACTTTTTCTCAAACATTTCATGCAGTCAGCCTCTGTAATAGCAGTCATGTTTGTTTGTGATTAATAGTTTCACAATGTGGTTTTAATTTGCCCTTCTCTTAAACCACTAAGCTTTATCTGACTAGTAGCCATGGATATCTGCCTATGTAAACTGTTTTTTTGTGTGTTTTTTTAAATATCTTCCATTTCTTTCCTACTAATGTTTGCCTTTTCCTCTACCTTCTTGAACATATACAGTATACTTAATATAGCATTTTAAATATAATTGTCTGCTAATTTTATTATAATATATGTGTCATTTTTTAGTTGTTTCTAATGAATGATTTCCCTCCTTCCTATGGGTGTGTATTTTTACTTTTTAAATGCTTGGCAATTTTTGATTGGATGCTGAATATTGTGATTTTGTGTGCTGGATTTCACTATATATTCCATCACATTTTCTTGGGTTTTGTTCTGGGACACATTAAAATTGTTGTAATCAGTTATCTCTCTCTCTCTCTCTCTCTCTCTCTCTCTCTCTCCTTTCTTTTTGAGGCCTGTATTTAAATATTATTAGGATGGTACACAGCAGCTCTTGTTCTAGGGTCAATTGGCTCCCACTAAGATGATGTATCACAGAATTGTACACCTGAAACCTATGTAACTTTACTAACAATTGTCACCCCAATAAACTTTAATTAAAAAAAAAAAAAAAAAAGACTTGACCTGAGCACTTTACCTGTATTTGGAAACCTTTCTGCTTTGAACACTGGAAAAGCAAAGTATCCCCAGTGAGATTAAAAGGTGGCTCTGTTTAGTTCTTTCTGATGGTTCTTTTTCTGACTTTCAGTTTTTTCTTCACAGATTAATACCCACTGTGGGGGCAGAGCCCCAGAAAGCAGTTTCCAGGCTCTCGGCCTCACATAGACAGGTGCCTGGCTCAGGTAGTAAATGGCCATCAACTGTGATTGCATGGCCATCAGCTGTGGCTAGTTGGCCATCAGCTGTAACCAGTGAGCCATTGGCCACTAATATAACTGCTGTGGCTAGGCTAGCAGAGAAGAGAAGAGGAGAGGAGAAGAAGAATGGGGGCTAGCAAGAAGATGGCGGCTGGGCTGGCAAGCGTGGATGGCGGTTTGCGGACAGTGTGGATCCAGCCTCCAGTGAGAGTATAGTGCTGCCAGAGAGAATATAGTGGTATGACTCCCCTACCTATGGCTCCATGGGTGTTCCTTTTTGGCCTCACCATATCCTGCGTTCTTGTATGGGGAGCGGGACCAGAGACACCACGGGCCGCCCTGCACGACAAATGGTGCAGCGAGCAGGGTCTCGCGCATGACACCCACCAAAAAATCTAGGGAACTACTTACATAGCTCTAGATTTTTATCTCACAAAGTTTATTGGTTAGCTTCCTTGAACTCTGAAATCTTGTCTGCTTAATTCAGTGAAAACACCTTGTGCCATCTGATTTCCCCTCCAAATTCCAGGCAGTAAGCTAAGTAAGTCTTCTAATTTTTCCACTTTTCCCTGAGATCATTGCTCTGTTCTTGTTGCACAATGACTGTGGGGACAGAGCCAGGAGTGCAGTTTCCAGGCTCTTGCCCTCACGTGGAAGGTACTGGCTCAGGTAGTAAATGGCCATCAACTGTGATTGGAGGGCCATCAGCTGTGGCTAGTTGGCTGTCAGCTGTAACCAATGAGCCATTGGACACTAATATAACTGCTGTGGCTACGCTAGCAGAAAATAGGGGCTAGCAAGAAGATGGTGGCTGAGCTAGCAAACAGCGGAGTGTGGATTGCGGATTCTGTCGCTCCTGCTTCTTGTGTCTCCAACCCAGCTGCCAGCGAGACTGTACTTGTAGGACTCCTCTATCTATGGCTCCTGAGTTCTTATGTGGGGAGTGGGAACTGGGACCCTGCATGACACCCCGCACAGCAATGACTAAAAAGTGTTTCCTGAATTTTGTCCAGTTTTCTAGTATATAATAACGAAAGTGGTCTATTTCCTGTGACTTCATTATGGCAGGAGCAGAAATTCGAATTGGTTTTTGACTATTGTTTGTGCACAACATACCTGGGAAATTTTATTTTTGTTTTTTTTTTAATTGGGGTGACAATTGTTAGTAAAATTACATAGATTTTGGGTGTACAATTCTGTATTACATCATCTATAAATCCCATTGTGTGTTCACCACCCAGAGTCAGAGTCAGTTGTCCTTCCATCACCATAGATTTGATCCCATTTACCCTCATTTCCCACCCCCCACCCCCTTACTCTCTGGTAACCACTAAACTATTGTCTGTGTCTATGAGTTTTTGTTTCTCATTTGTTCGTCTTGTTCCTTTGTTGTTTTTGGTTTATATTCTGTCTGACTTATTTCACCTAGCATTACACTCTCAAGATCCATCCATGTTGTCACAAATGTTCCTGTATCATCTTTTCTTACCGCTGAATAGTATTCCATTGTGTATATATACCACAACTTCTTTATCCATTCATCTATCGAAGGACATTTTGGTTGTTTCCATGTCTTGGCGACCATAAAAAAGCTGCAATGAACATTGGAGCACACGTGTCTTTATGTATAAATGTTTTCAGATTTTTTTGATAGATAGCCAGGAGAGGGTGTGGGGGCAGAGCCCCAGAAAGTAGTTTCCAGGCTCTCGGCCTCACATAGAAAGGTGTTGGCTCAGGTAGTAAATGGCCAACTGTGATTGCATGGCCATCAGCTGTGGCTAGTTGGCCGTCAGCTGTAACCAGTGAGCCATTGGCCACTAATATAACTGCTGTGGCTACGCTAGCAGGGAGGAGGAGAGAGAGAGGAGAGAATGGGGGCTAGCAAGAAGATGGCGGCTGGGCTGGCAAGCGTGGATGGTGGTTTGTGGACAGTGTGGATCCAGCCTCCAGTGAGAGTATAGTGCCGCCAGAGAGAATATAGTGGTATGACTCCCCTACCTATGGCTCCGTGGGTGTTCCTTTTTGGCCTCACCATATCCTGCGTTCTTATGTGGGGAGCGGGAGCAGAGACCCTGCCGGACTCCCTGCACGACAAATGGCGCAGCGAGCAGGGCCGCCCCGCACAACAAATGGCGCAGCGAGCAGGGTCTCCCGCATGACAGAGGGATTGCTGGGTCATATGGTAATTCTGTTCGTAATTTTTTGAGGAACCTCCACACTGCCTTCCATAACGGCTGAACCAGTCTGCATTCCCACAAACAGCGTATGAGGGTTCCTTTTTCTCCACAGCCTCTCCAACATTTGTTACTATTTGTCCTGTTGATGATAGCCATTCTGACTGGGGTGAGGTGATATCTCATTGTGGTTTTTATTTGCATTTCTCTGATGATTAGTGATGTTGAGCATTTTTTCATATGTATATTTGCATTTGTATGTCCTCTTTGGAGAAATGTCTCTTCAGGTCCTCTGCCCATTTTTCAATTGGGATGTTTGTTTTTCTGTTGTTGAGTTTCATGAGTTCCTTGTATATTTTGGATATTAGCCCCTTATCAGAGGCACTGTTTGCAAAAATCCTCTCCCATTCAATTGGTTGCCTCTTTATTTTTTCGATAGTTTCCTTTGCTGTGCAGAAGCTTTTAAGTTTCATATAGTCCCATTCGTTTATTTTAGCTTTTACTTCCATTGCCTTTGGAGTCAAATTCATAAAATGCTCTTTAAACCCAAGGTCCATAAGTTAGTACCTATGTTTTCTTCTATGCAGTTTCTTGTTTCAGGTCTGATGCTTAAGTCTTTGATCCATTTTGAATTAATTTTGGTACATGGTGACAGATAGCAGTCCAGTTTCATTCTTTTGCACGTGACTATCCAATTCTCCCAGCACCATTTATTGAAGAGGCTGTCTTTTCTCCATTGCATGTTTTTTGCTTCTTTGTCAAAAATTGTCTGTCCATATTTATGTGGTTTTTTTCCTGGATTCTCGATTCTATTCCATTGGTCTGGGAGTCTGTTTTTCTGCCAATACCATGCTGTTTTGATTATTGTAGCCCTGTAGTACAAGCTAAAGTCAGGGAAGGTGCTAACTCCACTATTGTTCGTTTTTCTTAAGATTGCTTTAGCTATTCAGGGTCTTTTGTGGTTCCAAACAAATCTGATGATTTTTTGTTCTATTTCTTTTAAAAATGCCATTGGGATTTTGATGGGGATTGCATTAAATCTGTATATTGCTTTGAGTAACATGCCATTTTAACTATGTTGATTCTTCCAATCCATGAGCACGGAATGTCTTTCCATTTCTTTGTGTCTTCTTCAATTTCTTTTAAAAATGTCTTATAGTTTTCAGCATATAGGTCTTTCACATCCTTGGTTAAGTTTATTCCTAGGTATATTATTCTTTTTGCTGCAATTGCAAAAGGAATTGTTTTCTGTATTTCTTTTTCTGAGATTTCATTGTTAGTATATAGGAATGCAATGGACTTTTGTACGTTGATTTTGTAGCCAGCAAATTTACTGTATTCGTTGATTGTTTCTAATAGCTTTTCGTGGAGTCTTTAGGGTTTTCTATACATAGCATCATGTCATCTGCAAAGAGTGATTATTTAAGTTCTTCATTCCCAATTTGAATACCTTTTATTTCTTTCTCTTGTCTGATTGCACTGGCAAGGACTTCCAACACTATGTTGAAAAGCAGATGTGATAGGGGACAGTCCTGTCGTGTTCCTGAACGTAGAACAAAGGGATTCAGTTTTTCACCATTAATTAAAAGATTAGCTGAGGGCTTGTCGTATATGGCCTTTATTATGTTAAGGTCATTTCTTTCTATACCTCTTTTATTAAGTGTTTTAATCATAAATGGATGTTGTATCTTGTCAAATGCTCCTTCTGCATCAATTGATATCACCATATGATTTGTGTCCTTTACTTTGTTTATGTGATGCATCACATTGATGGATTTGCGGATGTTGAACCATCCTTGTGCCCCGGGGATGAACCCCACTTGGTCGTGATGAATAATCTTTTTAATGCATTGTTGTATTCGATTTGCTAGAATTTTGTTTAGGATGTTTGCATCTGTATTCATCAGAAATATTGGTCTGTAGTTTTCTTTTTTTGTGTTGTCCTTACCAGGTTTTGGTATCAGGGTAATGTTGGCCTCATAAAATGAGTTAGGGATTACTGTCTCTTGTTCAATTTTTTGGAGGAGTTTGAGCAGCATTGGTAATAGATCCTCTTTGAAGGTTTGGCAGAATTCACTAGTGAAGCCATCTGGTCCCGGACTTTTACTTTTGGGAAGGTTTTGGATGACTGATTCAATTTTGTTACTGGTGATCGGTCTGTTTAGATTTTCCAGTTCTTCATGGTTCAGCCTAGGAAGGTTATATGTTTCTAATAATTTGTCCATTTCTTCTAGGTTATTGAATTTGGTGGCATATAGTCCTTCATAGTATTCTTGGGTGATCCTTGTATTTCTGTGGTGTCCGTGAACTCTTCCCCTTTTTCGTTTCTGATTTTGTTAATTAGTGTCTACTCTCTTTTTATCTCAGTGAGTCTAGCCAAGGGTTTATCGATTTTGTTAATCTTTTCAAAGAACCAGCTCTTTGTCACTAATTTTTTCTATTGTCTTTTTGTTCTCTATTTCATTTAGTTCTGCTCTAATTTTTGTTATTTCCTTTCTTTTTTTAGTTCTTTAAGGTGTAATATGAGGTTATTTTTTTGGGAGTTTTCTTGTTTCTTGAGATAGGCCTGCAATGAGATAGATTTCCCTCTTAAAACTGCTTTTGCTGCATCCCAAAAATTTTGGTAGGATATATTTTCATTGTCATTTGTTTCTATGTATTTTTTTATCTCTCCTCTAACTTCTTCTTTGACCCAGTCGTTCTTTAAAAGTATGTTGTTTAATCTCCATGTATTTGTGTTTTTTCCTGCTTTCTTTTTTCAGTTGATATCCAATTTCAAAGCCTTGTGATCAGAGAATATGCCTGGTATGATTTCAATCTTCTTAAATTTGTTGAGGCCGATTTTATGTCCCAATATATGGTCTATCCTTGAGAATGTTCCGTGTAGACTAGAAAAGAATGTATAGTCTGATGTTTTAGGATGAAGTGCTCTATAAATGTCAATTATGTCCATTTAATCTAATGTGTCATTAAGGGCTGCTATTTCGTTATTTATTTTCTGTTTGGATGATCTATCCATAGCTGTCAATGATGTATTTAAGTCCCCTAGTATAATTGTGTTTTGGTCAATTTCTCCCTTTAGTTCTGTTAGTAGTTGCTTGGTATATTTCGGTGCTCCCTGATTGGGGGCATAAATATTGATGACTGTTATGTCTTCTTGTTGTATAGTCCCCTTCACATTATGAAATGTCCGTCTTTGTCTCTTGTTATCTTTTTCGCCTTGAAGTCTGTTTCATCTGATATCATTATGGCTACACCTGATTTTCTCTGGGTACCATTTGCTTGGAGTGTCAATTTCCACCCTTTCACTTTGAGTCTATGCTTGTCCTTGTAGCTGAGATGTGTCTCTTGGAGACAGCATATGGTTGGGTTTAGTTTTTTGATCCAGTCTGCTACTCTGTACCTTTTTATTGGTGAGTTCAGTCCATTTACGTTTCGGGTGATTATTGATATGTGAGGATTTCCTGTCATTCTATCTTTAGTTTTCTGGTAAGGCTGTGTCTCCATTGTTTCTTTGCTTTTTGTTGTTGTCTATTATTTCTGTGTGATGGTATTCTATGATGTTTCCCTTGTTTCTTCTTTTATTACAGTATATATTTCAGTTCTGGATTTTTTTTGAATGGTTACCCTTAAGTTTATGTAAAAGAAAGTTTGATATTTAGAGTATTCCATTTTCTTCAGCACGCTTACTTTCTCCATTCCCATATTCCAGTTCAGGCCTTTACTCTCCCCCTTTTTGAGTTGTGGTTGCCACAAATTGTCCCTGTTGATGGTGGTCGAATAGCCTCCTTTAGTATTTCTTATAGTGCAGGTCGTGTATTAGAGAATTCCCTCAGCTTCTGTATGTCTGGAAAGGTCTTTATTCCTCCTTCATATCTAAAGGATATCTTTGCTGGATATATTATTCTTGGCTCATCATTTCTCTCTTTCAATAGTTTGAATATTTGGTTCCACTCCCTCCTGGCTTGTAGAGTTTCTGCTGAAAAATCTGATGATAATCTCATGGGCTTTCCTTTGTAAGTTACCGTCTTCTTTTCCCTGGCTGCCTTAAGGATTCTTTCTTTGTCATTGATTTTAGACAGCTTCAATATAATGTGCCTTGGAGAAGGCCTGTTGGGATTGAGGTAACTAGGTGTTCTATTTGCTTCTTGGATTTGAGGATCCAGTTCTGTCCACAAATTTGGGAAGTTCTCATCGACAATTTGTTTGAATATATTCTCTGTTCCCTTCTCTCTTTCTTCTCCTTCTGGTATGCCCATTATTCTTATATTGCTCTTTCTAATGGAGTCAGAAAGTTCTTGTAGAGTTCTTTCATTTCTTTTAAGTCTCAAGTCTCTTTCTTCTTCTATCTGTGTCATTTCCAGGTTTCTATCTTCGATGTCACTGATTCTTTGCTCCATCTGGTCAACTCTACTACCTAAGCTGGTTATTTCATTCTTAATTTCTTCTATTGAGTTCTTAATCTCCAGAAATTCTATTTGGTTCTTTTTCAAAATTTCAATCTCTTTCGTACAATGCTCATGTTGTTCTTTGATTGTGTTTCTGAGTTCATTAAACTGCCTTTCTGTGTGTTCTTGCATCTCATTGAGTTTTTTCAGAACTACAATCCTGAATTCTCTGTCATTTTAAGTCACATATTTCCATATCTTTAAGTTCCATTTCTGGAGTCTTTTCATTTTCTTTCTGAGCTGTCTTGTTGCCTTCGTTATTCATGGCAATTACTGATTTATTATTTCTCTTCCTAGACATCTACAGGAGTGGCTCCTGCAACAGGTTGATAGTAAGAGGTCTTTCTTTTGTTTTCCAGTACTTGTTGGTAGAGTGTTATATTTTCTCTCCCACAGCAGCCTTTTTTCTCTCACACACAGTAGTGCTATATTTTCTCTGCACTATTCCAGCTTCTCACACACTGGGGGTATTCCCTGGGAGACGGGCTTCTCCTCTGTTAATAGTTTGCCTGGGTCACAGGGCACAGAGTCCTTGTGGGTATGCGGAGACCTTTTGAAGTTCCAAAGCTCTTCCTGCACCAGATTCAGAGCCTGTATTTTTCAGCAGTTCTGTTTACTCCTGCAGGGATCCACCCAGATAGGTGGGGCCAGGGGTGGGGTGAGTTGTGAGAGGTGGCCTAGAGCAATGGTGGCAAACACCACCACAGCTGGTCCTGGTTCCACAGCTCCCTCTCCTTTGCCGGAACTAGTTGGGCTGCGAATCTGTGTCTGCAGTCCACAGTTCTCAGAACAGCAAATATTCTGTTATTTTGATCTGACACTACTACTGTTTGGCTTCTAGCACCAGGTAGGTGGGGGCAGGGCGAGCTCTGGGAGGGTAGGGAGGGGGCGGCTAGTCTCAGTGCCTAAGGCTTCCATTCTCTGCTTGGCAGTGAGGGCTTAAACCACCGTTTTCAGCCTTCTTCCCTCAGTCTTTTCTCCGAGGTCTCTGCCGTGAGCGTTGGGTTCAGCCATGTTATATGCTGTCCCCTCACCCCTGTGGGCCATTAACAGAGCACTAGCAGTCCCAGTTCTTCACTCTCCCACAGCTGTGGTAGATCTGGGATACAGTGAGCTCGGAGCACTGAGCTAGGTCTGCATCCTGCACCTGTGGGGCTCCGTTACCACCCTTCTCCCTTCCCTCTCCCGCGCTCGCGCAATTTGCCCACCTTTAGGTGAATTCAGTAGTGGGCCTCTTCGTCTTGACTGTCTGCTGTGCAGGGAGTCTTGGTGGAGTTATAGTTGTTCGATTAGTTGTAAATTCCAGGAGAGATTTACAGAGACTCACCTCACATCGCCATTTTGATGACCTAGTTTTTTATTTTTTCTGTAGTTTTGGTGAATTTTCTGTTATGTATTATATTTTGGGGGAATAACCTAAGTTTCATTTTTTTTCTTACCATACTTCATATTTTTTCTCATTTTCATAAACTCTTTAGGGTCTCCTAATATATGATAAAAGTGATGCTATCAGGCATATGTCTCTTTATCACAAAAGGAATAACTTGAATGTTTCAGTAACTATTCCAATGTTACTTTAAGATATCCTATATTTGTTCCAGAAAGTCCCCTCTGCTTCTAATTTTGATGAACTTTTTTTTTTTCTAAAAGAATGTTAGATTTACTTGTATGCTTTCTTCTATTAATATAGTATTATTTTTTTCCTATGGGCATGACATTTTTAATACTAAATCCTTGTCTCAATTCGTCATTTAAGAAACATGCTTAATTTTTTAAATTATGTTAAGTTAGGGAGTACATTTTTCAATGACATGTAGAATACTTGTAGATACTTTTTCTATTTTCTGGAACATTTCTCTTTTATTTTAAGCAAATTCAAACTTGTTCCTGCTTGCTAGGTCTTAAAACTTAATTAAACCATCTGGGACTGCTGCTTTTTTTTCTCAGCAGATTTTAATGTGCTATTGTTTTCAAATTAATTGATCGATGCAAACAATATGTTTTGAATACATATCTTATACCTGACACTGTTTTAAATACTTGATATATACCAACTATAAAACAAGAAATCACTGCCTTATGGAGTTTACATTCTAGTGGGGAAACTCGGATATGAAAATAAATAAACAAATAAATACATACAAAATTTACCCACACTGACTATGAATTTTCCATTTTCTCCATGTGGTTCGAATAGTATCTAATTTATCTAGTTCAGTACATATCCTTATAAGCATACAATTTTGGAATTATTACATTTTAACCCACTGACCTTTTCAACAAGGGTCTAATACCATAAGGGACTTATAAGGATTCCCTTTCTTTATGGTAATATTTTTATTAGCTTTTAACTTGTTACATCTTTTTACTTTAATCTTTCATGTTTTTATATTTTAAATGTTTCTCATGAACAATATATAACTGACTTATGGATTTTTATCTTGCCACATATTCTATTGTTGCTGTTTTAAGTGAGAGTATTTAGTTCATTATCATGTATATTGATAGTGGTCTCCTCTTAAACTTCCTATCTTGAGTGTTCCTCTAGGACCTGATTTTGGTTCTTCAGGCCCTGAAGGTCATTAATAAAGTTCAGTAGTGTTAGGGCTTGGTGAAAAACACCACGAACTTTTGGTTTAGTTCTCATATTTGCTTTCACTTAATTTTTCCTCATAAAGTTCATTAATTTCTTGCCAAAAACTTATAAAAATACTTCAATATTCATTATTTTTCAGCTTTTGGGTCTTTTCAGCAGATGCTTATCTGATCTATCCTAGTGCTAGAAAAATAAACTTAAAATTTTAAGTCAATTTTTACTTAAAATTCACTTAAATAGAAATTACTATTCTCCAGAAAATTTCCAAGTATTTCATAAATATTAAATAATTTACTTTTGCTTAGTTTAGTAGTTCATTTAGTTAACAAATATAATCCTCATAACAAACTTAGGAGAATGCTGTAGTTACCTCATTTTGAAACGAGAAATATGATATATGGAAAGATTAAATAATTTGCCCTGAATCAAAGAGTTATGAAGATATAAAATTGGTATTCAACCACATGGAGTATGTGTTTTAAATTCTATGTAATTCCATTCCCACTCCACAATATTCCTTGAAGATACACACACAAACACACACACACACACAAACACACACACACAAACACACACACACATACACATACACGGATAATTACTTATCCATTGTAACTTATGTTAGAAACTGGTGAAATTGAAATTCTGTTACTATTCTTTTATTAAGAAAAAGGAGCCAAGGACTGACTAAATTATGACTTGGCCTATCTAATTATGAAAAAAAAAATCAAACTTTATTGTAAGATAGAACTAGAGAATAACCTAGGGAATACATGATAATCACATATTACATTTGATTATATAGTCCTTTATTCCGCAAATAGTGACCTTAATCCATTCATACATGAAATAAGAATTATTATACATATGGAAATATAGTAATGGAAGAAATAGAAAAAAAAGTCAGCTTTCGTGGAGAAGGAAGAAGTGAGATAAGAAAGAATGTCGTCAGATAAAAAAATGTAAAATATGTCAGATCATAATTATTTCACTCTGCAATTCCTATGTAGAAATCAACCACAAATCCTTCCATCCCATTCACCTCATTGATTACTAGAATTCCAGTGAATGAAATGATCTCTGTTTTAAAAAATAATTTTTATTACTGCTTTGTTCTCCTAACCAATCTTTCTTTCTCTGGTCTTACTCCATGAATCTGTTTACTAATCCATTTTAAAGGTTTATAAACTTAAAATAAAATCTATTCAATTACATCCCTTCATTGGACCTGTATCTACTATCAGATATAGTTCTACGTATAAAATGTTTGGCAAACCAAAACAGAAGCTTCCTGATCTTGTCCATGACAGTCTTTCTATTATCATCTCTCACTCATCTCTCCCTGTTATCCTTAATTGTTAGTACTAATCAATAATGATTAATTAACTAAATAAATGCACACTGTTACAATTTCTCGTTTTCTGAAAGCAAATAGAGATAATGATTACATGATCATATGAGCACTCTATGGAACTACTGAGTCTGTTTTTCATAAACCAAGGTTAAGTTCTTATTGGCAAGATTATGGTGTAATATTCCATAATTATGAAGGTTTTCAGAGTGGAAGATCTGATAAAATTATCAATTTAAGGCAGAGAATATTTGAATGGTTTACCTGTCATCAAAACCTGAGACAGACCTTTAGAGAAGAAAAAATATTTTTGATGACATAGCTCTTGTCACAACTCTTCAACCTGAAAAAATGTTCCTGCCAAAATCAAATCAGGATTCAGTTTTTTTATCAAATAGCAGACATCCATGTAATGGTCCCAAAAGATTGTGTGGTCACAAAGACACCAACTTTTGTCAGTGTGACTGTATTATTTTGCTTTATTTTACTTGTAAATGTGTGTGTGTGTACACACACACACTGAATTCAGTTTGCTATTATTTACTAATTAATTAGATAATATTGATTGTGAAAGCAATTTCATAAAGTCATTAGGACAGATAACTGTAATAATAATTTAGTCGAAAGAAAACCTAGTTAGAGGCAGCTTGAGAGTGTCGCTCAAAACAATGATATTTAATAAACAGGGTGCCTACCTAAGGTTCCTAACTTCAAATTTGGAGCTATTGCTCTACCTTACAGACTACTATATATAATTGCATGTGACTCTAAGGAAAAGTGAAGACAAATTTAGTATTGATATCATTTTAAGACAATTGTTATGAGAAGGTCAGAAAGCAAACCATATAGGTAATCTGACATTTTCTTAATTATCAGCTGGAGATGAATGAGTCTGTTTTATTACTTTGACATTATCTGGCAATAAAATGGATATGGTAAATTTTTTACCTAAAACTTCTTTCTTTTTATGAGTTCTTTTCAGTAATTTTATATTTATTATAGATTTCGGGCTTCTTCTATCTTCTTAAAATCTAAATTTTCTACAAAAGTTTTGTACAAAAAATCTGTATAATCACATTTGGTTTACTTAACTTTCAATATAACTTTAAAAGATTGTGATCCTGCAAACAAACTAAGCCTGAGATTAATGGGTAAATAGAAGACTTGAACAACACTATAAAACAGCTACACTTAGACATACGCACAATATCACAAAACAAAAGCAGACTACACATTGTTCTTGAGTGCACATGGAATATTACCCAGGACAGGTCAACTGCAGAAACAATATAACACATTAATAATAAAATTAAAATTAAAATTCTTATAAACCTCTCAGAAAACAACTCTTCATATCCTCATTTCAGTTTTTTTATGCAGTCTTCAAAATATTCACTATTTATTGATGCACAATATCCCACCTGATTGATGCCCCATAGTTTATTTGACAACTGTCTTTTCTGGGCATGAGGTAAGCTTATAATTTTTAATACTCATAAATAATACCTCACTGATTTTAATGAAACCTACATGAATAAAACATAATTTTAAATCTTTATAAATGTGCCTCTATTGGGAAAAGAGCACACATTCTTCTTGCTTTATTACGATTCTTATAACATCAAATCATGGTGTGCTAGAAATGATGGATGGACAATTTTGCTGCACCTCAGAAAAGCTCTTAGAATACTGAGGACAGTGTAGCAAAAATATTAATTATAAATCTATGCTTAATTTGTTGTCAAATTTTGCTGTTTTTTATGCATCTGAAATACATATACATGTATGCATCTCCAATATGATATGCATCTCCAATATGATATAGCTCATATTAAATTAGTGATTTCTGCATACCCAGAAAATGGGCCTAAGCATTGCTGTGGAAAATGTTGAACGATGTACTTTTGTAAAACTAACCCAAATTCCTTTTACAGATACATTCAGAGCCTATCACGATCTGACCAGGTGTGTGGCTTTAGGCAAATCTTTTTCTATTTCCCTTTCTTAATTGTGATTTTACCACATACTTAAGAAAGGTACCCAAGTAATCCACCACTAAATTGCATGATTCTGTGAGAAAACATGATGCAGATGAACCTCCAAGAGCATGAACCATACATTTGTTAGAACAGGAATTTGGAAACTTTTTAAAAAGTGTAGTGTTGATCTTTTAATTTTTATTTTAATAGGATTCTTATTTTAGAGAACAGTTACCAGTTTTGAGTAGACATAAGTATGACATATTGCTAGAGTTATACTTAAATCTAGAGAAATATAGAGCTAGACATAGAGATAGAGCTGTGTCGATTGCACAAACATGCACAGATTTCCAACATCAAGGGTTACCTTCCCTAATATATTTTTAATACAGTTCTAAATCAGTGCTATCGTTCAATGCATAGAATCTGCCCCTCCCAATATATCCCTTTGTACTCTAGGATATTCTAAAATTCCATCTCTCCCAATATCTTCTGGAATACAAGATACAGGCTTTCATTACACCCAGCCAACCCTTGAACAAATTTTTCTAATTCGATTGAACTGAGAGTTGTTCTACATCTAACGTTTTCATTTTGTTACTGTTTACCTATCCTACATGGACTTTGATGTGCCACCAAGTTCCATTTCCTTGATTTCCTCATAAGGATCTGCACTAGACAGTTAATATTGTAGGCTTTAACATAGGACTCAGAGGATTTCATTCTAGTTAGATACACTACAGCAAATAATTTAAAATAAGTTTAAGTAGTCCTCTACAGATCCTGACCAGGAACTCTTCACCTCCAATTCAATATCTTGCCATCATTATGGTCTTTCTCTCTCAATGATACCCAATTTTCCTCGACTTATCTCCTTTCCTATCCTCCTTCTTTCCCTCTGTTTCAGACTGTCCACACTCCTTCCAAGTATTTATACAATTATGCAATATACTTTTATAACATTTTCTTACCCTTCTCTCATTCTGCTTATCCCCTGACTAATAATTTTTAGCAACCAGAACACCATGTTATGATATGGTAATTTGCTTCTTTGTACACAAACACAAATATATATATATATATATATATATATATATATATATATATATATACACACACATATATACACACACACACACACACACACACACACATATATATATATACACACACATATATATATATACACATACATATATATATATGTATATATGTGTATATATATATGAAGTATATCCATCCTCATCCTGGTTATAATCTTTGTTTTATTAGCAATACTTAAAATATTTAGTTGATTCTTTTATTTTTCTGTTTTGTTTCTTTTTTCTGTTTTTTAGATTCCACATATAAGCAAAATCACATGGAGGCATCTGTCTCTGTCTTATATTTTCTACTCAGCACAGAACCCTCCAAGTCCATCCATGCCACCGCGTACAGCAAGAACCATTCTCTCCCCCCTGGCTGGGCAATATTCTACTGTATATATGTGCAATATGTTATTTATCCACTCATCCATTGATGGACATCCAGGCTGCCTCCACGTGTTGGCCATTGTAAACAATGCTGCCATGAACATATGGATGCACATGACCCCTCAACGTAGTGTTTTGGATTTCTTCAGATAATTACTCAGAAGTAAGATTACTGGGTCCTTTCTTATCTCTTGTTATAGCCTTTGTTTTAAAGTCTATTTTGTCTGGTATAAGTATTGCTACCCCATCTTTTTTTTTTTTCCATTTTCATGAAATATTTTTTCCCATCATTTTACTTTCAGTCTGTGGTGTCTTTCAATCTAAAGAGTCTTTTAGGCAGTATATGTAAGGGTCTTGTTTTCTTATACTTTCAGCCACCCTATCTTTTGATTGAAGCATTTGATTAATTTATATTGAAAATAATTATTGATAGATATGTAGTTATTCCATTTTATTATTCACAGTTTTGATTTTTTTTTCTTTTACCCTAAAGAAGTTCCTCTAAGATTCCTTGTAATTTTGGTTTAGTGATGATCAACTCCTTTAGCTTCTGTTTGTCTGGGAAGATCTTTATCTGTCCTTGCATTCAAAATGATAGCTTTTCTGCATAGAGTAACCTTGGTTGTAGGTCCTTGTTTTTCAAAACTTTGAATATCCCGTGCCAATCCTTTCTGGCCTGCAAAGTTTCTGTTAAGAAATGAGGTGATAGTCTTATGGGAGCTCCCTTGTAGGTAACTAACTGCTTTTCTTTCGCTGCTTTTAAGATTCTTTCTTTGTCTTTTACCTTTGCCATTTTAATTATGATGTGTCTTGTGTGGGCCTCTTTAGGTTCATCTTGTTTTGGACTCTGTGCTTCCTGGATTTGTATGTCCATTTCCTTTGCCAGGTTAGGGAAGCTTTCCATGTTATGTCTTTAAGTAGTTTTTCAATTCCTTGCTCTCTCTCTTCTTCTTCCGATGCCCTTATTATGTGAATGTTGGTGTGCTTGATGTTCTCCAAGGGGCCCCTTAAACTAACCTCATTTTTTTAAGTTATTATTATTATTTATTTATTTATTTATTTATTTTGCTGTTCTTATTGGGTATTTTCTTCTACCTTACCTTCTAAATTGCTGATTTGATCCTTTGCTTCATCTAATCCACTGTTGATTCCCTTTAATGTATTCTTCATTTCATTTATTGTATCCTTTATTTCTAAATGGTTCTTTTTTATGTTTTCTGTCTCCCTTTTTTATGCTTACTATCTCTTTGTTAAAGTTCTCACAGAGTTCATCTACTCTTCTCCTAAGTTCATTGAACATCCTTATAATCAGTGTTTTGAACTCTGCATCTGGTAGATTGCTTGTCTCCTTTTAGTTTAGTTTTTTTTGTTTGTTTGTTTGTTTTTTGTTTTTTCCCTGGAGCTTTCTTCTGTTGGTTTATTTGGGACATGTTGTCTTGCCTCCCCATTTTGACTGTCTCCATGTGTTTCTATGTAATAGGCAAGGCTGCTATGTGTCCCAGTCTTAGTACAGTGGCCTTGTGTAGTAGGTGTGCTGTAGCACTCAGTGGTGCATTCTTCCTGGTCATCTGAGCCAGATGCTCCACATGTGTCCCTTGTGTGGGTTGTGTGTGCCCTCCTGTTGTAGTTGAGCCTTGGTTGCTGCATGCATGTCAGTTGGAGGGACTGATCCTCTGGCTGATTAGTTGTGATGACTTGCCAACACTACAGTGAAGGAGCTATGGTACAGGAGCTGACCCTGCAGAGCAAGATTTGCTTAAGCAGTGCTCGGGTGCCTGCCCAGTGTTACCTTTTGGTATGTCATCCCCTGAGGCAGCTCGGCGATGCTCCAGCTTGATCTGAAGCTGGCCACTGGACATTGCAGCCCCAGGGCCTTCTGGGAGCATCCCCAGTACAGGCCAAATTCAGCTGCAGCCTGTGACCTGCCCAGGGCCACCTGGCATGAGCCACAAAGCAATCTGCAGATGGCTATCATCCACAATGTACTTGCAGATGCTTCAAGAGTCCAAGACCCATACAGAGGTCAGCTGTTGCTAGTGCCAGGCTTAGGGCTACTCAATATGTGGTATAGGACATGCAGATGCCATATGTTGCTTTTTTGGGTTTCATGAGCCTTTGAGAAATTTTAGAAATGTCTTCAGCATGAGCTAAGGCAGACCATTTGTATGGGAAAGCCACTGGAAGAGGCTTGGGTGGGCCTGAAAGTTGGGTGGGGTGGGATTTCAGGGAATCAGGATGAATGAATGGTGTTAACCAGGTTGACGGAGACTCAGATATTGCAGCCACCTGCATCTGCACACTGAGAGTGGAGAGGGCTCAACAAAGAAACAATGGCTTCTGCCAGCTCCTCCATCCGGGAGAAAGCTATACCTCCAGCCCTTGCCCTGATGGCAAACAACTCAGTTCCTCCCCGTATGTCTCTGGCACTTTTGAGCTGCTGCTCCAGTGCTGGAGCTCAGAGCGAGTAATTCTGTCAATGTGTAAGTTTGTGTGTGGGTTCTTTAAGAGGAATGCCTGTGACTCCAGCCACCCTCCAACTCATTCAGCCACAATCTCCACTGGTTTTCACATCCAATATGTATGGGGACTTTTTCCTCCAGCACTGAAGCCCTGAGCTGGGGAACATTGTGCTGGGCTGGAATCCCTCAGTCTTCGGGGGAGGAGGGAAACCTCTACAGCCAAGATATCCCTCTCGATTTTTAATAGTCACACATGGGTGCAGGTCCAACCTGTACCATGTCTGTGCCTCTCAAGGTGGCTTCTTCTGCACATCCTTAGTTGTAGGGCTTCGGTTTAGCTAGACTTCAGGCAAATCTCAATGATGGTTGTTCTGTGGTTTAGTTGTAATTTTGATGTGGTCCTGAGAGGAGGTAAACACAGAATTTACCTGCTATGCCATCTTGACCTAGTTGATTCTTTATGCACACTTTATTGTGACAATTCATGTCATACTTGTACCCATGTTTTTTGTTATTGTTGTTCCTTTGTTTTTTATTTTTTTATTGGGGAATATTGGGGAACAGTGTGTTTCTCCAGCGCCCATCAGCTCCAAGTCATTGTCCTTCAATCTAGTTGTGGAGGGCACAACTCAGCTCTAAGTCTAGTTGCCATTTTCAATCTAAGTTGCAGGGGGTGCAGCCCACCATCCCTTGTGGGAATTGAGCCCACAACCTTGTTGTTGAGAGCTCACGCTCTAACCAACTGAGCCATCCGGCCACCCCTCCAGTAGCTCAGTGGCAGCTTGTTGTCTTCAATCTAGTTGGGAGGGTACAGCTCACTGGCCCATGTGGGAACTGAACTGGCAACCCTGATGTTCAGAGCTCATGCTCTAACTGAGCCATCAGGCTGCCCCTTGAATCCATGTTTTGAAGACAGATTTTTACAGGCTCTCAAATGTTCATATATGATAATGATCACATAAGCAGTTGTCATTTCATGGTTAATCTGACATTTTAATGTCTCCCTTCTCACCTACACAGAGATCATTGTGAAGACAGTTTCCAATTTCTATCAATACAATAACATCCTGAGTGTATTAGTTTTCTACTACTATTATGACAAATTACCACCAATTTAGTGACTTAAAACAATACAAATGTATTATATTACAGTAATGGAGGTCAGAAGTCTAAAATGAATCTCACTAGATTGAAGTCAAGGTTTCAGCTGTGCTCCATGCCTCCTGGAGACTCTAGGGGACATCTATTTCTTTGCCTTTTCCAACTGCTAGAGTCCACGCACATTCTTTGACTCATGGTCCCATTCCTCTATTTTACAGCCAGCAACATTGGGCCGAGTCCTTCTTATGCTGCCATCTCTGTTTCTCTCTCTTTTTTTTCTTCCTCTTCTATTTTCAAGTTTCTTGTGATTACATTGGCCCCACAAGGATAATCTAGGATAATCTCCCTTTTTAAGGTAAAATGATTAGCAACCCTAATTTTATCTGCAATATTAGTTCCTGGCTATTGCCATGTAACCTAATATATTCATAGGTTCTGTGTATTAGAATGAGGATATCTTTGGTGACATCATTAGTCTTTTTACTATCAGTACCATGCCACATTTTTCCTAAAATATTTATTTTAATTATATTTGTGACATCTTTTTTATAAGGACAAAAAACATGATTTTATTCATAATTAACTGAAGGAGAAAGTCACTTACATACACTGTATTCTGCCCAAATTTTCCCCTTTCTGCCTATGACCAGGGCATTGGTATTAAATTAACCTGATTAGCTATTCTCTGTATCCTTTCTCTCCACATTTCTTGATGTATTGTAAAATACACAATTGGAAAGACCAGCACATCAATTGGTCAGACATCTCTAAATCTTACAGCAACTATCTCTTAATATCATCTAGGGTTTCTGTAGGTTAATTTAATAGATACATAAATAGGGAGACATATAAGGAGATAGATATATGGATATTAGATGACGATGATGAAGATAGATAGATAGATAGATGATAGATAGATAGGTGATAGATAATATACACACAGATCTATTTCAAAGTTGCCTAAATGCCAGTCTTCCAAAGGTATGTGTCTACATATTAAGTCTCCACAGATCAACAACAATAAGTGAAGCTATCTATAATAAACAGATGTGAGAACTTTCCATCCTCTGACTCTTCATGTATTATCTCTCACTGAGTTCTTAAGTGAGGGAGTATACACTCACATATGAGCATTTGCATGATTTCAAATATTTGTTTCTATTTTCCATGTTGCTTGACTACCAACCACCCATTTTCTTCTCTATCTCAGGTTACTGACCCCAGTACTGCTAATTTTTTACTATCCATGAGCTTCATGTTGTTGCTCGCTACATTCTGGGTTTCTGACACCTTTAACATTTTGGTCCAATCATGGACAGAGATTCCCCCCCACCCTCCCATGGCCCAAAACTTAGTAGACTGCCAAATTTTACCGTGCTCATTAAAATTCAAGAATAACAATAAGTAAGATTATTCACAGTAATTAACTGACAATTAGCTACTATACAGGACTCCTTTGAAGTTGGCAGTTTCCAGAAATTCCTGAGAGTCTTCCCCTGTCCAGCCTATATGATGTCTTCATTGAATAGAGGGCATTTTATTTCCACAATGCATGAATGTCAAGTATCTCTAGATTTCTTGGAGTCTAGATCAAACACAATGAGGCAAAGAAAAAGAATAAATGTCTTCTTTGGGTTTTCATCCAGATGTAAACAAACCAAATATTTTTAAATAAAATAATTAGATAAATTTTGAAACTGATTACATATTTGATGTAATTAAGAAATTATTATTGTTAATTATTTCAGGTATAATGTCCATGGGGTGTAGGGAGTTAGGGAGATGAGTGAAGTTTCACCTTGATGTTGATAGTATTTGAATCTAGGGAATGAGAACATGTGGACCCATTATATATTTTTTAATTTTCATATTTATTTAATATTTAAATATTAATATTTTAATATTTATTTATTGTAATTTTTCTTTTTTAACTTATTGGGTGACAATGGTCAACAGAACTACATACAGTTTAAGTGTACATTTCAACAATATATCATCTATATATTGCATTATATGTTCACCATCCAGAGTCAGTTCTCCTTCGAGCACCATATATTTGATGCTGTTTACCCTCTTCAACCATCCTCCCTCCCTTCTTACCCTGTCTACAAGTTTTGTTTATTTGTTTGTCTTGTTCCTTTGTTGCTTTCAGGAACAAAGGAACATATATGTTCCTTTTATATCCCACATATGAGTGAAGTCAGATGGTTCTTGACATTTTTTGTCTGATTTATTTTAATTAGCATAATAATCTCAAGATACATCCATGTTTTCGCAAGTGGCAGTATTTCATCTTTTCTTATGACAGAATAGTATTCCATTGTGTATATATACCACATGATCTATCGAAGGACACTTTCGTTGTTTCCATATCTTGGCTACCATAAATAATGCTGCAATGAACATCAGAGTACATATATCTTTACAAATAAATGTTTTCAGATTTTTTAGGGTAGATACCCAGGAGAGGGGTTACAGAATCATATGGTAATTCTATTCTTAAATTTTTGAGGAATCTCCACACTGCCTTTACTAGCAGCTGCACCAATCTACATTTCCACCAACAGTGTATGAGGCTTCATTTTTCTTCACAGTCTCTCCAACGCTTGTTATTATTTGCCTTATTGATGATAGTCATGCTAACAGGTATGAGGTGATATCTCATTGTGGTTTTGATTTGCATTTCCCTAATACCTAGTGAAGTTGAGCATTTTTTCATATATCTATTGGCTATTTGTATGTCTGCTTGGGAGAAGTTTCTGTTCATGTTCTCTGCCCATTTTTTCAATTGGATTGTCCTTTTGTTGTTGAGTTGTATGATTTCCTTATATATTTTGGATATTAGCTCCTTATCAGAGGCATCGTTTGCAAATATCTTCTCCCATTCGGTTGGTTGCCTCTTTGTTTTGTTGATGGTTTCTTTTGCTGTACAGAAGATTTTCAGTTTGATATAGTCCCATTCATTTATTGTTGCTTTTACTTCCCTTGCCTTTGAGGTCAAATTCATAAAATCCTCTTTGAACCCAAGGTCCATAAGTTTAGTACCTATGCTTTCTTCTATGCAGTTTATTGTTTCAGGTACTCTTCTCATATTTAAAAGGAGGATGCTTGTTAAAAATAATTCTATATTATGGTTGTCATAATTAAGTTAACCTATAACCACTTAATCCATATAACGTTCTTTTCAGAATATTTGGTATGTAGTAACCTCTAACAAATGTTAAAAATCAAATTGATGAATAAAATAGTCCAACATTATGTTTGAGAAAGTCCAAGCCATTGCATCTTAGAAAACATATGTGATGCATGAGCATCACAGTCCATGAAAATCTCTCTAAATCCAGCTCATTTCTTTTTAATGATTGATCTTCCAGTAGGATATAAAAGTTATTCCTGCTTATCCTTCCTGAAAATTTCAGATTTCTCAGTCCTTGATTTCTTGTGAGTCACTGTCAGAACCAGGACACACATACATCCACATAGATAAGAAATAGATGCAGGTCCAGCACAGATTAAATGGTGCTTACAAAAGGAATGTTTCTCCAAATTAAAGCTAGTGACAGGAGAGTCAAGGCTGTCTACAACATGTATTACTGCTTCTCAAACATTTTCACAGAAGATGATAGATTTTACCTCATTTTTACATAAAAAAATGTACCACTCAGGTACTTTTTAAAGAGTGATTAAATAGTCTGCCTAATAAGTGTATTCTATTTGAAATACACTACAGAATATAAAGTGGCAATTTATATTTTCTACAATTTTTATTCCACTCTCTAGTTACTATGATCATATTTAAGCAAGTTTGGGGCTCTACCTATCTTTTGCTTTCTCAGTGATATGCAGAAGCTTCTTTGAAAAGTCATTGACAGAAATTTATCTGAGATCATGGTATAGAAAATATGTCTTCCCTGGACCTTTTCTTTTTCCATCTTTCTAAAATCTCCAGAATCTGCTGTTTCCTGGGCACTGTTCTTCATAGTTATAGATGTAGTTTTAAGTGAGTTATAGCCGTAAGTATAGTTATAACATGTAAAATTAAGTTGTAAGATATAGTCAAGGATGTATATTTTCATAACTAAAAAATTAAGCATTAGGCATTCATCACTTACCTCTTTATGAATTGTAAAGTTAAATTTTATCAGTGCCCATTCACTAAATGAACACTGAAATGCATAACCATTCTAAATTTCTAAAAATGATGTAAATCTAATTATCTTTTCACTTTTCTTCAATACATGTACATTTAATGTCTCACTTTTTAAAAAATTGTCATCTATTTAAAGAATGCAACATACATTGCTAGAGAAGAAGACATTATTTCTTGACACAACAATGAGTTAAAGTGAGATGTTATTAAGTTACTTCAAATGAATTTTTTTAAATTTCTATAAATGTATTCACAGTTACCAGTGCAAGTAAAAACTAGTCTTTTATGCTTCGATTGTTGCAATTCTCAGCTGGTAGTCTGTAACTTGTATGAAAATACATCCTATATCTTGGCTGAAAACACATGTCAGTTATTTGCAACCCTGGTACAAACTTCATATCAGATCATCTGTGAAGCTTTCCTTTTAGTTCATTGTTTATTTTTCAACATTGTTTTTTAAAAATGACTAATAAGAAAACATTTTTAAGGTATAGTATAGAAAATGTGAAACTTCAGAAAAATCTCACAAATATAACTCAGCTTTGTGCATATGTGTATGTGTGTGTGTGTATATATATATAAATACACCATATACACTTAATCAGATATTTAAGCTCTGCTAAACCACATGGAAGACTTTGAGAGTAGTTTATAAGCCCAGTGCAATTGCTTTGAAAGAATAACATTTCGCAAATGGCTAAGACAATTGGAAAAGGAAGAGTTAAGAGGGTTTTGTCCCATCAGATGTTATCACATATTACGGAACCCAAACTTCCCTCCCCCTTGAAAAAACTGTGACATTGTCACTAAAATAAACCAAAGGAACAGAATAGGTAGCCCAGAAACAAACTGATGTACACTAAACACTAGCTATGTGATAGAAGGAACATCATAAATCACTGGGGAATGCTAGATGTTTTTACTGATTTTTCAAACTTGGATAACAAATAGGATAAAGTTAGATTCCTCATACCATATACAGAAAAGAAAAAAATCTAAAACTTCAAAGATAGTAGAAGGAAAACACCGTTATAATAAGAGGGAAAGGAATAATTTTTAAACAGTGAGGGAAATGACTTCAATTGCATAAAATTTGAAATGTTTAATTCAACAACAAACATCAATAGACACAGTTAAGTATGGGATTTAAAAAAGATAACTGTGATTAAAACTAACATGAAATAAAAATTTTAAAACATGCAATGATGCTTGATAAAGCAGACAAAGAAAATAAGCTGTATGAAAATAGGAAAAAATAAAAATAGAAACTCAATGTAGAGAAAATCTGAACAATAGTAATTATAAAAATAAACGTTCATATTTATTAATATTCTGAGGTAATACAAACTGAAAAAGAATGAGAATCTACAACCTTGCTAGTGATTAAAATTAAAAATAACATGACATAAAATAAAATGATGTAAAATTTAGTTGCTAGCCAAAATTTGAGGAAACAGGACTCTACATGCACTTCTAGTAGGAGTATAAATTGGTACAAAACAGCGGGTTCAGGATTTACTAATTACTTTGCTATGCCAATCCCATGCTCAGAATTTTTTAGCCCTGAGAAAATCTCCCAAGAATCCATAAGGGGAAACATACACGGAGGTGAATTTGCAGCAAGCAGTTACCTAAAATGTGGCATATTTTTTCACTATTAAACTACACAACATCCAGAGTACATATGTGTAGGTCTTTTAAAAGACAAAGTTGAGTTTATCAAGTAAACAAACAAAAAAATATTTGTAGAACATTACTATTTGGGAAATTTAACACATATGGATACATTAAAAATACTAAAAAATAGTAAATAATGGGAACTTAATATGACATTTGCTGACTTACCATCAATAATTTCCACATTTTTTAAGAGAACATTTTTAGGGGAAAATGTTCAACATCTAATATTAGAAGCAGTATTTCTAGTATCATAACCAAGAAATTATATAAAAGCTAGCAATATTTCCTAACACTGGTGAATATATGTTAGATGAGAATATCTTTTAGGAAACACATCTCTATCTTAAACTAAGCTTCTTAAAATAAATTTTTAATTATCACTTAAATTTCATCTGGTATAATCAATATTAACCCTTTTTGCTAAGACACATTTTTACTAATTATATTTAAGAAAAGTTTCATGAAAAGCATAATATAAGTGATTATAGAAAAGTGCAGATCCATTTAGGAAAGCAATGGGTGAGAATATTTCATTTCCCTAAACTTTCCAAGTTTTTAGATCTATTCATTAAAATTTTATTAAATTTTTGTACCTACACCCAAAAATCTGAAAACATTTATCTGTAATGATATATGTATCCCTATGTTCACTGCAACATTATTCACAGTGGCCAAGACATGGAAACAACTAAAGCGTCCTTTGATAGGTGATTGGATAAAGAATATGTGATACATTTACACAACCTACTATTACTTGGCCATAAGAAAAGATGAAATAGTGCCATTTGCAACAGCATGGATAGATCTTGAGATTATCATGCTAATCAAAATAAGTCAGACAAAGTCAATACGAATTTCACTCATATGTGGGATATAAAACTGAAAGCAACAGAAGAACAAGTTAAACAAACAAAGAAATAAAAACTCATAGACACAGAAAACAGTTAAATGGTTACCCAAGGGTAACGGGAGGAGGAGGGTAGTAGAAGAGGGTAAAGGAGGTAAAATATATGGTGATGGAAGGAGAACTGACTCTGGGTGGTGAACACAAATGTAATATATAGATGATGCATTATAGAAATGTACACTTGAAACCTATATAATTTTACTAACCAATGTCACCCCAATAAACTTAATAAATTAAAAATAAATAAATATTTATGAATAGTAATTGACTAGCTTATATTTCATCTGGACTAAATACCTTTTGGAAAATCCTTTGCTTTTCTTAAGAGGCCAAAATCAACAGTAACATTAAAATAGAGTCACAGTACTCTTCCAGTCAAAGTAGTTGTGCAAAAATTTTGCAAAATATTTAGTGAGAAAGGGTCATGGTAATAAAATAGAAATGCACCATATATTATGGGATATTGGCTTAGTTAGGTAAAAAGTAAAATGTAAAGCATGTATCAATGTACTCCAGTAGGAATCCATTGTTGGAGAGCAAATTTACATAGGGTTATTAGAGAGAATTAAGTTCAACTAAAGCAAATAGTATGCATAACAGAAAAGATGTCCAAGAGTGAATGTCATCACGGGGCAGACATGAGTCAGAACTAGAAAGTCATTTGCAGAATAGAACAGATTTGGAAGACAAGAAGCTAGTAGGTGAGAGGAGGGTTCGAGGAGGAGATGGCATTTTAAAAACTAGAGGTGATAATAGGTACTAAAAACAAAGTTCAGTAATTGGACTCTAAATTACTTCAACTCAGTCTAATGATGGAAATATTCTTCACTGTCCAGTAGGGGAGCCACTAACCACCTGTGACTCATGGACACTGGAAATGTGACTAGTGAGACTGAATAATTAAGTTTTGAATTTTGTTTAATTTTAATTAATTTAAATCTAAATAGGCATATGTGGCTATTTTAAAAGGCTACCATATAGCGCAGCACAGATGTAGCTTGTGCAGGATCAAAAAGCAATTTCTTCAAAGAAGAAAAAAGATTATTATTCACTGCTCTTGATATATGTTCTCATTACGTGAAATTCTCTACACTGCAGTTCTGTAAAAAAAACACTGAAAATTTCCGACACTGTGAAAGCTAAAACTGACATGAATGCTGAATGTATGTAACTCGGGCATTAAAACAATTTGGCTAAATTCCCAATAAAGTTCAGCATGCTTTATTTTGTATGTATTTAGAAACATTGAAGGTCTTTCAGAGGCATGCCATGATCATATTTTTATCTAAGATATCATCCTGTTTGCAGTGTGAAGAGGCCGGAAATTCCTTGTAAAAAAAATGTCTAGCTTTCAATAGATCAGTACTGATTCCTATCCAACCTGTAAAGCAGAGGCACTTCTCTCTGATACACCATCAGACAATTGTCTGTCTCCACAACTTTTTGGTCTGTTTTGCCCAAACCCAAGTGAGAGCCCCTGCACCTGTCATGGTTATGGCCTGTGACACTGCAGAATCACCACCAAGGGCTTCGCTTCTCAAAGAAATCCAAAATGCTCAGATCTACTGTCATATTGAATGAGCCAGGTACACTGTATTAACTTTATTTTGTAGCTAGAATTATTTGGATAGCCCTAAAACATGATTCCATCTCTACCTATAATTAAACAATGAATGTAAGTAAGGACTCAAATGTAAGGACTCAAATATAAGTAAGGACTCAAAAGGGAAATGAACCTTAAATAGTTGAAATCACATACAGTAGAAGATGTACACTGATTTACTGATCGGAAAATGACAAGAAATGTTATGTTCACATAAGGCTAGTGATTCCTAATGCAGCCTCTTCATACTTGCCACTAATTATGTCCTGGATGAATCTTAAAACACAGAGAATTCGTGAATACAGTGGCTAAATTTTAACTAGTGTGTGAGTAATTGTGGAATCTCCCCGGAGTCAAATTGACAAACACTTGTGTAGAGCCGCCTTACGGTATGACTAGGTTTTACTTTAGAAAACAAGCAACTCTCACAAAAGGTAATATAGTAGTACTTGGCGTATCTCTACAAGTCTGGACATGGGGAGGGACTAGTATAGCAACTAGAATTTGAGAAGCTCTCCCCTGACTCTCCTGGGGCACTTTTTCAGGGGGTTTTTTCCACCTGACCTTTATCGTGGATTTAGAAACAGCAACATCCGGAGTATAACTCTTCAAAAAATTTAGGAGAAAAAAGAAAGAGAATGTCCCACAGTGTTAAAGTATAAAATAGATGAATTGTTGCCTGTAGTACAATTTTAACACTGAAAAGACTGACTACACTACAATTTAGGATCCTTTTTTTTCCCCAGTAAATCAGCTAATATTCTATCTATGCTACTACTTTATTTATGGGTTCCCATTTAATCACATCTACATTTATTCTTAGTAATTTCTTCCTCTTGTTTTCCTTAGTCTTTTAAAAAGTCAATTACACTTCTTGATTCTTCAGTTTAAATTTGGGTCATTCATATTAATATGTTTTACTTTATTAATGAAAGGATTTAATACTATTAATTTCCTTCAGAGTATACTTGAACCTCACTTAATAATCATCAACAGGGTCCATTCTCATAATTATCTAAGTATTCTTCAAGTCAATTTGTTATAGTTTCCTTGAAATGAGTGTTATTTTCTAGTTCCACTGTAATAGATGTAATTTTTCATTATATTTTTGCCTTAATGTCTTTTTAGCACCAGAGTCATAATATGGCCTACAAATTATAATTATTTTTCTGTGATTTCTTTAATGTCTGAATTTTTTGAAGTCTTTAAAAATCCTCCATCATTTCTTAAAAATAAAACATTTTCTGGTTATTAGACTACAAACTCAATATATATCTATTAAATAAATCTTAACTATATTATTCAGACACTCTTTATTTCTAATTTATGTTCTAGTGTTTGGTCTATCAAACCCTGATTCTGACATTATGACTATATTTAAATGGATTTTTATTTTTTCATGTTTTCATTTCTTTCTAAAATGTTTTTCCTGATTACCAAAAAATAAATAAATTATTTGTCAACAGACAGAATGTAGGTCTATTGCCTCCCTGCTCTCGGTTCATTTGTGTGATGGATAAATCTGCCTTTTAGATTTGGATCAGTGGTTGAGCTCCCAGATGAGTCTTAGTTTCCAGCAGATTTGCCAAGTATTACTTTGTTACTCAGTGTAACAGTGTCTCTTAACCCATTGCATGGGCATGTTGTATACTCAGCTCTTCATACTCAAGCGATTCAAGCATACTCAGTCATTGTATTGCTCTATTCACTTTCAAAAATTGGGACAAAAACGATTTTGTTAATTATCACTGAATGTATTTCTATAAATGTGATGGCTTCATATAAAACCTGATTTGTTGCACCTCTTCCACTCCACTGTGCTGTGAAGAGTGGTGATTTAATTAACAAGCATAAGTACAACTACAAAAATAATGCATTGGAAACACAAGTCCAACATTCTGTTTTTTAGCAAGTTGAAATATATTAATTCTTGTATGTATTTACAGTGTCAAAATTGAGTTCTCTGTAAGTGGGGAAAACAAATGTGAAGACGGGAGAAAGACATTAGCAGGACATACAGCAAGACCACTTCTTTTTTTTCTCACTAAAATCCAGGTAGCATTTTTCTGTTCATTTGAGCCTCTGTCACGAATCAGCCCTGCCTCATTAAAATGATAGGTAGCCAAAGCAGATTTTAAGGTGATGAAAGAGGCTATAGGATGACAGCTACTGAACCAATGAGCTTGTTGACTGTAGGGAAAATAGCCTTGGTCAGGCTCCCTCCCCTGCCAACTGCTGGCCCTGATCCAGCGACCTGCCTGTCTGAAGGCACCATCCATCTTAAAGATGTACTCTTACGTAAGCACCCTGGCTGTACGCCACCTTTGTCTCTCTCCATGGTATAAAGGTGTCCGGCTGTTTCATGAGGTGGGCAGCTGAGACATACTGGGGGCTGCTGGCTTTATCCAGCGACGGGGATGATTGAGCCCCGTAAGCCTGCATAAAGGATGTCTGCTTTGCCTTCGGCTCCACACATCTTCCTCCAGCGCCCCGAGGCACACACACCTTACCCCCGAGACTAAACCCACCCAGACACTAACTAAGCTTACGAAAAAAAAAAGAATGCTTTCAAATAAAAATGTGAACGGAAGTACCTTAAATTTAGAGACCCACTCAGATGCATTGGGAGTATGCCTGTTCAGCCACATTAAGCCAAGTGTAACGACCTATCAGATTGGCAAAAACTTACATAAATTCCATTTTGTTCTAGGTTTAAGCAAGGGGAAATGACTATTGCACTCTTTACCAGGCTTATTCTAGACATCACATTACTCACTTTTAATTTTGAAGAAAGGAATTAAATCCAAACTTTCCTCCATTGGCAAAACAAAAACTGTAGGGAGAGTGGAAGATTTTTCAAATGGATAGTATAATATAAAATCACCAGACACTCTTTTTATTTATTCAACTAGATAACACTGCTTTCATAAAGTTGCTTATTGACCATGCTGCAAATGTCCCTTCTGCCCATGACAATGAAGTGAACCTTCTTACCAAAGCTGGCTGTTGTGTTAATTCCATAACCCCCTATCTTCTCTGGAATATCCCTTCCTGAAGTAGACCAACTTTTGAAAGTCATAAAGATCATTCCATTAGCATTCCTCCTTCAGCCTACAATAAGCATTGCCTTTAAAAGACAGCAAGACTTTCTGTCTACACACAATCTCATAATCTTTTCACAGCCCTGGAAAATAGATACCTTAAAGTTCTATTTGCTGTTAATGCATCATTGCGCAAAAGATAAAGATAATTATGCATCAATCAATATTTAGGCCATTTTTCCTACACAATTCTGTTACAACATTGTCTATTGGGAAAAGAGTACAATGTACAGCTGAGTATGGTGGTTAAGTTAAAACTTAAATATATTTTGATTTAAATTGCACCACAAATAATAAAAATAGTTTATCCGGTATTTACATATATTAGATGATAAGTACAAATATAAGTTGGCATATAAAAAATACAAACATGTAAATATAGAAGACGTTCAGTGTGAATATATATCTTAGGTTGGTGCAACAGTAATTGCAGTTTTTGCAATTATTTTTAACCTTTTAAACTGCAATTACTGTTGCACCAACCTAATACATACATACATACATACATACATGTGTACATAATCTTATAATTTTTAAGTATTGCACACCGCTGTTCATTTATTCTTTAAAATAATATTTATCAAATATTTACTACGTGCCTAGCACTATTCCAGGTGCAGAGACTAAACAGTGAACAAAACAGACAAAATCCTATACTTGTAGTGCTTATGGACTAGTGAAAGAAGCAGCATATGAAGCATTATACATAGTGAATAAACAAATTAATAGTAAGTTGGGAAGGAATAAATGCAAAGTAAGTGGAATGTAGGTTTATAATTTTATTTTTTATTTTTATTTTTTTTCAATTACAGTTGACATTCAATATTATATTAGTTTCAGGTATACAGCATAGTGGTTACACATTTATATAATTTACAAAGTGAACTCCCATGAAGTCTAGTACCCACCTGACACTGTACATAGTTATTATGATATTGTTGACTGGATTCCCTATGCTGTGCTTTACATCCCCACGACTATTTTGTACAAACTTCCAATTTGTACTTCTTAATCCTTTCACCTTTTTCACCCAGCCCCTCATGTTTGCAATCATATAAGATAGGCTTTGTTGAGAGAGTGATATTTGAGGTAACAATAGTTAAACCTTCAGTCTTCCGATAGGAGCATTATTTTTCATTATATGTCCTTTAGAAAACTGAGAATCAGATGACTATTATTCCCACATTTTAGATACTCCTAAGGAAGTTATTTACCTACTCATAATTGTGTGGTCCCTTATCCTCCATACAGATGAGACTGCTGATAGTTGTGAAACTAGCAACTAGATAAGCAGTGGCAGGCAGAGTTGTCAGTTCTGGTTGGCCAGCAGTGAAAGGGCAAATGTCACCCCACTTCTGAGATGCTATGAGTCACACTCTTTATCAACAGACTTCTCTGGGGGTAAAAAGCTATTGCTTCCAACTTTGGCACCAAGAAACTTCAAAATTACAATGTAGTTTCTCTCCAGGATTAGCAATTTGGGGAAGGCCCGTTAATGTCAAGTAGACAGATTCTGGCTGGCCAGCTTCCACAGAGAAGTATACATATTTCCAGTAGCCTCAAGAAGAGGCAAGATTCTTCCTCCAGCTCTGGACCTCATTTTGGTTGTTTCGTGAAATTAAATACTGTAAACCAAGCATGCTTTATTCAAGAAATTCAAATAAACTTCAATGAAAGGAAATACATCAATATAATTTATCATATCAAAATGCTAAAGTAAGAAGCATATGATCAGCACTGCAAATGCTGTTAAGAGATCTGCTAAAATTCAACTGATTTATAAATGTGTCAAAATGAAAAGCTTTCGGGAAACTATATATGGAAGAATTTTTCCTTAAAGAGAGGGTGAATAGCTACTTATAGCCAATAATCAATGTTTATTTTAAGGAAATCATAGCTACAGCCATTCTGATTACCTAAAATTATTCTGGGAGATCTAGTCACTAGACGAATAGAAGAAAAAAATATGAGAATTATAAATATAGGCAAACATAAAATATAGTATTCAATATATGAAGATAATATTATTATATACAAAAATGCCAAAATGATAAAATTGAAAAATACAGGATTGCTTCTTCCCCTACATTTTCTCTTTCCATTTTAGAATTTGTAACATTTGAACATAGAGATTTCTATATGGAGATATATAGGAATTGTTCTTATGTATCTCTTCATTTTTCCCTCCTCTGTTTCTCGGTCTTTACTGTATATTATTTCAATATCTATCTTTATTCCCAGCCTTCTTGTGATTCTGTGGTATTCTTATTATTAATTTCATAATGTTCCTCTTTTTAAAATCTCTTTTCTTTTTGAGATCAATTTGTACCTGTTTTTATTCTCTAGTTCTCCCCTCTAGAACTCTTGATTTTCTACAAATACCTCATGATTCTTATTTGTCTGTTTGTTTAAAAGCCAATATCTAGGTTCAGTAGCTGTCTCTCAATTTCCAATTTTTTTATTTTTTTTTTATTTTTTTGCCCTTGCATAATTAAGTAGATCTCTTTTTCATAACAGGCCTCTTTCTTGTTGAGAATGTCGAGTGGAATTTCTACATAGATAGACAAGTTGTTTTGATTTCCAGGCGTTTCTTTAGAACTCACAGTTGAGGACTAGGCAGGCAGGGAACATCCACGTTCTCATTCTCCACACACACACACACACACACACACACACACACACACACACACACACACACCAGAACACTTTATTCATGACAGGAAGATTGTTCAGTTCCTTTAGAGAAAAAAATCTGTGCTTTGACATGAGGTAGGAAGGGGGATAATAGAGAAAGGCACCTTTGCAACCCCTCCTTACTTGTCTCTTACTCAAAGGAATGGTGTGTGTATTCTTCTGTGAATTTCCATATGTATATATCCTATTTGGCTTGTGTTTCAGAAACCAACAGCAAAAATAATGCTTTCTAATTTCTATTCCAGGCTTTTCCTTCACTTTGTCTTCTCAGTTAAAAGGATGCATCCTCTGAGAATCTTGACTTTTAATATGATAATTAAACTAATCTAACTGTATATTCTTTAAAATTGTTGTGCCTCATTAGGTATTCAAATCCTGACTTTTGTGACAATGGTTTCCTTTCATCATACTTTCACCAGCCATTTAACCATACCTAAAAGATGCAGTTAGTGTTGCCTATTTGAACATTATATGAATAGAAATATTCTGTATGGCTTTCTTGTTTTTTTGGTCAACATTGAGTTTTACAGATTCGTGCTTCCTTTGTAAACAGTTTTTCATTTATCTTACTTGTTTATAAAATTCCATATGAGGTAATTAACTTACACATTTTAATGTTCAGGATACTTGAATTTTTTCTAGTTTGGAGTTATTAAGAGAAATGCTACTATGAACATTTTTGTACATATTTCCTGGTAAAAATGTGCACAACTTACTCTAGAATATCTGATATGAACAGATTTGCTGAGCCATAGAATCTGGGTTGTGTCTAACTCACTCCATAATACTATATGGTTTTACTGAGTGTAGAAAGTTATACTCTGATAACATTGTATGAGAATTTCTATATCTCCAAATACATATCACCGCTTGATACTGTCAGACTTACAATTTTTATAAATATGGTATGCATGGAATTGGGATTGTAATGTTCAAGTAACTGATTATTAATGAAGATGATCACTTTCATATTTATACATGCTTGCATTTCCTTTTATAAAGAGAATTTCAAATATTTAGCTCTTTTTCCTATTGAGCTTCCTCTCTTTTTTCTTATAGGACTTCTACAGTTGTGATAACTTTCAATGATTCAGCATTAAGTTTAATATTTGCTCTCTATTTTATTGTAGTACCCTTATTGCATGAAAAGATCTCTTTTTTTAATCCCCACGAGGAATCCTCTTCATATTTGAGGCCAAATTTTGCTACATTATTTATTATAAAATAATGTTGAAAACTATCAAGTGTGTTTTCTAAATCCATTAAGATACTCATATATTTATATTCTCTGTGATCTGTTAATTTATTGACTGATGTTAATTGGTTTCCAATGTTAAGCAAAACTTGCAGTCCAGTATAAACACCTTATAAACTTCTTAAACTCTTTATATACCACTAGAAGGGGCATCGCTCCTATGTTGTTTAGAAATATTTGTATCTATATCTATGAGTGAAAATTTTATGTTTTTTTGGTATATGGTTAGGTTTTTGTTATAAGATTATGACAGTTTTATAAATTGAGTTTGGAATTTTCCCCCCATTCTATTTCTTGAAAAAGCTTAATGTTAGAAATAATCTTTAAATAATTGGTAAAATTTACTCATGAGCCAACTGGGACCTGAGTTTTTATTAAGGGATTATGCTTTAATACTTTCTCAATGTATTTGATGATAATATGACTACTTAGTTTTTCTATTTCTTCTTGAGTTAATATTCATCAAGAATATATATGTATAATTATATAAGTATTCATTTTCACATCAACATAAAGTTGTTAATATGTTTATAATATCTTCCTAATAACTGAAAAATCTACAGTGATACCTCTTTTTTATTACTGATATTACTTATGATTTCTCTATTTTTTATCACTCTCACCAGAGACCCACCAAACACATTTATCTTCATAAAGAACAAGTTTTTGTTGTGCTTATCCTATCTGTTCCATATTAGCTTACTATTACATTTATTTATAATGTTATCTTAATTATTTCTTACCTTCTACTTTTTTTCACTGTTCTTTTTCTGACTTATTGAAATAGATGTGTAGCTCATTTATCTTCAGCGTTTCTTATTTCCTCCTATGTATTTAAGACTATAAGTTTCCACTAATCATGGTATTATTTGAATTTGTTTTTGTATGTATTATTTTTATAATAATTTACTTTCAAATATACTGATTTCATTATAATTTTTTTCTTAAGCCCATGGATATAAATATATTTTATAACTCTCAAAATGCATGGAATTTTTCTAGTTAGGTTTTGTTATTAATGTCCAGAATACTAACACTGTGGTTAAAAAAACATAAACTTGTATTATTTCATTTCTTTTAAATTCTTGAAATTGATTTATCACCAGCCATATAGTCATTTTATTTGGTATATAACCCACATGTAATTTTAAAGTTTTTTTTTGCGTGTTTTTTTTCCTGCAGTTTTGGGATGTAACTTTTTATATAGGTCAGTTAAATCAAGTTTATTCATTGGACTGATCAAGTCTCTTATATGCGCAATAATTATTTTTATCTTCATGTGCTGTCTAAACTAACACAGTTGCATTAAATGTCTCACTATAGCTTTTGTATTTATCAATTTTCCTTTTTATTTATTTTAAATTAGCTCTATAAATTATAAGGCTATATTATCAGGTACAGTTATTCTACATTTCTCTTGCCCCATCTCCATTCTCTTCACCCATCATTTTTCTCTAGTTGTTTCCATGTCATATGCAACCTGGCAGTACTTTGTTTAGCTATATGGCGTATCTCTGAATTTCTGCTGCAAAGTTCCTCCTTTGCCATCTAGTGGCTCACCTGTAGCAGCCCACTAAGCCATTTTGGTGCATAGGCAAACATGGAAGCACAAAAATGTTAACATCTTCAGAGTAACCCGTTGACGGAAGGTCACAAAATGCAATTTTAATATATCAAAGTCTATTAGTAATTAGTATTTTACTTTTTCCTGAATAGAGCAACTATTTTAATATAATGTTATTTCATTTATCTCTTCATAACTTAAATACAATTTTTCATGTATTTTAATTACATATATATGTGTGTAATACATGTAAATGTCAATTTCCTCCAAATTTATATATATCTCTAGATCTAGATCTAAATACACATGGTATATAGATAGAAAGCAATCTCACTAAAAATCCCAAGCATTTTTGTGAGACTTGACAAGCTGATTTGAATTTTATCTGCAAGTGTAAAATGCCAAATAAAAAATCAGAAAAACACATGTTGGCAGGACTCAAATTGTAGCAACTATTATGCTATCAATGTAAAGATAGATATCAACCAGACTGATGAGAGATAATGGAGAGCCCTGAAAAAGATCCATACGTAATAAGAAGCAGAGGTCACACTGCATAGCAGTAGATCACTGAGGGTGGCCAGTGGGGGAGGAAAAGAGTCTTTTCAATGGATCATTAGGAATCCATCTTTAAAAGATGAAATTGTACATCTTCTTACACCACACATACACAGATACACACACACACACAATTTTATGTGTTAAAAAAATAAATATAAAAGGGAACCCTATACAACTTTTAGATAAATATATGGAAGTGTATAGGTCATACTAGCTGTGAGAATTAGTTACCTTAAGCCCTTGATCACAGGTTGCTACTTTAAAAAAGAAGGATGTAGGTTAAATATCACTTTTATTCTTTTTAAGATGTTATTCTAAAATAAAGTTGATTTGGAGAAGATTCCTTCATTAATAGAAATCAGTAAGTTAACATATGGAGAAAAAATAATAAATGTAACTTTTTTCTGCTGATCCACATAGGGCAAAAATTTCCTGTGGTATTTGTGGGATAGAATCATAAAGTCCAATGCATAAAACGTTAAATCTCTCTATAATCTGAAAAGCAATAAACTGGACTATTTTTATTTGTACCCTTAGGGATACAGAAGCAGTAGTAAGTATATATCCACTGAGGAGCATGTTAACTGCATCAGAGCTGTAGGATATTCCCCAGAGAAGAATGAATCTCATGCAGAAACGAAACCAAGGATCCTTGAGTAATTCCTAGAAATACAGAATGTGGAAATATACAAGATAGGTTTAACAGCAGTGAATACTTACAAGCTAGTCTTTCAAATTTATTTGTCGTGCTATAATACGTATGTTTCTCATTTGAGGAACTCAATATTGTATTCCTGGTATCAATTAACAATGCTTACTACGAGTTGATAGATTTTGTTTCAAATAATCTGTGATCATTTATTAAATAAGATTTTTTAAGTTGGGCAGTTATTTGCCTTGAGAAGGAAGAGAGTATTAATAAATCCTAATTAACAAAGAACATTAATTAAAACAAGAACAAGTAAAATGTTCTGGAATTTACAAATTCTAAAATTGCTTGCTAAATGATGCAAATGGAGTCAGACAGTCCTGCATTAGAATCTTAGCTTTATTTCTAGTAAGTTCTATGAGTTCAAGCATTTTACTTAACTTTTGAAAGCATCAATTTTCCGAAATGTTAAAAAAAGGCTATAGTGTTAACTAAAGGACAGGAGGGCTTTAGTCCCTTGACTGACAGTGATAACATGATAAAGGAATCAGTTGGCATGCTGGTTTAGACCTCACTGTGATCGTGGTTAGTGTGAGTCTACTGGAAAGACAGCAACCAGATTTTTCTATTATTGATTTTTAATTTAATCTTTTTGGGGTTAGAAAACATACTCCATATTATTTCAATTCTTTTAAATTGATTAACATTTGTTTCATTGCCAGCACTTTATCTGTCTTGGTGAATGTTTCAGGTACACTTGAAAAGAATGTGTGTGTTCTGCTGGGTTTATAGTTGGGTGGCATGGTGTGTTATTTATATGTAAGTTAGGTCAAATTGATGGTGGTGTTAATGTCTTCTATAACTTATCTGTTTTGTCTACTTGTCCTGTCAATTACTGAGGGAGAAATACTGAAAAATCCAACTAGTTTTGATTATATATTTCTTCTTACAATTTTGTATTTAAATATTTTGTAACTCTGTTCTCGTGTGTGTGTGTATACAGTCATAAATGTTATATCTTCCTGTTATGCTACCTGTTTATAATTTTGAAATATTTCTATTTGTTCCTAATAGTTCTTATCTTAGAGTACTTAGGTTTATAATATAGCAACTGGACCTGCTATGTTAATTTCTTGTGTCTTACTCTTTTTTTTTAATTTTTACCTTTAAACATTTTGAAATTAAAGTGCATTTCTCTTAGACAACAAATTCCTCATTTTTGTTTCCTTTTGCTGTTTGTTTGGGTATTTTCTGCTACCTTACCTTCTAAATTGCTGATTTGATCCTCTGCTTCATCTAATCTGCTGTTGATTCTTTCTAATGTATTCTTCATTTCATTTATTGTATTCTTTATTTCTGACTGGTTCTTTTTTATGTTTTCTATCTTTATTTTTATGTTTTGTATCTCTTTGTTAAAGTTCTCACTGAGTTCATCTTTCTACCCCTTAGTTCATTGAGCATCTTTATAACCACTGTTTTGAACTCTGTGTCTCATAGATTGCTTGTCTCCATTTTGTTTAGTACTACTTCTGGAGCTTTGTTCTGGTTTTTCATTTGGGACATATTTCTTTTAATCCCCATTTTGGCTGCCTCCCTGTGTTTGTTTCTATGTATTACATAGGGCTGCTATGTCTCCCAGTCTTCGTAGAGTGGCCTTATGTAGTAGGTGTGTTGTGACGCTCTTCCTGGCACTGTCTTCCTGGTCAGCTCAGCTGTATCTCCAGGTGTGTCTCTTGTGTGCATTGCGTTTGCCCGCCTGTTGTAGTTGAGGCTTGGCTGCTGTTTGCACACCAATGGGAGAGATTGACCATCGGACTGACTGATTGTGAGGACTGGCCATGACTATAGTCCCGGAGCTGTGGCTGACCCTACAGAGCAGAATTCATTTTAGCAGAGCTCTGGCGCCTGCTCAGTGTGCCCTCTGCGTGTGTCATTTTTGGCGTTAGCCAGATGATGCTCTGGCTCAGTCTGAAGTTGGCCACCAAGTGTGCCAGCCCTGGGGCCTCCTGGGAGGGACACTACTTGTAGGCCAAGTTCAGCCACAGTCTGTGTCCTGCCCGGGGCCACCTGGCTTGAGTCACAAAGCAATCAATAGATGGCCACCACCCGTACTGGGCTTGGAGGTGCCTGAAGAGTCCATTCTGTGAACCAAGGCAGGCTGCTGCTAGTGCTGGGCTTAGGGGTGCTCAGCCAGAAGTACAGGACATGTGAAGTCAGAGGCTGCTTTTGGGTTTTGTGAACATTTGAGAGATTTTAGGAAAGCTCATAGCATGAACTGAGACAAGCTGTTTGTATGAAAAAGCCACTGCAAACAGCTTAGGTGAGCTGGAAAGTTGGGTATGACAGGGTCTCAGGAATACATGAGGGTGGGGCAAACAAAGAGTCTCAGCCAGATTGATGAAGATTCAAATATGGCATCTACCTACCTCTGTATGTCAGGAGTAGGGAGGGTTCAACAAGGAAACAATGGCTTCTGCCAGCTCCTTCCTCCAGGAGAAAAACTGACCCTGCAGCCTTTGCCCTAAAGGCAAATAATTCAGGTTCTCTTCGTATGTCCCTGGAACCTTCCGAGCTGCTGCCCCAGCACTGGAGCTCCAAGTGAGTAAGTCTGTCAGTGAGTAGTCTGTGTATGAGCCCTTTAAGCGGAGCACTTGGGACTGCAGCTGCACTTGTCTCACTCAGCCACAGTCACCGCTGGTTTTCACAGCCAGAAGTTATGAGGACTTCTCTCCCTAGCACTGGAACCCTGGGCTGTGGAACCTGGTGTGGGGCTGGGACCCCTCACCCCTCCAGGGGGTACCTGCACAGCCAAGATATCCATGCTGACTTTTAATGGTCACATGTGGGTGTGGGACCAGCCCATTCCCCCATCTCTGCCCCTTTTACCAGTCTCAAGGTGGCTATTTCTGTATATCCTTAGTTGTAGATCTTCTGTTTAGCAAGGCTATAGGTAATTCTCAATGATGGCTATTCTGTTTACTTGTAATTTTGATGTGGTCATGAGAGAAAGTAAGCACAGCATTTCCTTACTCTGCCATCTTGACTAGAAATTGACTATTTGCTTTTACATGTATCTTTTGTTTGTTCTCAGTTCCTCCTTTATTGTCCTCTTTTGTGTTAAACAAAAATTTTTGTACATTATTTTGTTTTTTTAATTGACTTTTTAGCTCATTTCTTTGCATTACTTTTTAGTGATTGTCTAGGAGTTACAATAATTATCTTTCACTCATCAAAATCCATTTCAAGTTAATACGTATTTATTTCTAATAAATTATATAAATTTGGACAAAAAATCGTGCCCTCCCACTTTTGTAATATTATTGTTATATATAGTACATCTATTCATATGCAAACCTAACAATGTAGTTTAATACATTTTGATTTCAAGTTATTTCTTAAAAAAAAAGGAAACAAGTATATACAGCATATAACTATAATACATACAGTACAAACGTGTAATTTTACATTACACATTTACTATTTACCATTTCTGATGTCCCTTTGTAGATTTGCATTGTCATTTCTTCTCAGCCTAATGTACTTTCTTTAGCATTTTTTATAGTCTAGGTCCACTACCAATAAATTTTTATAGCTTTTGTTTATCTAAAATTGTCTTTAATTTGTCTTCATATTGGAATTATAGTTTCATTGGGTGACAGTTTTTTATTTTTTTTCTGGTCTCCACATGTCTAGAAATTTGTGATTCAGAACTGTGCAGCTTAAATAACACATCTTATGATGTTAAATTTTGTTTTGTTCTAATGAGGAATTTTTTGTTGTTGTTTTATTATAGTAATCAATTAACTTGCAGAAACCCAAATACAGAATTTCTCTTCCCTATGGGGTGGAGCTGCTGCTTTCTCTACATAGATTTTGTTTGTTTTGTTTTGCGAGTATATACATATTTGACCCTGATTTTCTGGGGGTGTTTCCTCTGAACTGGTGCCAATCAATGTGGTTCTTTAGTGGTCAATCAACGATATACAGAAATTATCCTCAGACACCTAAAGTCTGTAGGACCACTCTATGCTCTCTAACCTTGTGTAAGTTAAGGAATGCATTAAAAAGCACAGCAAAATTACAAGTCTCCCTAGGCTTTCAATTTTTGCTTTGCTCCCTAACATAGTTTAACAGTAAGTGAGGAATGGGTAGAGGGTGTATTAAGTCAGCATTTTGATGGTTCTAGCACTTCCAAAAATGTCCTCAGGGGAGAACATTATAGACATTGTTCTTAACCAATGCTCTAGCAGTTTTCTATGAGTAAACACTTTTCAAGTTGTTGCCTACTTTTGAATGTTTTCCTAAAAAATTTGCTTTCAGTAGTATTGTTTTATGTTGTACTTGTTTTCTATGGAGGAGAATATCCTAAATTCCTTATGGTGCCTTTATCATAAAGACAATCCCATGAATTAGAATTTTAATTTATATTATTATGTAAATCAAATCTATACTTTCCAGGGTTTTTTAATATATGAACTTCAATTCTCTAGTGAAATTCTGAAAAAATTTTTGTATGTATTAATAACAGTATTTTCATATCCATGTTGATAATTCTAATAATTGGGTCATCTATGGATCTATTTGTCTATTTTCTATTTTTTTGTTTTGGTCCTTTTTTTCCCACATGACTATTAATTTTTTTTACTAAATGCCAGATATTTTGTGCAAAAAAGTATAAGGACTTACAGAAGTTCACTCATCTGGCAGGTCACAGCAGGGGAATCACCTTAATCAAATTAAGGACTGACAGAAATTGCTGGGCTGCAGTTTTTATTTATTTTATTTTATTTTATTTTATTTATTTTTAAATTAAAGTTTATTGGGATGACAATTGTTAGTAAAGTTGCATAGGTTTCAAGTGTACAATTCTGTAATGCATCATCTGTATATCATATTGTGTGTTCACCACCCAGAGTCAATTCTCCTTCCATCACCATATATTTGATCCCGTTTACCCTCTGACCAGGCTACAATTTTTATAAAGCTCTACTTACTCTGCTCCTGGGTGGAGAAACTTTAGGATTTTTAATCCTATAGAATTTACTGTGGTCTGTCTTCCTTGTAAATTCTGAATTATAAATTCAGTTTTGGGGTTCTCAGAATTGGGAAACTTCTGGAAAGTTTATATTGATTTTTCAAAGTCTTTTCATCCAGCTTAATTGCAGAATTAAGTTTCTATGTAGGCACTTTGCCCTTACTTTTATGGTAAAGACTTACAGGAATCCCAGTTAAGAAACTGTGAAACTTATTATGACCCCACTCTCTTATATGTCCTAAACTCCAACTTTTGTGGGAGACTGCTAAAACTCTGCTCTGGTATTCAATGGTTTTCCATTTAACTTCTTAGCTTTTTGCATTTCGCTGTTTAAAATTTTAACAAGTACTTCAAGCTGAAACTACCAATGTTAGGCTTACTTCTTTGCTCCTCTCTTCTTCCTAAGTGCTTGGATTTTCAAGTTCTTACTGTTTTGGCAGTCCCAAAGTTGAGCTTTTAAAATCTCTGGTCACAAGGGACTGGCAGAAGAACTGCTAATTCTTTGCCTACTAACCAAAGTCATCTGCTTGATTTGCAGCTTCTGGCATCACACCAAAAACTGGCAAATTCTCCCAGGGAAAGATATTTGAAGAATGTCATCTCTTCTTGCTGTAGTTGTCTTTCCAGAATCTTTGATTCCCCAATCCTGGTTTCCCCAGTAACTCTTAAAAGCTCTCAAACAGATTCTTTTTTTTTTTTTTTTTTAGTATTTTGTCTTTCCTTGCTTTTCCTAAGTCTTTTTCAAATTCAAGCTATTCCATCACCTCAAAAGTAGAAATCCTAAACGTATATTAGTTAGTGATAGTGAAAGATGCATTTCCGTGTTCCTTGGCAAAATTGTTTTGAATATTCTTACATTTCTATTACCTTGAAGAATTTTGGAATCATTATGTCAAATTCTTTAAAATAACCCATTTGTTTCTAGTGCATTTGTTTTGAATACTGATCATATTATAATATTATGAATGAACTTTATAAATATTGAGATTTAACCTTCCATTTATGAACATATTATGCATTCATTTGTGTATTTATATAACCTGTGACTTTTATGTTGGCTAAATATAAGATGTGTTTTTTATAGTACTTTTCTTTCAGTAGTTTCAGGGTGCTATTCTGTGTTTTTCCAATTTTCTACCTTTTAGTTTAAAACAAGATATGTAAGGCAGATTCTCTTTTCCTTGTTAGTAATCAGTTCAATCTTTACCAAACTTTGTACAGTAGTTACCTCTTATCCATGGTTTCACTTTCTGCAGTTTCAATTATTAGCAATCAACTACAGTCCATAAATATCAAATGGGAAATTCAAAATATAAACAATTCATAAGTTTTATATTGCATGCTATTCTGAGTAACATGATGAAATCTCAAGCTGTACTGCTTTGTTCCGCCCAAGAAGTGAATCATCCCTTGGTCCAGCATATCCATGCTGTAGATGCTACCCGCCCTTTAGTTACTTTGTAGTTTTCTTGGTTTTCAGATCAATATTGGAAAGAGAGAGACAGAGTTCACATTCACATAAATTTTATTACAGTACATTGTTATAATTGTTCTATTTTATTATTAGTTTTTGTTACTATCTTACTCTGTCTAATTTAAATTAAACTTTATCAGAGGTATGTATGTGTAGGAAAAACATAGTATATATAGGGTTTGGTACTATCTGCAGTTTTAGGCATCCACTAGGGGCCTTGGAACATATCCCCCATGAATAAAGGTGGGACTACTATTATATTAATTCTGTATTATTGGAATTCAACAGGTTCTCTGAACTATTGCTTCTTTTTAATTTTTTTCTGTCAGGGATTAAATGAGAAATTTTAATCTGAAGATTCCAGTCATTATTCCATTTGGGTAAATTTTCTTCCATTTCTTATAGTATTACTTCTTTCCTGTTTGTTGCATAATTTTATTTTCTTAATATTCCTCCCCCCTCCCCATTTAATTATAAAAAATTTAAGGCACAAACATTGAAAGAATTATATAATAAACTCCTCTTTAGCATGTATTTTTTTAACTAATATTCAATATTTGTTTAAATTTATTATGATTATTTAGGTAAATTTGCATGGAAACAGACAAAGCTTCAGTGTTCTATTCAATAGCTCCATTGTACATCATTAGTAAGAATCATATTCCCATTAGCCAAGATGACCATTTTCAACTCATTTTCTCTCCTCGGAAATCCCTTTACCTCCATCTTTACCTTACCCTCAGTTAATGGAATAAAAGAAGTAATCATGTATTTCTCCACACCCTGCCTTGAACCTTTCAATTCACTAGCAATGTGCCAAATTCTTCTAAGAATGCAAACAATGAAAAGTACAGGAAATAACCATATGTTTAGTAACATGGCAGGTATAACTGATTTTGGCAAAAGCAGTTTCAGTGGAACGCAGAGGGATTAATAATTAGGTGCAAGGAAATATACAGAGTTATTATACACGTCTTTCATTAAGTTTTGCCTTAGATAGGAGAAAAAGAAATAGACATGACCTTAAAGATGGAGGAGAGGTAGTGGCAGGTTTTTCTCAAAAGTGGACAACACTTTAACAATGTGTTTATACAGATGATCCAGAAGAGAATGCGAAGTAGATAAGAGAGAAAGGAAGTCCTTCCATCAGAGAGGGAAGTACCACTGGCCACATGGCAAGTTCACCTTTGACAGGCTGAGAGACCATTAACCCCGTGGATAGGTCCAAAGAAAGTAGTGGATGGGTGGCTTGAGAGACTTACACCTCTGACACTGATGGAGGTAAATGAGTATGAGAGGCATAATGGGATATGCCTGGAGTTGCACTGCCCAATATGATAACTACTAACCACATAAGAATTTAGCTGAAATTAAAATTAACTAAAAAAATAAAATAAAATTAGAAACTCAGTCCCTTAGTTGCAGTAACCACAGCTCACATGTTCAATAGCCACGTGTGGCTAGGCTACCATGTTGGACAATGCAGATGTAGAACTCTTCCGTCATCGCAGAAAATTCTATTGAACAACGTTGGTCTAGATTGTGCCTTATGAAACATTGGGCAAACAGTTCAGTATTTAGTCTAACATGTAAGGCTGGTAGGTAGGAGCATGTGTGGAGATTCTTTACTCTTCACTCTGAAGTTCAGGTGGATTGGAGAGGGATGACCTTGCTGGATGTGAAAGGCAAAGTCAAAGTTCTCCGTCAGCTAAAAGGTACATCTGTCGAATTGGTAGCCTGGCATGGTTTCCTTGCAACATTGCTAGGCGGTAAGTAGTACAGGTTACCTTGCGGCTACTTCGTTTTGCAGTATGTCTCAATAACTACTGAGAATTAAGTTTCTTATTCGTTTGTTTCACCTGAAAGTGATATTTCATTTTTGTAAATTCTGTATTTGTGTCTTTGGAAATTTTTACATTTCAAGTATATTTTTGCTTAAGAACATGAAAGACCTTTCTGTATTAGGATTTCAATACTGTATTTGTTACGCCAGAAATGCTTTCTTCCAGCTTTTCTTCTTCCTTCTGTGTATGATTGGTCAAGAAATGTTCTAATGTAAAAAAGCTATCATTTCTCTTGTGTATACACATATATATTTTTTATTTAAATATTTAATATGTGCATATACACACAGAGAAACACACATACACACATGAAAGTATTTGGTGTAAACTGTGAGAGATATTGTAACTTCATTAATTTGTTTTTATATGGTGACTGTCATATTAACATTATTTCTTGAATATTTATTGAATAATATATTTTCTCTATTTCTATATTTCTTATATAAACCACTTCCTGATTCCAGATGTTCTCATTTAATTCACTGAGATGTCATTTCTGGAATCTTAATTCTGACTATTTGAATAATATTATCTTTTCAGTGCACTGTAATATGTGATAGTGTAAGTGTACCCTCATTCTTTTTTGATAGTTTTATTGCCAATTCTCACATATTTATTCTTCAAGATGAACTTCAGAATGGTTTTGTTATTGAAAAGTGTTATTGTGTTATTATTTGCATTGGAATTATTATAAAATTATAAACTAGTTTGTAGAAGACTGACTTTTTAACAATATCATATTCTTCATTCTAGACACACTATACATTTACTCATTTGAGTATTTTTAATACCCCAAATTAAATGTTTTTATTGATTTATTCACATAGCACCATGTGAATAAATGTTTCAATTACATTTTTTAATTTTGTGATTTGGATATTTATGATTTTTATTTTTCAGAGATGTTATATAGAAAATATATTCATTATTTTAAATCTAATCCTTTACTCAGTTCTCAATTTCTAAAAATTAAAATTTAATTATATCAGAACTACATGAATGCAACCCTTGTAAAATCTATGAAACATTGTAGATGAAATCCTTAAAGTCCTTTTTGAACACCATTCTCAGTCCCAGTACTAAATACAAAGGTAAAAAATGGTTATCATGCAATTATTTATAGTGGTTTTTTTTATTAAACACATACAGTGTATGGTTTTCTAGATGTCTACTTATTATTGTAGTTTGCTCGATTTGTAGTAAAAATTGCAATAAAATTATCAAATAAAATGAGAGGTGTTGAAAAGTAAGCCACTCCCTAAAAAGGGATAGGTCCATTCTATTTTCTGTATAAGTTGTTTAACACTTTCAATGTAGTTTATAATTTGGAATACCATAGTAAAAAGAAGAAACTTTACAAATAAATGTACAATGTTAATATATGACTGACATTAAAACACCAAAAGATAACATGAAAAATGAAAACTCTGTAGGGTAGCATTGTAAGGTATGATATACATTATAAACATAGAAGCAAAATTTGAAATAATATATTACCAATAGAATCCATTTTGTGGTTGCAAAATGGCTCAAAGTTAAGAAAAATTTTAATAAACTTTAATAGATGACAGTAGACATTTAAAGGAGAAAAACACTTTATCATCAAGAAAAATATCTAAACGATAATATTTAGATATTATGCTTACCTTAAATAAATATATAGAGATAAATCCATTCTCAGAAAAAAAGAAGACACATTAATGGTTAGGAGAAAGGGAAAAAGAGACAGAAACAGAGAGACAGAAAGAGAAACAGAGAGAAAACAAAGGAAGGAAGTAAAGAAGGAAGGAAGGATGGACGGAAGGAGGGAAGAAGGGAGGAAGAGAGAGGAGACAAATTGAAACAGTATTATCTTAGTCAAGAACCTTTTGGTGGTATGGTACAAAAATCCATACTAATTAGTTTAAACAATAATGGAGAGGAAAAGAAAATTTATTTTTAAATTGAGTTTGTTTGTTTGTTTGTTTGTTTGTTTGCTATTGAGTTGCAGGAGTTCCTTATATATTTTGGATGTTAACTCTTTATTAGATATATCATTTGCAAATATTTTTCCCATTCCACAGGCTGTCTTTTAATTTTGCTGATTGCTTCCTTTGTTGTGCAGAGCTTTTTTAGTTCCATGTTGTTCTATTTGTCTATTTTTGCTTTTGTTCCCTGTGCTTTTGGTGGTATAGCCAAGAAATCACGGCCAAAGCCAATGTCATGACGTTTTTTCCCTATGTTTTCCTTTAGAAGTTTTATAGTTTCAGTCTTATATTTAAATTTTTAATCCATTTATAGTTGATTTTTGTGTGTGGTATAAGATAAGCGTCCTATTTTATTCCTTTGCATGTGGATATCCAGTTTTCCCAAAACCATTTATTGAAAAGATTACTCTTTCTGCATGTGTATTTGTCCCTCTTGTCAAAGATCAGTTTACTATAAACATGTGGGTTTATTTTGGGTCTGTATTCTATTCCATTTGTTAATGTTTCTATTTTCATGCCAGTACCATACTGTTCTGATTACCATTGCTTTGTAACATATTTTGATCATATATGTATATGATGAAATATTATTTAACCTATAAAAAGAAGGAAATCCTGCCTTTTGCAACAACATTAATACATTTGGAGGACAATATACTAAATGAAATAAGCCAGACATGGAAAAACAAATACTCCAGACCCTACTTATATCGGGGATCTAAAATAATCAAATTCATAAAACCAGAGAATACCAGGGGTTGGGGTAAGGGAAATCAGAAGGTGTTGGTGAAGGGGTACATAGTTTGTTATGCAAGATGAATAAGTTCTGGAGATCTATTCTATAGCACAGTACATATAGTTAACAATGTTAAATGTTCTTATCACACACACGTATATACAAACACATACACACAAAAGAGAGATTGAGGAAACTTTTAGAGGTGATGGGTAAGTTTATGCCAATTTTCATAGTGATGTTTCCATGGCTGTATACTTATCTTCACACTCATTAAGATGTGCACATTAAACATCTAAGGATTTTTGTTTGTCAATTATAATTCAATAAAAGTAAATTGATTTTAAGAAAAGAGGAACATGCCCTTTGATAGAGAGAACTTACAAATGTGTGTGTGTGTGTGTGTGTGTGTGTGTGTGTAAATATGCAAGAATATCCAATGAAGCCAAATGGTAAGAAGTGAAGTCTCACCTCACAAAAGACTGAAACCAAAAACTGAACGTGTTCAGTAACCAACTCTCTCTGTGTCTCTTTCTCTCTCTTCCTGTCTCTCTCTGTTTCTGAAGATTGTATATCTTTAGTAAATATGGCCTTAATAACAGAGATCACGTTTAGATAGTTCCTGAGTCCAAAGCCCAAATGTATCCAGGATATACAACTGTTGTTGATAAATTCAGTCAGTGGCTGATGGCCTACCCTGAGGCTGAGCAGTTACGTTAATAAGAAAGTATGGAAGCAAATAGAAACATTCAATTTAAAATCAGGAATAAAGCAAGCCTTTTGTTTCTCATTTATAAAATTCAAATATTTCACCAGTTTTTTCACCTATAGCATTTTATACCTAACCTTTTAATGCATTTTTCAGTTTAGGGATACTTTTTAAAAAATATTTATTTTATTGCTCTTTCTCCATCTTCCATTCTCTGGGATTATTTTCTTTTCATTTTGAGAAAACCAAAAGAAATTTGCACAGAACAATACCTGAATGCCCATCCAAAACTTGACATTTTAATAAAAGAAAAAAATATAATGAATAAATGTAAAGTCCAATATGTTACTCATCCCTATCTCCTTTCCTTTCCAATAAGTAAAAAGCATCATAAATTTTGTGTATGTTTTTCTAAGCTTTTGTGTATATCTTTCTATAAACATATATATATATATATATATATATATATATATATATATATATATATGTTTCTCTCTCTCCATATATGTTTGTAAACATATATGTATATGCTATGTTCTGCAGCTTACTCTTCATTGATTTTAAGATTTAATAGTGTTGATGTACAGAAATCTAGGTTATTCCTTGTATCTAGGTCACATTTTATTATTTATCTTTCTCAGGGTAGGCATTCAGTTGCTTTCATTTTTTATTATAAATTATTAAATGTGTGACCTGTACACATGATCTGCTTCCATTAATGTATTGTAGCAGACACTATCAGTGTCCTACACTTACTGTTTCTGTCCTCCCTTCTACATGCTGAAGCCTGCTTCCTGTTACTACCTCCTTGCTGTGGAGAGCCTGAAGACAGTTTCCTGAATGGGCACAGGCTCAGCTACCACACAAGGCAAGCTGGAAATTCCTAAAGTCAGTGCCCCTAGAAGTAGTCCTAAACCAGTGTTGGACAGGAAGTAAAGAGATAACTATCCCAGATTACTCACCCTTGATTGGAATAATTCTGAGGGTGTATTCTACACTGTCTCCTACAGCTGCTCAGTTAGATGGAGCTCCAGGGGCCCACAGCCGTAACTTGTTGATAATACACCCTTTAATGGCTTCCTTCCCTGTCCCATTTTCACACTATCATTTCTTGGAACTGCCTCACAAATAAATTCTCTGCTTTAAAATCTTAGTCTTCAGGTCTGCTTCTGAAAGCATCTAAAACTAGGGAACAATATACCTAGGAGTAGAATTTTGGGGTTGTAAGGTATGAATATTTTCATTAAAGTCAAGTGGAATGTAGTACTGTCAAGTTAATTTCAAAAGTGATTGTACTAACTAGTTAGGATTCTTATTAACACTGAATGAGAGTTTTCTTTCACCACTTGATATTATCATATGTCCTCTTAACTTTTACCCATCATATGAGTGGGGAAGTGTATCTTGTCATTTTTGATTCCCTCATTGTTAATGATTCTCTTCCTTCCTATGGAATGAGTTTATGCATAAAAGGTCTGACAATTAAGTTCACAAACTCATCCTAGAAAAAGCGCTACATACCTCATTGCTAAATATCACTATAGTCACCTTCAAAGTACTCCTCTTGGGAAGCTATGCACCAATGCCAGTGCCTAGTCCACCCTTCAAAGCAATTTTGGAACTTTTTTTCTGGAATGGCCATCAGAGCTGTCGTCGTTTAACCCTTGATGTCTTGAATGACATCAAAATGTCTTCCTTTCAATATTTCCTTTATCTTCAGGTAAAGAAAGAAGTCACTGGGAGCCAGATCAAGTGAGTAGGGAGGGTGTTCCAATACAGTTACTTGTTGACTGGCTAAAAACTCCCTCACAGACAGTGCTGTGTGAGCTGGTGCATTGTCGTGATGCAAGAGCCATGAATTGTTGGCAAAAAAATCAGGCCATTTTCATCTAACTTTTCCATACAGCCTTTTCAGCAATTCCAAATAGTAAACTTGGTTAACTGTTTGTCTAGTTGGTACAAATTCATAATGAATAATCCCTCTGATATCAAAAAAGGTTAGCAACATCGTTTTAACTCTTGATTTGGACTGACAGAAGTTTTTTGGTCATGGAGAATAGGTTGACTTCCATTGTGTACTTTGACGCTTTGTTTCAGTCATATTAGTACACTCATGTTTCATCACCAGTGATAACATGGCCCAAAACATCATCTTGCCTCTCCAAAATGTCTTGGCAAACTTCGACTCTCCTTTTCTTTTGTTCATCAGGATGCTCCTTCAGGACCATTTCTGCACACACCATTTTCATGCCAAGACTTTCAGTTGAGATTTTCCTAACTATCTCTCTCAATCTTTACTTGGTCTGCCATATTTCTCACAGTCAGCCAACAGTTTTGATGTACAACTCGACAAACTTTTGCAACATTTTCATCAGTTCTGCTCATTACTGGCTGCCCTCACCTCTCTTCATCAGTGATGCATTGTCTCCCCTCAGAAAAATGTTTAATTCATTTGTACACTGCCTTTTCATGACATTATCCCCATAAACTTGGACTAACATGTCCCTGATTTCACTTCCACTCTTGCCAAGTTTAACAAGAAATTTAATGTTTGTTCATTGCTCTAATTCAAAGTCAGACATTCTTGTGATGGCACACAAAAACACACAACAATAATGAATGCCACTCAGCAAGACACCACCACGTGTCAACACAAACACAGCTAGGAGACACTGATATACCAAGGTTATGAAACCTTACTGAGCTGTTTGTACAGTGCTGCTAATGTAAGCGCTCGGTGGCAAGTTCTCAAACTTAATTGTCAGACCTTGTACATGTTGAATTAAGTGTATCTTCAATATTTCTTATTTTTAATTAAGCATATTTCTCTCTTAATCTTTTCCACTGAAATTCATGAAGAATTCACCAATTTTCTAATTTGCTGCTCTGCTTTTCTCACAAAGTCAATATTCTATCCACTGGGATTTATTGCTTTTGCTTTTTAAATGCTATATACATCTTCCTGAAATAATGTTCCCCTGAAGACACAAAGTACATTATTAACTTGTTTCTTTTTTTTTTTTTTAATGCATCATATGCCATGTTTACTTTGGTGATGGGATGGGACTTTGCTAGTTTATCTCTAAGACATCTCATTTCTTGAATTACTGCATATTTTGGTGTATTAAATAAGTTTTCTTAACAGTTATAAAGGAAGTCCTTGTATGTGCATGCCCAGATTTAAAAAGGATTCTCTTTTAAATTAGACGGATCCTTGTCTAAAACTTCGATATGGGAACAAAGGGAAAGCAAGAATATTTTCTCTAATTTTAAGCACAGTTGGAAGTGTGTGATATGGTTTTCAGTCCTCTCAAAAATGAGATAGGAATTCTTGGGAAGACAGCTGTGTGGCAGAGATTTTTCATAAAAGTGTTTTCTTTTTATGCCGGTTAATGTATGGTTCATCCTGAGGAGGGGCACAGTCCCCTTCTCTAAGTAGCAAAACTGCTCTCATGATCTTGTTGATAGGACTCTTTGTTGATTTCTAGTCTTACTATACACTTTGTCCAATTTACCATTGTTGTGTTAGTTATTTTCCAATGAGAAGTTAGGAAACAAGGGGATAAATGCATGGGCACAGAATGCTACCTTTAAATAAATGTCTGCAAATTTTTAAGCAAAATTGCTACAATAATTAAAGAATAATAAATGCATTCAAAATTATCTGAGAAAAGGTACTGGTCACATTTATTTTATTATTCTACAATGTCCTCCTTTCCTAGAAGAATGATTATCTCTAAATTCAACTGTAATCTAATTCAACTATACCTAAAATTCTAATAATTTGCTGTAAAGCTTTGAAAATTATGCCTGTTTGATATGGCCAGTTTTAGCCTCTCAAAAAAATCGATTTTACCTTCCGGTTGACATTGCTTAATTCCAGACCAATTACAAACAATGCAGCCTCAACAAGTTTTTCAAAGTTCAAACATACTATGAAATCATGCAGAACAGAAATTAAAATTCATGTATTAATTTTCTTTTTTATTTCCATAACTATTTATTCGTACCCAGTATGCTCCTGAGACCTTAATTTGAATAATTTTAAAATATTTTCCTCTATTTAATAACCCTTTGTTCTCTATTTAATGATTTTCTGTTATGCTGGTGAAATAGTATCAAAAGTCAAATATTCATTGTAGGTTATAATATTTCTATACAACAGTCAGTGTCACATTTAATCTCTATGGTAAATTCAGTGAAACTCCTTCCCTTGACCACAGTTTAGATAATCACCAAAGGAAAACAACTGAGTTATTGTGTAAGAAAAAGTTAGTCTAGTGAGAAAAAAAAATGAAAGTAAATTTATCCCAGAATACTGTCTTTGGAGACCATTCTTTGGATGTTGGCATGTAGAGATGCCGTTCTTCGGTTCTTTTCTTTCATGCAGTTGGTGCTATAAAAGGATGTATGGGACCCCACTTGGAAGAAGTATTTAGCTCTCCACGTACCCAATCCTCTTCTTTAAAAGGCTGATTTCTGACTCTTAATGAAATTATATGAAAAATATCACACTAATTTTCAGTATGAGAATTTCCCTTGACCATTATGTTGATCCTATTAAAAGGTTGAAGCAATATGTAGTTATGAGAACTATTTTTTTTTTAAAAGAAATAGGCAAACTTCCTTTTATCCTTCTGCTGTTGATATTTGTTTCTTCCCTGGGAAATACCCTTCTGCTTTCCTCTAGTAAGAGCTATCCTCCCTCCTATAGTGAAACCATGCTGTGTGCTTTGAGAGAGATTAACCACACTCCTGCCAAGTACACAGAGGAGGAATGTGACCTTGATCTCATGTATGTAACCTTAATCAGAGTGCCCCAAATCCCCAGGCCAAGGAATAGAAATTCCATCAACAGCAGGCAAATGGGAGTCCTCTGCACCCAGGACACTTCATTATTATCAAAGAAGAAGCTTTCCTTATGCCAAGATTGAAATGATATTAGGATCAACGTCTCAGGCTATCATCATGCAATCACATAGAGAAAGCTTGTCTGAGAGATGGAGGTGCAGAACTTCAATGAGATGTTCCAAACCCCTGTATCAGAACTAAAGGGAGAAATTGATCAAAACACAATTATAGCAGGGGATCTAACTACATCATCAACAGCTATGGATAGATCAACCAAACAGAAAATAAATAAGGAAATATCAGACTTAAATGACACATTAGACCAAATGGACATACTTGACATTTATAGAGCACTTCATCCTCGAACACCAGACTATACATTTTTTTCTAGTGTACATGGAACATTCTCAATGGTAGAGCATGTGTTGGGACATAAAAGTAGCCTCAGCAAATTTAAGGAGATTGAAATCTTACCAAGCATATTCTCTGATCACAAGGCTTTGAAATTGGATATCAACTGCAAAAAGAAAGCAGAAAAAAACACACTATGTGGAGATTAAATAACATGGTATTAAAGAATGACTGAATCAAAGAAGAAATAAAAGAAGAGATCAAAAGATACATAGAAAAAATGAGAATAAAAATAGATCCTAATAAAAATGTATCCTATTATTAGGATACAGTGAAAGCAGTAATGAGAAGAAAATTTTTACCACTACAGGCCTATCTCAAGAAAGAAGAAAAATCCCAGGTAAACAACCTAACATTACACCTTAAAGAACTAGGAAAAGAAGAACAAATGAAACCCAAAGTCAGAAGAAGGAAGGAAATAATAAAAATCAGAGCAGAACTAAATGATATAGAGAACAAAAAGATAATAGAAAAAAGTAATGCAACAAAAAACTGGTTCTTTGAATAGATTAATAAAATTGACAAGCCCTTGGCTAGACTCACTAAGAGAAAAAGAGAAAAGACACAAATAAACAAAATCAGAAATGAAAAAGGAGAAGTTACGAGAGATACCACAAAAATACAAAGGATCATGCAAGAATACTATGAAGGACTATATGCCACCAAATTCAATAACCTGGAAGAAATGGACAAGTTCTTAAAAACATATAGCCTTCCTAGACTGAATCACAAAAAACTGGAAAATCTAAATAGACGGATCAACAGTAACAAAATTGAATCAGTCATCTCAAACCTTCCCAAAAGCAAAAGTCCAGGACAAGAGGGTTTCACGAGTAATTCTACCAAACATTCAAAGAGGATCTAACACCTGTCCTCCTCAAACTTTTCCAAAAAATTGAAGAAGAGGCAATACTTCCTAATGCTTTTTTGAGGCTAATATTACCCTGATACCAAAACCTGGTAAGGATAAAACAAAAAATGAAAATTACAGAACATTATCTCTGATGAATACAGATGTAAAAATCCTAAACAAAATTCTAACAAATTGAATACAACAATGCATTAAAAAGATTATACATCGTGGTCAAGTAGGGTTCATCCCAGGGACACAAGTTTGGTTCAACATATGCAAATTGATCAAAGTGATACACCACATAAACAACATAAAAGATAAAAATCATGTGATTATATCAATAGGTGTAGAAAAAGCATATGACAAGATACAACATCCATTTATGATTAAAACACTTAGTAAAGTGGGTATAAAAGGAAAATACTTTAATAAAGGCCAAAACCCTAATATCATAATTAATGGAGAAAAACTGAAGCCTTTACTCTACATTCAGGAACAAGACAGTGTTGTCCGCTATCACCTCTGCTATTCAACATAGTATTGAAAGTCCTATCTAGAGCAATCAAGCCAGAGAAAGAAGTAAAAGATATCCAAATTGGGAATGAAGAAGTTAAATTGTCACTTTTTGCAGATGACATGATTCTTTATATAGAAACCCCTAAGGACTCCACCAAAATGCTATTAGAAACAATAAATGAATACAATAAAGTAGCTGGCTACAAAATCAATGTACAAAGTCCATTGCATTCCTATATACTAACAATAAAATCTCAGAAAAAGAAATTAAAAAGCAATTCCTTTTGCAATTGCAACAAAAATAACAAAATACCTAGGAATAAACTTAACAAAGAATGTGAAGGACCTATACACTGAAAACTGTAAGAAATTTTTTAAAGTAATTGAAGAAGACACAAAGAAATGGAAAGACATTCCTTGTTCATTATTGGAAGAATCAGCATAGTTTAAATGGCCATATTACCCAAAGCAATATATAGATTTAATGCAACCCCCATCAATATCCCAATGGCATTTTTTCAAGAAATAGAACAAAAAATTATCAGATTTGTATGGAATCACAAAATATCCCACATAACCAAAGCATCCTAGAAAAACACAAGGCTGGAAATATCAAACTCCCTGATTTCAACTTGTACTACAAAGCGACAATAATCAAAATAGTATGGTACTAACAAAAAAATGGATAAAGAGACCAATGAATAGAATTGTTAACCCAGAAATAAACCTATATATATGGGTGGATAATTTTTGACAAAGGAGCCAAAAACATACAATGGAGAAAATAAAGCCTCTTCAATAAATGGTGCTGGGAAAATTGGAAAGCCACGTGCAAAAGAATGAAACTAGACTGCTATGTGTCAACATATACCAAAATTAACTCAAAATGGATTGAAGACCTAAACATAAGCATTAAAAAAATATACTCCATAGAAGAAAGCATAGGTACTAAACTTATGGACTTTGGGTTCAAAGAGGATTTTATGAATTTGATCTCAAAGGCAAGGGAAGTAAAAGCAACAATAAATGAATGGGACTATCTGTACAGCAAAAAAAAAAAGTCAACAAAACAAAGAGGCAACCAACCAAATGGGAGAAGATATTTGCAAATAATACCTCCAATAAGGGGTTAATTTCCAAAATATATAAAGAACTCATGCAACTCAATAACAACAAAACAAACAATCCAATTAAAAAATGGACAGATGACCTGAACAGACTCTTCTGCCTAGAAGACATACAAACAGCCAACAGATATATGAAAAAATGCTCAACTTCACTAGATATTAAGGAAATGCAAATAAAAACCAGAACAAGATACCACCTCACACCTGTTAGAATGGCTACCATCAACAAGACAAACAATAACAAGTGTTGGAGAAGCTGTGGAGAAAAAGGAACCCTCATACCCTGCTGGTGGGAATGTAAATTGGCACAGCCACTACAGAAAAGAGTATGGAGGTTGCTAAAAAATTTAACAATAGAATTACCATATGACCGAGCAATCCCTCTCCTGGGTATCTACCCAAAAAAATCTGAAAACATTTATCCATAATGATACATGTACTCTGATGTTCACTGCAGCATTATTCATGGTGGCCAAAACACGGAAACAACCAAAGTGTTCTTCAATAGATGACTGATAAAGAAGTTGTGGTATATATACACAGTGGAATACTACTCTGCCATAAGAAAAGATGAAATAGTGCCATTTGCGACAACATGGATGGAATTTGAGATCATTATGCTAAGCGAAAAAAGTCAGACAGAAAAAGTTGAGAACCATATGACCTCACTCATATGTGGGATATAAAACTGAAAGCAACCAAGGAACAAGACAAAGAAATAAAAACTCTTAGACACAGACAACAGTTTAGTGGTTACCAGAGTGTTAGGGAGGAGGGGGGTGGTGTTACAGAAGACGGTAAAGGGGGTCAAATATATGGTGATGGAAAGAGAGCTGACTCTGGGTGTTAAGCACACAATGTGATATGTAGACGATGTATTATAGAAATGTACACTTGAAACCTATGTAATTTTACTAACCATTGTCCCCCCCAATAAATTTAATAAATAAGTAAAAACCTGTATTAAACAGAGCTGAAGCTAACAAATGTTGGAAGTTTTGTATGATTGGGGTCAAAATTTTTTTAATTTAAAGCCTTTAAAATTAAGCTAGTTTAAATTACCTAACTCTCTTACTTAAACTAGGTGAGTCCTAAGACACAAACTCCAGCCCTGGCTTTGAGGCAAATAAGTACACAAGGAGAAATCCAAAGTAAAGTACACCAGGGTTCTATAATTATACATATTCAATTTTCCACATGGCAGACAGAGTGACATTTTGAAACTTTAGTTCCATTCATGTTATTTCCCCCTCTTAAAACTTCCAAATTCTTCTCATTGCCATTAAAATAAGGTCCAGTCTTCCAATTCTTGTCTGCTTTTGCAAACTTAGCTCACTCCATTATCCCCTTTCTCTTTGCAGGCCTTTTCTCTGTGTCCATTCATTCTCACCTCAGGGCATACGGCATTGATTCCAATTATTTGTTTGGTCTTTCTTCATTTGGGGACTTATGCCAACTGTCATTTCACCATTGAGTTTGTCTTTGACAACCCTATCTAAAATAACCTATGCATTGTCTAACTCCTTACTTTATTTCTTCCTATCATTTTTGCATTATGAAATTATCTTTTTTAAAAGCTTATCTCCTTCATTTATTTAACTCTATTTGACCCTGTATGAATGTGAGTTCCATGCAAGCACAGACCCTTTCCATTTTTCTCATTGCTGCATCCTTTGAAGTTATAACAGTGCCTAGTAAAAAAGACACACTAAATTCAAAATTGTTGAATTGATAAATGTTTAAATAACATCTTCCTGCTTTTTTCTCAGGAGTATTTTGTCATTCTAACTTTATTCCTTTGCAGACCCTTCTCCCTCCATTCTATCTCGCTTCTCTCAGGATCTATCTATATCTATCTATCTATCTATCTATCTATCTATCTATCTATCTATCTATCTATCTATTTGTCATCTATCTACCTATCATCTATCTATCATCTATCTATCTACCTATCATCTATCTATCATCTATCTGTGGTTTCACTATTATTTACTCAGTCATCGTAGCTTTTCGTTTCCAGCTTGGGCTAAAGTCCCACCAATTTGGACAAATTTGAAGCTATTAATTCTCTAAGTGAAACCTCTTTTCAATTTGAGTTTTATCTTTTGGAATACCAATCTTATTCTATCTGCCATGTGTCTATGCTACTCTTCCATAGTTCTCATATCCTTGTATCCCTTCGCTGCATTCTGTATTATATTCGCTGTATATATGAAGTATAATACATACATATGTATATATGATATAGATATAGATATATCTATATAGATATATTACCAGTTCACATCACATTTCTTTCTTCACTTGTACTTAATCTGCTGTTTAACTCATCTCTTCAGTCAGATATTTCTTTTACTAATTACATTATTTACATATAGAACTTCCAATATGTTTGCTATTTTTTCTGATGTTTTGCTTGTTTGTTTCCTTCGTAATTTTGTTTATTTCCCCAAGCAGTCCATACTCGGACATTTTATATTTTAATTGTGAAAATTTCATATCTTCAATACTTGAGGATTTAACTCTGCTATTGCTTGTTTCTGTTGCTTGTAGCTCACAGCCTTTTCATGGGTTGGTGTTCTTTTTGCAGTTACAATTATGTCATCTGATACAATCCTCCTGGCCCTTAATCAAGACTTTCCATGGAGAAGCTATCCTCTATAATGGATTTGTCTCTGCTTCGATCAGTAGGAAAGGGTGCATTGGTCAATCTACCTTAATCATAAGATATAGTATGCTGCAGTAATAAACAATCTAAAATTTTCAGTGATTTAATTTTTAAAAAGGTTTAGTTCTCCCTTAAACTATAAGTCTGTTGTAGGTTTTCTGGGCTGTCTACTCTGCTTTATCCTCACTGAAGAACCCAGACTGATAGACGAGTAACTTTTTGGAGTATTACTGATCATTGTAGACAGTGTCAAAGAAAAGTCTTGAGGGTCTAACACTGGCATATAAATGCTCTTGCGCAGAAGTGGCACTCCCTCATTTCCACATAAATCATTACCCAGAAACATGTTCCCCATGCCCTAAACCACAGAGAAAGCCAGAAACAGTGTTCTCACTGAAGACGATCACTGGGGGGGACCCCAAACCCAGAAACACTTTAGACCCTCAAGTTCAATGACTTGTCCTTTTGCTGATCCAGAAATTCCAGCTCTTTCTGCTTGTGATGTTCCCAAAATCTCCAAATCTCTGGATCCTTGCCTTTCAGACCATGTTCCTATACTCCTTATTGGGTATTCCCACTTGACATGGAGTGTTTCCTGTTGGGCTCTTGGCCACAGAACCCCTGGATCTCAATATCCCAATCTCAGCTCTCTCCTCTCCAGGGCTCAGCTTTATTTGTTGTTTTCTTTGTTTATATGGTCCACAGAAAATCCCTCTACCTTATAAGAGCAACTTCACGTTCCAGGGAACTGAGGCAGAGAGATGTTAAGTCAGATAGAATGTCGAATAGAATATAGAATAAGAAGTTCTTACAAACATCTGGGATTAGCATCCCAAAGATTTCCCAGGTGTTTAATAAAGAAACTGAGAACTGAACCAAGGTATTTTATTTGATTTTTTGTTGTGTTTATTTTTAATTCTACACTATTGTTCTTTTCTTTATAGTACACTAATGCTGATAAAATATTTTATGCTTCTTTCTGGTATAATATAGTTTTGATTTGTTTCTTCATGTGTCAAAAATATTTCAATAATTGCTTCAAGTAATCACATAACCTGCATTTCAAATTACTTATTGATATTTATGTCATTTTTCCTTAATGTCCCTTGATATTATATTATATGTTACCTTGCCTTGGATAAGAGATAAATACTTCTAATTTTTGCCTCCTACATCTTCAGAAAGAGTTGGAGAAATATCTTCAAGAAATAGGTTGCACTCTTATAATCCGGGCCTCCTCCATTTAAATATCTACTTTTTATTTTTATTTCTTTTTATGTCATTGAAGAAAGTTGTCAACTACTTCTTTCCTTTGTGGAAAATGTAATTAGAAGTCTCTTTTCCCTCAGCATACAATACTCTCCATAAGTGTGAGGACAAGATCACTCAGAAGCTATTATAAAATAAGATGTAATTCTGCCAAAGTAAATAGTACTCAAAGTCATCCTTCTCTACATTTGACAAAATGTAGAAGTGATTTCATTGTCCCTCTAATAAATACATTGAGAAATTGATCTAAGATTTGAAGAGCTTCAGAAGTCTCAGAAAAAAAAATTGAAATCTTCATCAACAAAAACATTGAAAAATTCAATAGCCTAAACATTTTATGAAAAAATTCATAGAAATGAGAGAAAAATAAAGAATGCACACAATCTTGTCCCTAGTAACATATTTGATGTATATTTATATTTTATAAAATGACTTCAGCTGCAAACGAGTCTACAGCAGCTCAAAATGTCTGAAACTGTAGGAAGAATTAATATAACATAAGTTCCCAGGGAAGGAAGCATCTCTTAGGCTGATTTAGTCACTGGTTCCAGGTAGTTACTTGTCCTCCTCTACTGGCAATTTTAAACATGTGGCCTTAGCCCTCCTCAGGGTTTCACCATAGGTAGAGCAGTTTCTAATATAACATGCAAACACAAAGTTTTATTTATTAAATAATAAAAAAAATCCTTTTATTGTTTTAAGAACAAGAAAACATTTTCCAGAACCTTCCAACAGCTGCTCCCTCATGTCACTTGTCAGAATTGAGTCACATATCAAGCCCTAAAGAAATATTAGGAAGGAAAATGAGATTATACTGCTTATGTTAGTGAAACACATGGCTATGTGGTGGATGGCTAATTACCTGGGGGAAAAAAATTAGGACTATGGCAGAAAGAAGAAAGGAGGGCTTGCATACATATTGGCATTCTTTCTGCTACATCCTTCTAAATTTCCTACGTATAAGCAAAATTCTGCTCTGTATCCTTTTTTACTTCCTTGTACGTAGCATTTCTCCAAGTTTATATAATGGCTACATAAAATTATATTCTATGGGGATTCCAAAATTTATCGAATAATGTCCTATTTATTGAATTGATGTCCTTTGATAAGCATTTAGATTACTTCCTGCCATGTCAACTGTAATACACACAAAGGCAGAATGAATGTTAGATAGATAGAAGATGATAGATAGATAGATAGATAGATAGATAGATAGATAGATAGATAGATAGATAGATAGATAGATAGATGATAGATAGAATTATAATAATATTAGAACTTTCCTTCCAGAACACCTATGGATAGAAATTAAGGGTATAAAATAAGTATATACTTATTTCCTTCTGAGATCAGAGCTAGCTGTAGCCCATACATTTTGCTATGTGTTGTCACTTTCTCTAATTAGTAAAGAGCCTGTAATTGCAGTTTGACTTCCTCTTTGACACATGGTATTTAGAAGATTTTTTAAATTACCATCTTATTGCCTTCAAATGTTAGTTAAACGTTTATTTTTTTTCTGTTTATTTCTAGTTTTATTACTGGAAGTACAAAGGCAGAGAAAATGGTCCATATAATTTATCCTTTGAGATTTTATTGACATTTCCTTTGTGGCCTAACATATGTTAACTTTGAAATTATCAATTGACACAGGGAAAATGTGCACTTTTTCCTACTGTGTAAAATGTTTAATTAAATATATCTTTAATTTGTATGGAAATTTGATCTTTTATATTTTTGAAACTTGATTTGAAAAATTAGAGGGAAAGTGTTTTACACTATATATTTTATATAATTTTTAACAAATAGTGATTCTTAACAGTTATATTAATAGCTTCATTGTCAATGGTATCCTGTAATAAATAAAATGATTGACTATCCTGTTTAATGCTTCTAGCTTTAGATTCTACATTATATTTTTTTATGGAGGTTTAGAAAAGGTCTCAACAGATGTATTAGGTCTGTGCAACAGTAATTGCAGTTTAAAAGGTTAAAAATAATTGCGAAAACCGCAATTACTTTTGTACCGACATAATAGTTTATATCCCTCCCTTTGAATCTGGATGGACTTACCTCTGCTTCTACCAATAGAGTCTTATAAACGTGATACTCTGTGACCTCAGACCTAGATCATTAAAAGCCATGCAACTTCAGCCTGGTTCTCTTGAAATATTGGCTTTGAGGAATATCCCTCGCGTAACGCATCCTACTGGGAGAAGTCTAAGCCATATGGAGACACTGTGTATAAGTGCACCGGTGCCAGTCCCAGCTGAGTGCAGTCCTTCAGTTATCCCAGTCCAGGCTCTGCAGGTGTAAACGAGGGAGCCTCGAAGTGATGACTGCCTGCAGGCATGTGAGTGATGTCCCGCATGCAGGTCTTCCCAGCTGAGGTCCCAGACATCAGGGAGCATAGATGAGTGATACCTGCGATTCCTGACCTCGAATCTGCAAGAGGATCAGAATGTTTGCTGTGTAATGCCACCAAGGTCCATAGTAACAGCAGACTCTAATCTTGGAAGCCCTACTTTATTATTGCTTACATGTACTTTATAAAACTTCTTTGTCTTAATTAACTAGACGGGGAAATCTTTCAAAATGTTTATGTATATCAAATCATCGCAATGTACACTTTAAATATCTTACAATTTTATTTGTCAATTATACCTCAATAAAGCTGAAAAAAGTTATAAAAATCAAGAAATAAGCAAATCATCAAATGCATATTTTAAGCTATTTTAAATTATCTCAGCCAATCTTTGTTTTAAATAAAATTTTAACAGAAAAAAAGCTTTTTCTTTCATAATTAATGCTTTATCACTTTAGGCATATCTTTTGAGAATATCATGCTGCTAGCTGCCTGTCTTTTTTAAATTGTTATAAATTCTTTGTTTTGGGCTCAGTAGATTAGAATTTTGTACTTGATCATGTATTTTAATGCAGCTACATCCTCTTTTTAAAACTGATATACATCATTTTGGGTGTTACACCATCATTTTGGGTGTCACATATTTCAAAGCCCTGTTCACCTTTATTGTATGTCCCGTTCACCTTTATTTTACTCAGAATTTATTCAGAAATATGTCCCATTCACCATTATTTCATTCAGAATTTTGGTAATATTAGGAAGGTAATATGTATTGGTCTCCCTCATCTTCAGGTTGTTTCCATTCTCCACCTGTCTTTTGGCACCATGACAGCAGCTTCTCTGTCTTCATTTTGATATGGTGCTATAGGTGCTCCTGGAAGCACAGGTGAATCTTGCAACTTCTTTTAGTCTCAGGCTATAATTGGTGTGGCTAAAAATATTTTGAAATCCAGGAATTGTTAAATATCATAGGAATTATTTTGACCCAAAGGTTTTAAAGAGTTTCTTTAAAGCTACCTGGACCGAATTTTTATAGGTATTTCTGATCATTTTCTCAATTTACTTTATGGTTTAGAGTTATTAGTTTCACATCTCTTTTTTTAGTCAATGATAGTAATTTATATGTTCTCGAAATGCTGTTCATTTTATCAAGATAATTATTATATAACTTTATATAACATCCTCTTGTGAATTGTCATTATTTTCTCAATATTCTTAATTAAACATCTCTCTATTTTGTTGGTTATTCTTTTATGTGCTCCTCAATTCTATACTTTTCTAATTAATTTTCTTCTCTTCTTTTGTAGTTATATATCTTGTTTCCTTGGTATTACTTGACTGCTTTATAATATCAATTTTTTCATTATCTTACCCAAAAAATAAAACAATGTTTGTATATGACTATTCCTCACTGTAACTTATAATCTGTTCAAGGTTATTTTTGATATTTTTGCTTAGACTTTTTCTTTTATTCACATCAGCCTTGCTAGGCTTATGTGACTGTCTGGGGAAAAAATTCCTGAGCTTTGCCTTTGATGCCTCCCCTGCTCTTTAGATGAGCAAGCGCCAGGCTGAATTCAGGAGTTTTGATCTTGCTTGTAAATTATATTTAGGTTTCCTGGATGACCTGCTGGGGATGTGTAATGTGAGTGGTCATGTACTGGAAATAAAACACTTTCCGATATGGAACTTTTTGTCTGAGGGTACACAGAATTGCAGGGACAAAGAGCTGCTTATTTGAAGCTATGTACCACTCCCCTCTTGGTGGGGATGTTCCTCTAGTTCAGGTACCCTTCTGAGGAGGCTGCTACTGCCCGGGCAGCACCCTGGAGGGACTTCATACAGACTGAGGCAGCCATCCTTTTTGACCCTGATGTTTTCACCCCACCATTCCTCCAAGAAATTCTTCAACAATTTTTGTATATCTAGCGCCTTTATGCTCTAGAGATGCAAGTAAAGCTCCAGAAGGACCACTTAACTCAAAATTAAACATAGAAGCACTCTCTGAGGAAGGGTTTATGCAGCTGCTCATAATAGAACATATTGTCCTCAAACAATAATTTAAGATGAGACTGGAAGATAAGATTGCTTCTTTAATTATGCTCCAGGGAGTGTTTGGAAAAGCAAAGGAAGTTCACAACACCAACAGCATCTCAGGGGTAACACTCCATTGCAGAGTTAATTTTTTGAAAATTAGAACTATCTGGGGACAGCATTGTCACAGAAGGATTCTGAGGACAGTCTCAGGGAGGCAGTACAGAAGTAGCCAAGATGGCAATATCTGGATCCAGTGAATGTATGAGACCACATTACTGGAGCCAGGGACAACAAAGATATAAATTTATAGGGTAACATCCCAGCAGCAGTGTACTGAGCAGACTTAGGCAGAGTTCATTAAGCATTCTAGAATTCAGGAGGAAGCCAGTTAGCTACTGAATTGAAAAATCATATCATTAATCGAGGTCAAACTGGCCTAAGTTTAGTGTCTGAAAGTAAAATGGATGTCAAAGGTCAAGGGCAAGGACAAGGGCAAAGCCTCAGACTCTATATCCTTAGCAGAACTTAGCTTCCTCTAGATTGACACTGTCTAATAGTCACTAGTCAGTTAGGCTCTGTAAATTTTAAAGACAATTTAAAATTCAATTTCTCAGTCTCACTAGACACATTTTAAAGGCTCAATTTGTGGACAGCACAGAATGAACATTTCCAACATCACAGAAAGCTCTACTGGGCAGTTCTGCTCTTCAGCCATGGTCCACAGAGGTGCCAAATCATCCACTGGGGTTTACATTGGAACTGCCATTCATATTTATTTTCATCTACCCTTTTCTATTTTCATTTTTGTGTATATTTCATGGTGTCCATAACAGGTTAGTACATAATATATGCAAACTCTAAAACTTGACGTTTCATGTTTAACTTCATTGCTTTAGTTTTTCTCCTTAGCGTTTACCATAACTTAATATGTATTTTTCTCATTTTTTTTATTATTATTTATGATTTCTACAAAATCCAAGCTCCATGAAGGAAAGAAATTTAGTGTTTCTTTTGTTATTCACTGAAATTATCATAGCACATAGATGCTCAATAAATAAATGTTGACTATTCATAGGCAACTCTTTGGATTGTTTAGGTTGTGCACTGCACAAAAACAATTATATTGCAGACAGCGGAGGTTAGTAGATTTATTTCAGTGAGCAGATAATAGAAAAGTGAATTGTTCTATCACAACCATTTCATTGGAAGAAATTTCTAGCATAGAAATAAAGTCAAGGAGAGGCACTTCTTTCTAATTTGCATGAAAGATAAATAAAAGCCAGCATATGTGGAAAGTATAAATACAATAGATTGTTTGGAATGATTACAATATAGACAAATTGGATTCCCCATTCTAGAGGATAGGAATCTAACTGAAGTAGTAGCATTTATAAGTTTTGCTCAGAAGAGCAAGGTGGAGGTACTGGTGTGAAGAAAGCCAGTAGAGTACGACTTCATATTGTGTACTAGTAACCAAGGTCTAAAATTGGGGGTGAGGATTGGGAGTTATCAGCACATCTCAGGGAATAAAACAGGTTTGTTCTGATCCAGTCAGACATCATGAAAGCTGAGGAGCTTGCCATTCAGTCAGCAGGTAATAAGTTCTCAGTAACACCTGTTGACTCAAATGTGTCACTTGGATGTACAGTTGATTGCAGTTATGATCAGCTGTTCTAAAACATACTGGAAGACCATTCTAAAAGGAATCACTCATTAGTAGACAGTGCATTCTGTTGATTTGGGTGTGATTTAAAGCTTATCAGTACAGCATGAGAAATGGTCAAATGAAATTTGGAGTCAAAATCTGGGTTATAACCTGGCCTATTCCTCAATTTGAGCATGAACACATGGCTCTATATTAGCCTCTTTGTGCCAGTTCCCATATTTGTGAAATGATATTAATTACATGAAATTGTATATCTGTCATAGGGCTGTGGTGGATTAATTTAACAACATAAATTCTCTAGAACAGTCTCTGGTATATGGTAGAAGCTCAATGGATGAAGATTTCCTTCTTTCTTTCTCATTCTAAAAATTCCAATTTGAACCTAACATCCTTCTTTTAATTCTTCAACTCTCTTCAGAAAAATGATAATTATGAAAAGCATAGCAATTGATATGTATTGAAATGTTACCATGTAAGAGGCCCATGCTCAGTGCTTTACATATTCTTTTTTTTAATATTTATATATATATTCAAAATCAACACTTGCTTATACACATTTACAGTAAAGTGTCCATTTTACAAAATACAAATTTTCTTCAGAGTAACAAAACCAAAATACAATGTCAACATTAATACTTTAGTTGTAAATCTCACCACTCTGTCACTAGTGCTTATTTTTCTCTTAGAGAAAGATGCAGTTTGCTCATGAGAACATCAGGAGAGAAAATAGGAAGGAAAATCATAGTTTCAGATTTTTTGTTTTGCTTTTTTGATAGTTATAGAAAACGTAATTTTGGGATGGACTTCTTAATATGAACAAACAATACAATACATTTTTCCCTTTTTTTTTTTTTAAACTGGAAGTGCGTCGTCATGTTCCAAGCATTTAGCTTCTCATTCCCCAATGCTGCTGCCCCCTCATGATGCCAAAAACCCTTCCCTCATGATGAATTCAGCAATGATGAGAACACTAGCTTACAGGAGAGAGTTTCAGTTTCTCCATCTGTGTGAGTTTCATTACCTTATCCACATCTTTCCTTATTATTACCCCCAACCTGACTCTAATCTCTTTAAAGGATTTTAAATAAACTTAATGGAAATGCTGGTGGCAAGCTGAAGGAAGGAGAAGGCGAAGGAAACTGTATCCAAGGACAATGACTTAGCCCAGCACCAAAGGCCACTGCAGAAAGTCTACATGAGGACTTTTATATTTTGAAAGACACATTTATTTGCTTGATAATTTGGTTGTGAGCCAGCTCTGAACTTTCCATTTTTCTCTGACATGGAAAGAATATAATCTCAAGGACATGACCTAAATTTACACTATATCTCAGGAATGATCATTTCTCCCTATTAAAAAAAAAAAAAAAAAAAAGGACCCAACTAAGAAAATTTCAAAATATCACAAAGCATATTTGCAGAAAATGTGGGATGCAAGTGACCTGGAACTCCAAGAGCAAAATCATTCTGTCCTTATTCTTCTGTGGCGCACATAGAATGCCAACTAGAGGACTAGCACACGCTGATAAATTCTGTTCTTTTCAAGAATCAAATCTCTATTCTGACTCTGCTTTTTGTCTCTTTCTCCAGGGCTGCTTTTGTGAAAAGAATGCATTGCCATGACAAAGTAACCACTGGAGCGAAAGCTGACCCATATATTATTTTTTTTAAAATTGAAGTATTATGTACACATAAAGGATTGGAAGAATATACATCAAACTGAATAAGTGCTTAGCTCTGGGGTAAAGAATATAATCTCAAGGACAGACTTTAATTTGGTCAATTTTTAAATATTTCTTATAATGAATATGTCCTCATGTATTATATTAAGACTTTTAAAATATAGGCAAAAATTAACTTTAAAAAATCACAAATGTATAACTATAACAAGACAATGGGACATATGTAGAAAAACATAAATCCAAAAAATGATAAAGATCAATAATTTTGACAGCCAAAAATAATGAAATTTTCTATAAACCAAAAATATATTATAAAAAAAAAAAAAAGAATGCACTAGCTAAAAGAAAACCCTGATACATAAAAATCCAACTATTTCTAAATGTAAAAGAAGTAACATATTCCATTGCACAAAATCATGGTTTGAATCGTATTTCCTGTATGTGAATCTGAGAATTTAAAATTATTTCCACATTTTTACACCTAATGCTTCCTCGTTTGGTATGTTAGGCTATAAGAAAAGCGATTATATTGTCACAGATTTTGCGTGACAACCAGGAAATATTCCTATTACATGTATTACAACATTTTTCCTGAAAGTACACCACATTCTGCTTGAGCTTTGTGTATTTAAGGAACAGCAAGAGGGCTTCAGTTATGCATTGTCATTTCTCAAGTTGCTTCCCAAGACAAAAGTGGGACTGGCCTGGGCAGGACAGGGTGTCCTTGGCTGATGAAGTTGGATGAAGTGAAACAGTGCATTTCCTGCCCAGAAAGAGCAGTTTGATATTTGGGTCTTAGAATAGATTTGTTTTTTAAAATGGCCCTCAGAGTAAGCTTACTGGTCCCAGGGTGGGGAATGATCTTATATGTTTCTCACTACTTTTTGAAAAATCTCAAGCAGCAATTTCTAAGTTGATCACCCATTATTTCCCTAAATTTGATGCTGAATAACTCATTACTGAGGGGAAATATAAATCAGCTGTGCAAAGGTGGTGATGTACCAAAATTGAAGGGTACTCAAAACAACAAGGATTGAGACTTTGAAGGGAGTCCTTGCCCCAAAAAGAGTTCCCTGGTAATTCTAAAAGGATTGCCCTGTTAATGACATAATAAACATGTATTGAATTATTCCTATACACATAGGACAAGCCTAGAGATACTGGGCTTATCTTTTGAGAGTTTAGCAATCAAGTGTATGTTAATCCACCTGAATTCCAGGCCAGGGGGAACCTACTAAGAAAATTTAGAGCCAGAGATTGGGGCTCAAAGTACTTGTGGTGAATACAAAGACAAGGTGTCCTGATCATGGCCCCTAAAAGCAGGAAGATCTAAGGGATGGGTCCCAGACAGATCAATTGATAAATTCAGCGGGCATTAACAGAGTTAAACTGGAGAGACAGTTCCAAACGTCAGAATTTAGGCAAATTTGGAACACAAAAGAAGCTAAATCTGGAGTGAATTAAAGCTGGCCCAGGGTTTAGTTGATTCCTTTAAAATAACCACAGCTTCCTTTATTTATTTATTTTCGTATGGCGGGCATAGGATCAGGGTATAAATTATTCTTTCAAGATGCCTATGTGTTTATTGTGAAAAAGGGAATAAAAGATAATAAGATTTAGATGATGTACATATTTTAGGACATTGGTTAACATAAAATTCCATGTAAGAATATTTTAACTTCCAGTTGACACCAAAAGTGCAAGCAACAAAAGCAAAAATAAGCAAGAGAAACTACAACAAACTCAAAAGCTTCTGCCACAACAACAACAACACATCAGTAAAATAAGAAGGCAACCTACAGAATGGGAGAAAATACTCACAAATCACCTATTTGATAAGGGGTTAATATCCAAAATATATAAGAAACTTATACAACTCAGAGGCAAAAGCAAAAACAAAAACCCAAATAATCCAATTTTTAAAAGGGCAAAGGACCTGAATAGATATTTTTCCAAAAAAGACATACAAATGGCCAACAGGTACATGAAAAGATGCTCCACATCACCAATCATCAGGGAAATACAAATCAACCACAATGAGATATCACCACAGACCTGTTAGAATGGTTATTACCAAAAGATAAGGGGTAACTTGTTGGCGAGGATGTGGGGGAAAAAGAACTGTTGGTGGAATGTATACTATTTGTGGAATGTAAATTGGTGCTGCCACTTTGGAAAACAGAATGGAGGTTCCTCAAAAACTTAAAAATGAAACTACCTTATGACCCAGCATTTCTGCTTCTGGATATATACTCAAACAAAATGAAAACACTGTCTCAAAGAAGTATCTGACCCTAAGTTCACTGTAGCATTATTCACACAAGCCAAGACATGGAAACAACCTAAGTGTGCATCAACAGAGAAATGGATAAAGAAAATGTGGTACATATATAAATGTAATAGTATTCAGCCATAAAAGGAGATTCTACCATTTGTGACATCGTGGATGGAACTTGAGGGCGTTATGCTTAGTGAAAATGAGTCAGACAGAGAAGGACAAATACTGTATGTTCTCACTTATGTATATGTGGAATCCACAAAAGCCTAACTCATAGAAACAGAGAGCAGAAAAATTGTTCCCAGGAGCTGGCAGTTGAGGGCAATGCGGAGATGTTGTTCAAAGGGTACAAATTCCCAGGTATAAGTTAAATAAAATCTGAAGATCGAATGCACAGCATGGTGACTATAATTAATAATACTGTATTATATACTGGAAAGTTGTTAAGTAGATCTTAAACGTTATCACCACACATACACACACACAAAAATGCTAATCCCATGAGAGGACAGAGATGTTAACTAACCTTATTGTGGTGATCATTTTACAATATATACATGTGTCTATTCATCACATTGTACACCTTAAACTCAACATGTATTATATGTCAATAGCATCTCAATAAGGCTGGGGCGGAGTAGAGTTCATATTTGGATTCACAGTCATTTCCCCAACATCTCCTCTTACCCCACAAACACACACACACTCAAACACAGACAAGCACCAGGGTCCTCGCTTTTCCCAGGCCAAAATAGATAGCAATGTTGCTACGAAATCCATTGGAACTAAATAGGATTCTCCTTATTTCTTAGCAGGAAAACAAACAAACCTCTTGAAATATTTATAATTTTAAACTATGTCATTGATATAAACATTTCACGTAACAATAATACAACGTCATGTTTAACTAATACTCTCAGGTCAGTTATATGTTCTTTGACCTTTCTTCACTTTCACTAGCCCCAAACTTAACCCTCACCTGGATTGATTTAGAAGCTTTCTGACAAGTTTTCTTGCATTTAATACGGCACTCTTAAAAACTGATTCTCAACATCGCAGGCAGAATGATCTTAAAAAATTATTTTGATTGTTCTAATCTCCATCTTAACCTTCCCCCTAAGCACACCTCACACTGCTTGCTCCATGTGTTTTTAGAATGTTTCAATGTCACCTCTGTAAGAAAAGCTTTCTAACCACTCTATCTAAATTATACCCACACATCATTATTTTCTATTGCAACATTATGTTTATTTGCTTTCTGGCTCTTACTAAAATTTTTTCAAATGCATTAAATTCTATGTCTGGTCATTCATAGTTGTTTATCCACTGGACTTTATGTTTCTTGAGTGAAGGGATGTCACTCCTATTATTCATTATCACCAGTTAATATATAGAAGACATGCAATGAATATCCGTAGACTGAATGCATGGATGACTATTTTAAGTTTTACTTTACAAAAATGCTTTCAAAGAAGGATCAATGGCTACTAAAAACAGTAGGTAAAAATTTTTATACACCAGATATTTGTAAATTCTCAAAGATATCAAATATTTATTAATCACAAGAGAGAAAATGCATGCATAAATGAGAGTCTTACAGGTCACTATTTTGGTGAAGCGATTAGACTTAGCATCACTGATTATAGAACAACATTATTTATCTCCTCTATGTTGTGAAAATGTATATAACATCACCTATGTAACATTTGCAAAAAATGTTTTACCCAAATCTAACCACAAGGAACAGTCAGATGTGTAACATGCTACAACAATCTGGAAACTTATGAAAATTAAATGTCAAGAAAAACTAAGAAGTTAGAGGGAAGAACATGCTAGATTAAATAATACTTTTTAAAATAACATAAATAAATACAGTACATAATCTTTTGTGGATCCCATCTATAAAATGTTTTTAGGACAACTGGGAAAATTTGAACATAAATATATATTAGATATTAATAAATTAAAGTTATTTTTTAAGAGTCATAATGACATATAGGAATATAGTCTTCTTGTAGGAGATTATATTACAATATTTAGGGGTGAAGTGTCATGATGTTTGTATCATGCTGAAATTGTTCACCAAAAAGCAACTTGGTGTGATATATATACATATATATGTAAAATATATGCATGTACATAAAAAGAAAGAGTGAGAATATGACATAATGTCAATGACTGAGAAATCCAGGTGAGGGTTCATCTGGGTGTTCATCAAGCTATTCTTACAACCTTTCCATGGGACTTAACCATCTATCAATTTTTGAACTATGCAGCAATCTGTGAGAGAAGGAGATACTTCTGTTCCAACACTATAGAAAAAAAACAAATCTAAAAAGAGTGCCTTTCATGTACATTCTGTGAGAAGCAATCTTATTACACCATAACTGTATTTACAAGTTATGCATATAAAGGCAAGGTGGTTTGGTTTGATATAAATAGGAAAAGTTGAAGTTTTAGGTATGTTTTGATTACTATTTTAGTAACCAATACACTATGACATAAGGCTGACTGTTGTCTTAAAGGGCTCACTATGACATGCATTCTAATAAAGACAGAAAGTAGAAAACTTAAAAAAAAAAAACACACACGTTAATTGTAATTATTCCAATGAACTTGGCCTACCAGTGTTGCAAAATAAGGCTTAGTGGGTATATTTGCCATGTGCTAATGAATAAATCATCCCAGACTCTCGTTTGGCCATCTTGTGGACACTCGAATAACTTTACAAAATCAAACTGACCACATTTATCACAGTCATGCTGTGTGCTCAGATGGATATGGCAGCTACTATTTTGCCCCAGAAATAGATGGTCCTGTTTCAAATCTTCATCCTAGGTTGTGGGGTTTATAATCACCGGGATATTTTTTAAGATAAAAGCTAAAAATATCAATTATTAATAATATAAAATATAAAAACTAACAACATGCATTTAACACCTATGAAATTATTCAATATGGTTTATTCATTATGTTACTGAAAAATTTTAATGTGTCTTTCTATGTTATGTGTGTATATACTAATTATAGGCTTATTTACCTCCAGAAGACAAAAGGAAACATGATTGTCATACTCACATGTAAATCCACTTAGAAATAATAATAGGTACATTACAAAGGAGACAGCATTGTGCAGGAGACATGACTTTTAAACTACAGCTTTGTTTTCCTATGTTATCTTTTGTTTTTATTTGTGTATACTAAGAACATAGATTTAAGCTCAGATAAATCTGTTTGGGGATACCTAACTGAAATGAATCCCCCTTTTCCTCCCCTGCACCCTCTCAATTCCTGTGACAGCTACCACAAGGAAGCCATGGAACTCCAGACTGCACAGCACCATTTTGAACAACTCTGGAGTGCAAAAAGGAAAATGACACAGCACTTTTACTGATCTGGAATGAAGGTTGTATGACTTTAGCAAATGGATTTGTCTCTCCAAATAACCTACCTCAGCATTTATAAACTTAGTATATATATATATATATATATATATGAGTCATTCTTAGTCTAGTCATTCTGTAACATTTACTGAGCACAGAAAATGTTCCAGATACTGTGAAGGTGGTGGGATTACAGTGATGAACAAGTCAGATGTGATTCCTGCTTGCAGCCTAATAGATGACAATGTCAAAAACCCAAGTGCAGACTCAACTTTGGAAACAGAAAATCTCATATGCTTACAATTATTTTTCTGAAAATGTTTGGAAACATTTGAAATTTATTAATATTTAATATGTGAATTAATGATACCATACATGTAAAATTATTAAATAAATATATAATTTTTGAGGTACATGCTTAGAGTTTCACTGATAAATGTATGCAATCAAAATTGTTGAGAGTCTACTGGTTGACCAAACTTGAACCATATACAAGGTGTGATCAAAAGATACTGTGAATGTTTAAATTTTTTTTTAAAAAATTGATGTCAGTAAAAGACACATTGACATTAATCCCCCTCAAAATATTCCCACTCACTCAAACACACTAATCCCATCATTCTTACTATTTTCTGATGCAGTTCTGGAAGTTTTCTTTCATGAGTGTCTTTACTTCATCCTCCATCATGACAACGCTCCATATCACACATCGCTTCTGTCAAATAAAAACATTACGGTGTGCCCTCATCCACCTTATTCACCAGATGCGATTTCTGGCTCTTCCCCAAAGTCAAAGTGACCATGAAATGAAAACGTTTTGAATTTTTGAATTGATTCGTGACATCGAGGAAGCCACGACTGCACAACTAAAGACACTCACAAAAGAGGACTTCCAAAACTGCTTCAGAAAGTGGCAAGAACGATGGGATAACTGGGTTTGAAGCAAGGGGTAGTATTTTGAGAGAGACTAATAGCAAAGTGCCTTTTACTGTAATAACTTTTTTTAAACATTCACCATAGTTTTTTATCACACTTTGTATATTATGCAATTCCACAGCTATATAAAATGCCAACTGGAAACAAAGTAGGCAATAACTACACCTATAGGTGTAAACTACATATGTACTAATAGATATATATAGTTTTACGTTTATACATGATGACTGAATTCAGCCAACCTAAATGTTAAACTGAAAGTTTAAGGCAATATAAAGGGAAATTTTTTAAAAATTAAAACCTATAAAAATGGGTTATATGATAGCTAAAATTGATAGTTGAAAAATCCTTCAAACTTTTAATTTGTTATAAAAAACAACCCTTAACTAAAGTGTTATTGGGAATTATTAGAGCAATGAAAACCAGTCCCACATATTCAAATACTCAAAACGCATAGCAGGTATTCCCACAGCTTAAAAGAAAGAAATGCTTGAATACATATTCTAATCATCAAAGAAAGGTTGAAATAATGAAATAAATCACAGGGAAGTCAAAGAAATAATTTTGAATTGAACTCCAACCACTTAACAGTAGAGATAATTCTAAGTCTTACAGATATGGTTATAAAACTGAAAAAAATGGGCTAAACATTTTTCTTTAAAGATGCATAGGTTAAACGCAATTATGTAATAATTTATGGAAATAAAACCCAAATTATATTAAGAAACACTTGAAGTTAAGAGAAAATGTGTCCTAGATTTCAAACTTCAACTGGGGGAATACAAAGATAGTCTTGATATAAATAATTTTAAAAATAATTATAGTATCCTCATGAAACATTTAAGAATATATGTGTCTTCTTGAGGGTGGCCGGTTAGCTCAGTTGGTTAGAGCGTGGTGCTAATAACACCAAGGGTGTCGGCTCGATCCCCACATGGGCCACTGTAAGCTGCACCCTCCTTAAAAAAAAAAAAGAGAGAGAGAGAGAGAGAGAGAAAAGAATATATGTGTCTTCTTAGAGATGAGGGAAAAGGGACTTATTGTTCAATGGACATAGAGTTTCAGTTTTGCAAAATTGAAAATTTCCTGAGATCTATTGTACAACAATGTGCATATAGTTAGCACTATTGTACTTCATAGTTAAAAATGGTTGAATTAGCAAATTTTATGTTATGTGTTTTCAACCAAAATAAAAGAATACAGATCTTCCAAAATTAAGAAGGTACAATAAAAGAAAACATATTCCATATAACAAAATACAGTAAGAAAAATTGCATAAGAAGCATAAATCAGAAATAAAAACAGGTATGTTTTAAAGAACTTTTATAATAAATACATAATTTTTAAGTTATGACTCTGGGAAATTTGTTTCACCTCTCTGTTCAGCTTTGTCCTCAGAGAAATGGAGAAAAGAATAGTTTTACAGAGTTGTTGTGCTAACTATAATAAATTAATGCATAAGCATTCTCCCACAGTACATACAAAATTTCCTAGTGGATGTTGAATAGAAAATAAGACTAAGCATTAGGGTACATATAGTCTTTACAAGATCACTTTTTTAAAAAGCTAGAAGATTAAAGAAAGAATGGGTAAAGATATGTCAGATAAATCTAAATTTTAAAAAGAAAAAAAAACAACAGAAATAGTTTTTTAATTAAATATAGAATAAAATTAAGTAAAATAGCAATAAATGATAAAAACAGATAATATTATATACTACCAGACTAAAATTCAACTTGAAAATGAAACAGCATTGAAGCTATTAGCCAATAACATTTCATAATATATGCAAATTCATAACCATTAGAATATTAAAGAAAATTTTAATTATATAGCATTATAATTATAAAAATTTTGAAATAATTTTTAAAAATTGAAATAACTTAACACATTCATCTATTATTGATAAATTAAGTAAGAAAAAAGTATGTAAATTTATCTAAATGATATTATAAAAGGTTAGAACTGAGCTAACATTGTTCTGAACCCAGCTGTGCAACAGAGTCAACTGATCAATAGCCCCCATCATTACTACCACAATCTTTAAATGGAAAAATACTTCGAATGGAACAAAAGCTTAAGCACAAAGCACACAATTATTAAAACACTTGAACAAAATGAGTCAGTAATTTACAAAGTGTAAGAAGGGTCAGTCTTCCTAAGCAGGACACAAACCTCAGAGACCATAAAGAAAATTATTGATGAGAATGAGCACAGTAAATTTGAACATAGGAATTAAAAAAAACAATTGACAACTGTGTTTGGAAGGGGGAGATGGAATTCTTAAAATATAAGACAGATAAATAAGAAAAAGACATACCATATGTCCATTAATCAAAAGAAGAATGTTCTAGTTGTATAAATAGCAGGCAAATAAGATTTTAAGGCAATACTATTATTCAAGTAAAAAGTGACATGTAACAATGACAAAAGAGTAAATTCAGAAGGAAGATGCCCAATCTTAAATTTGTGTGCAGCTGATAATAGAGTAATAAAATATATTAAGCAACAGTTGACAGAACCAAAAGGAGAAATAGAAGAATCCACAATATAATTGGAGATTTGAAGTTCAAATTGCGGATAGCATCAGATAAAATGTTCACGGAAGTACTTTCTAAAGAGGTGACATTCAAATTGAGACATAAAGGATGGGAATACAAGTTATAAAACATGAAAGAAGAAAAAGAAAAAGAAACAGTAGTAAGACTGGACCATCTGAGAAGGATAGGAGACTACCTGAGATAGTGTTGGAAGCTTGGTTATATAATGCAGGGTCCACAGGCTACCGCAAAAAGCCTTGGTTTTTATCAGAAAGCAGATGGAAGCCAAGACGTCATTGACAGCTCTTTTATTGTTCTTCCTTATGCTTTAAGTTGAAAGTTTCACTAACGTTATTTTTCCCTTTATACTGAGACAAACCAGTCGTAAAACATTTTCTTTTTAAATTTCCCCCACCTATTGTCCAATGTAATAATTGTTTTTTTTAATGTTAGTGAAACATTAATTCAAAAGGTCTTACATTTTATAAATTCAGAAATTAGCCCTTTGACTGTCTGACAACTTATCTATGAGTTGCTGTGAGAGTTGAGACTTGTGCTGTCATGATGCCATGCCTGAAGGGATAAAACTTACTAAAGGTAAAAAAAAAAAAAATGAAAAAGGAAAATCAGAATTAAAGAAATAGTTCGGAAAATACTTTAAACTGGAGAAAGATAAAGCAGGAGAGAATAAGAAAGTGAGATTGGAAACACGGCCAAAGATGAGATTTGGTTCTCATGCACAGAAAGAATATTCAGGAATATGCTCTAGAGTAAAGTTAGCCTGACATAGCATCCCTACAATAAACATGTTAGGGCAGTTTGTCATGTTTCTCAATGCTAATTTTGGGGGAATTTTTCACAATGGTCAGCTTAAAAAATTGCTCCTGAGGTAGAAGAACAGGGATGGAGTGAAAACCCTGATATTACACACTGTAATTGGAACAATTTCAAAGTTAATAGACAGAACTCTTTTTAGCTGTAAGGGGTAGACTGAAATTGAAGACAATCAATTAATTCCTGCAAATTCCCTTGGCAAACACGTATTGACTAACATTGGTTGCTATACTTGGGGTGAGGAATCAGACAAAAATGATGAATAAGGCACAAATCCCAGCCTTGAGGACCTCACAGACCTTGGGGGGGGGGGGGCAGCCACATAAACAGAACATTACGATCACTGTCCCAGTCACTCTAACTGAAGTTGGGAAAGGAGGCCCTGGGGGTCAGCGGGAACTCCCTCAAATTGTCTTTAGCGTGGAAAGGCCAGAGTTTCGATTACGCAGTCCAGAGCCATGCTACTATCGGGTGGCAATGCTACTAGAACAGAGTTTGGGGCCCTATTTTAAGTCTCTTCACATAATTAGCATTCATCTCCTCCTTACCTAATATAAACTTCTAAGCATGCCTTTCAGTTAAGAGGGGGAGGAGACGATTTCTCTAAAACAATATGTTTTACACATTCACTTGGCTCTATTACTTCCAAATGCCCATGAAAATGACCAAACGACTAAACAAATAGAAAACATCTAGAATTATAAAGAACTTCTTCCAAAATATCTACCCAAAATACTAAAATAAATAGGAAACATCTGAAAATATAATAAAAATTCAAAATACACTGAACATGGGGCCATATTGAAGAAAATGCAGTAAGAAATTACACATGAAGAAAAAAGCCTTCTTGGGAAGGAAACAGGAGGAAAACCCAAGAAGAACTCTTAAATAAGTCAGGTTTAAATTAGTCAAGGCTGTGATGAAGAACAGACTATTGGACTCCTGGAATAAGGAGTTGGTGAATTAATTACTGGGGAATAAATCACGGTGAATAAATTATGGGAGCTTACTACCGTGTTTCCCCCAAAATAAAACCTAGCCAGAAAATCAGCTCCAATGCATCTTTTGGAGCAAACATTAATATAAGACCCAGTATTATATTATATTTATGTTATGCTATGCTATGCTATGCTATGCTATGCTATGCTATGCTATGCTATGCTATGCTATGCTATGCTATGCTATGCTATGCTATGCTATATTATATTATATTATATTATATTATATTATATTATATTATATTATACCCAGTCTTATAGTAAAATAAGACTGGGTCTTATATTAATGTTTGCTCCAAAAGACGCATTAGACTGATTGTCTGGCTAGGTCCTATTTTCGGGGAAACAGGGTATGAACTTTCAATAGAGTAGGAGAGGGCGAGAGAGAGAGAGAGAGAGAGAGAGAGAGAGAGAGAGAGTCAGACTTTAACAAAAGGGGTATTGGCACCAAAACTTTTGAAAAGGTGACACTCTAACGCTATAAAAGACGCGAGTGAGAAATTTCCCTCCAAATTTGACTTTGTCAGTATATGAAGCCAACAATGCGTTAAGACTTTCCCTAAACCCCACAGTTACAAATTGGAAAAGGTGAAGGATGAAGTTGACAATGTAGAGAGGTAGACTTTAAAATAATCACATAACAGATGAGAGCTGTTCATTCAATTGGGGGAAACAGATTGAGCCACAACCATCAATATTTTACAATAACCGATTTGCTGATATTTAAAGAAAGATGCATCAGTAAGAAAGGAATTAACTACCCATGAATGTTTATAAGACTGCATATAACAGGGAACACATTCAAGCTGTTTCTGAATTCTACCATTTCATTTAAATAGCCATCACCACTGTCAGGAAGCTGAAAGTTGGGTTTTTAGTCTCAGTCATTGCAATAGATTTGGTTTTGCATATTATTCTCTTCTTACTTCAACTGTTGTTGTTTTTTTGCCCCTTTGTCCATACTGTAGTTATTTTATTGTTTTTATAAAATGAACATATCTACATACATATGTATGTGGGAAATTCCATATCCTCTGCATGAGGCACTATGCAAATTAAAAACAAGAGACTGTTGTTGCAGAGAACAACTTAACTGTGAAAAAACAAAATACTATTCCATTTATTAATACACCCTATGATGCAGGCAATATTCTGAGGACTTGGTATTATTCACTTATGAAATAAGTGAACAACATTATGCATTCTATAACTTTAGATTTTATAGATAAAGAAAATGACATATGTAAAAGTTAAAAACCTGCCTCAATCCCATAGCTAGCGGGCAGTTAGTCCCGTGTTCAAGCCAGTCCTTTAGACTCCACAGCCTATGTTCTCTCCCATGTTCTGAGATGTTCAGAAAGGACACTTTAAAATAGAGGAAGCTGTGCATGCATAGAGAAAAGGCCATGTGACGACACAGCAAGAAGCCAGCCATCTGCAAGCCAGAGAGAGAGAGACCTCAGGAGAAACCAAACCTGCTGACCTCTTGATCTTAGACTGACAGCCTCCAGAACTTTGTTTCAGCTCCAGACTCATGAAAGCAGAAGACGCCACGGACCACATCCCCTTAGAAACCAGACCAAACAATGCCATGGCTGACACCAGGACCCAAAGGTATGATCAATCACCTCCTGCCTTAGCCCCTACCAATCAGTAGAGACCACGACCCCACAGTAACTCCCATAGTAACCATGATTAATGATTTTTTTCCCCTTATATAACCAGTCTACTAGAGGCCACTGGGGAGCCAGGTTTTTGAGAGCACCTGTTCACCTGTGTCTCTGGGCTTGGCATTAGTTCCTTAAATAAGCCTTTACTTTCTTTGTTGCAAACTCCTGTTTGTGTCTTATTTGGCTTCGATGTGCGCAGGCAAGTGGACCCTTTGAGTGTGTGGTAACAACATTGAAACCTTCCCTTTATGTTTTCTTGGAGGCCAAAAGAATATCTAGAGAGTAAGCTTTTGTAGGTATTTTCCTTTTCTTTCCTTTTTTTTTTTTTTTTTGGACATACATTTCATTTCCTTTTGTTAGATCAATAAAAGCTTGTCAAAAGAGGCTTTGCTAACCACAATACGGAATTTGGCATTTAGCTTGAATAAAAAGTGATGCTTTAAAAAAATAAATAAATAAATAAAATAGAGGAACCAATAAATAGCTCTCTATGCAAACTCTTTTGACTTTAGCATCCAGAAATCTGATCAGAAGTGGAAATTAAAGAACTACATAAATTCCCAAGCTTAAAATGATATCTAACAGGGTCTGAGCCCTTTCCATTTGTAAAATAATGATTGTTTTTCTTTCTTCTATTTATCATATACTTTAACAGAAAGTTCCATTTTGTTTACTTTCATGTTTATACACTAGAATTGTTAATCACAATGTCAATAGTTATAGATACCTTGGAAGCAGAGTGGGGTTTGTTTACTAACTAATCCAAGAATAATTAAATCATGACATGGAAAAACACAATATCTGCTTGAAGAAAAAGAATATTTCAAATATCTCTGCTAATTCATTATCCATTGTCATGCAGGGCGGCCTGCGGGGTCTCTGCTCCCGCTCCCCACATAAGAACGCAGGACATGGTGAGGCCAAAAAAGAACACCCACAGAGCCATAGGTAGGGGAGTCATACTACTATATTCTCGCTGGTGGCTTGGTTGGAGAAACAGGAAGCAGGAGCCACACTGTTCGCAACCCTCACTGCACCGCTTGCAGGCTCAGCCACCATCTTCTTGCTAGCCTCCATTTTTCTGCTAGCGTAGCCACAGCAGTTATATTAGTGGCCAATGGCTCACTGGTTACAGCTGACGGCCAACTAACCACAATTGATGGCCATCCAATCACAGTTGATGGCCATTTACTACCTGAGCCAGCACCTTTCTATGTGAGGCCGAGAGCCTGGAAACTGCTCTCTGGGGCTCTGTCCCCACATCCATTTAAATGCTTTTTAAGAGCTGCTGCTCCATCCCAAATTATCTGTTCAATCCTGGAATAATTCAAAGGCGATAATATTTGTATGCTTTCAAAGACTTACAGTACAGTGGAAAATACAATCCCTTTAAATACAATATGATGAGGACAACAATAATTTTTATCTAAGGTTTGTTCATTTGGCCTCAAAGGGTGAATGTTACTTGCAATTTCAACTGGCGTTTGACCTTTTTTTTCTATTTCCATCTCACATAGTGTAATTTTAGCAGCATGTGGAAAGTCATAGGGCAAAAAATATAAATGCCTTAAGAGCGCAAGTTACAGATAAGTATACAGAAAAGAAACAAAGATGAAACTATATCTCTTGTGAAATACGCTGTTCATGTCCCAAAAAAGTATACCAATTGTTACAGTAAAATTAGATGTAACGCTAAGTGAAGAGAAATTGAGCTATCAGAGCAGCACACAATAAAATGCTGAAATAGTTTGGTTATAAAGAGAACCCAGGATGTGGTCCCAAAATTCAAACAGGATGCTATGGATATGGGTTTAGAAACAGCTGAAAGATAAGACAGTGTTTCTTAATGGCAGAGGAGGGTCTCTTGGTTTGTGGCTCTCAGACTCTACTGTTTCATGAGTCAACTCCACAGGACCTTCCAAATCCTCAAATTGTTTGCAAAACTTCGTGTATATGTTTATTTTTTCCAGGGCGAAGCATCCAGAGCTTTCATTAGATTCTCTCAATTTTCCCTCAAATTGTTATGAATCACAGAACGAAAGGGAGATAGAGTGAGCAAACTACAACACCTGCTCAAAGAAGAGTAATTTATATTTTTTAAGATTTTTTTATATGAGTCGACAAACACTTTCTCATACATAAACAGGGAAGAAATAAACAGGTTCCAAATATTGACACTGAATGGGTAACATAAGTAAGAAACAGAGGTGATTTTATCAAACAGGAAACCTCAACATGATGAAAGACAAGCAGTTGAAAATTAGTATTGGGCTCCAAATAATAATGGTGTTTACATGATTTGAGCCTCATATCCTTTCTATAAATTATCTGGGTATAAAGAAAATAAATGCCTTCAGATTTGACTGTATGCACCAGTGACTGGATAAGATCAAGGAGATGAATCAGTCATGAAACAGAACGGAGGCTCTTTGGTTTATTTGGGGGAGGAGTAAAAATTACTAGACTGGGGATCCATCCAAGTCCCCAACTTTTCTATTGGTTTCTCAATGTTTTTTTCTAAAATAAATTAAAATATGACTCATACAAACATATCAAAGATAATTTAACGTATTAGAATGTAATAACCAGTAGGCTTGTAAAGATGTTGTAAGAGCATTTAAGGAACAGAGGTATATATAAACAGGTGAAATTGGGATAGTGAAATAATTTTGCCAAGTTAGATACAAAACTGGTTAGTACTCTACAGGGCAATAAAACTGTGGATCTTTGGAGTTATATTTTACTATCTGAACAAAATCATTTCCATTTCTGCTGATCAACAATCCTTTACATCTTTCCATCCTTAAAAGTTTATATGTAACTTCAGCACCTGGACTGTAATCAATAATAAGTGAAAAGCCAGGAAAGGTAATTGTCCTTGAGAATTAAATCATTCCTCAGCAGCCCTAAGAGACAATGTTCCAGTATGACATTCAAAGGACATGTAGTTCTTCTTTTGCCTTATTTTTAAGTTTTAGATTTTTTTCTTAACAAGTGTCAAGATTCCACCATTGATAAGAGGGAGGTCCTTCTGGGTGACATGACACCTCTAACCCTTTCCATCTAACTTGATGGATTCATGCTTGCGTTGCTCTAGGTAACATTACAGAAGGTTCAAATAGGATTTTGCTAAATTGGTTCAAGAAAAAAAAAAAATAAGGATTTTCATGTGAAAGTTAAAGGTGGGAAGATGAGAATAACCAAGAATATCTTACTCGTTTAACCTATTCAAATCAGAGTTATTTATATTTTTTAAGAATTTTATTTCAGGGTAGCATTAAAAAGAAACAGGTGATTTTGTCAGAGGCCTACAGTTCCGAATGGCCCCTTTCAAGAGTGCCTTTCTTTCCCCCCTGTCCTGGCAGTGTTTAGAGGATCAGAGCATGGAACTTGGTGTGTCCCACGATGAAGGCTGCTCCTCTGAGGGCTGAAGCAGAGGTGTGCTTCCTGATGAATCAATCAGTCTTTCTCACTCTTTCTGCCCAGGGTCTCTCCCTGGGCGCCTCAGGACTAAGCTCCTCTTCCTCTTGCTGCTTATATTCCAAACACAGTTCCAATCACTGACTCATATCTAGCAGTTGCCATCTTTCACTTCACCCTCTTCTCGGTGATGGGTTTCAGACTTTTGGCAATTGTGGCCACTTTCCTGACTTCAGACAGAATTCATAGTCCTCTGAAAACATCAGGATGTTGGACCAGAAGAAGGAGCATTCCCACCAACTATAACACTGAACAAATCATGGTATTGACCATAAGTGACGGCCCTCAAGTCTTTATTCTAATTGCAGGGCACCCATGGGCTCATGATTTGGCCCTAGGCCTGTGTCTTCACACCCTCCCTCCTCTGCCACAAATATATCCTGGTATCCTGGTCCCAAAGCCCAAATTAAGTATGGTAGCCCAGCCATCAGCTATTCTCTCTGCCACATGTGGAAGCACCACCATTGTGAGATCCAGGCCCCCTACCTTTGGTCCTAAATCACTGAGGCACACGTAACATTGGAGCAATCTTTCTTTCTCAGTGCATGGCGTATACTGCCAGTGTTTGGGCTTGGTAGTTAAATGGTGAAATTTGTCCCTCGTCTTTATAGTGAAACAAAAGTGGGAAATACCCACAGAAATTTAACTCAGCAATTGTGTTTCTCTTCTCAGTCAGTTCATCTAATACAGATGTACCTGATATAGTTGTCAATGCTACATGAGCAATGCCCCAGCCATACACCTTGGGTTCCAACCACTTTCAGAGTGGCTTTCTGGAAAGGAAAACAAAATATCCCTTCCATCCGATTTTACAAAACATTCAAACATTTCTTGGTTCGCTGTAAATACTGAGGGTGGGGATGGGTGAGATTCAAGTGGAGCTATCACACTCACAGAGCAATATTCAAGTTGATTACAAAGCCCTCTACTGGTCATCCATTCCCAAATTTCCTCTGCTTGTTGTCAATTCAAAGTATTTGTTTGAAGCGTTTATATTAGCCTATTTCAATAGAGCTTTAACTTCTACCTGTAGCACACTCAGCAAGTAACTGACCCAATAAAGTGAGTTCTAGCCTAAGAAGAATGCCCCTAATTAGTTGTTAGAGAATAAAATGCTACTCACCTTACTACACATGCATAAAATTTGGACAATAAAATATTCTCATATGAATTTGCTATCCAATAACTCTGCAATAATAGCCAGGAGCAATCATTCTACGTTTTAACAGGAAGAAAAGCCTGGTAGGGTACCTAGAAAGGTTAAATAATTTGGCCAGAGTCACAGGTCTGAAGCTAGTGAACTGGACCTCAACCTCAAGTCTTCCTCTTGTTCCAGAGTCTCCACAAGTAACTCGTTCAAGCGGAAAAGAACATTACAACATAACTCCCAACAGCCATCATTAATGGCTCTCTCCTAAGGAAAAAGGAGCCAAAAGCTTTACAGAATGTCATGCTTTGTCAGCCAGCATGGGCTTTAAGTTAAATTTTTAAAATTATCTAACAGACGTTATTAAATCTGGTATGTATGTTGTATAGATGGGGGAATGGAGGCAAAGTTCCCAGGAATTGAAATGAGAAGCATGTTGGTCCTTTGGAGATGACGATATATTAGGTTGATGCAAAAGTAATTGCGGTTTAAAAGGTTAAAAATAATTGCAAAAACCGCAACTACTGTTGCACCAACCTAATAGAATGCATACTGCCTAGATCAGTAACAAGATATGAGAAAGGACACTAACAAGACAAAATGATGCCCAGGGAAGTAAGTTGATGAATCCTGATTGTCAAGACTCATCCAACTACGGTCCGGTGGTGGAAGCATTCAACAAACATATTAGGGATTATAAACTATTCTTGTACTCTGTTTTCTCTTATCTGTGCTCACTGTTATCTGACTACCTTGATTTACTCTGTAACTTGCCATACCTGGAGGCAAAAATACACTGAGGGGCCCCTGTCAGCATTTCATCCATCTGCTGGTTATTTTTCCGTTGGCATTCTTATGTGGCTGTGGTGGGATGGAGAGGAGGAGCAATGCACATCCCAGGGGTGCTGAATACCTGCGCATGTTTGCTGAACTGATGGAGGTTAGCCTACGAAAAGTCCATTTCCATAAGAAATGGAGGGACCTCCACACCAAAAGAGAGAAATGTCAGGCAAACAAGCTTGGCCCCGTGTTTCAGAGGAAGAGCATTATTTGTCACAAAAATCTGTTTTCTGGCCCAGACCCTCAGTACTCACATGTGAGTTATATAGAAAGGTTTGGTGGCTATAACTACATAAAAACACATAATCTGGTTTCCTAAACCTCTCTGAGACATTGGCACACATGTGGGACGACTTTATTACTGTTTCTCTGAGGGTCATATAAAGTGGATTCACCACAGACTACTATCAGCTTAGTCACTACCATGAAGGACTGTGCAGACAGTGGCAGGAGGGCAATGTCATACCTGAAGGAAGATGGTGATAGCATTACAGCATAAATGAATGAAAGCGGCAACAGGACCACTGGTGTTGCAGTATTCAGCAAGAAAGTTGAAGTCAACTAGAAACAGGTATTACACCGGGGGGTGCCAAAAAAATGAATACATGTAACTTGTATTCATCTTTTGTTATCGGTATATGAGTATATTGAGTGTTACAATTTTGATACAGTTTTTTCCTTTCTTAAAATGTTTACACATTTTTCGGCACCTTCTGTATAATGGAAACTGAAACAGTACATGATGGACAGGGCAGTACCCATCAGAAGAAGCTGTGTATTACAACAGTAAGGAATTGGACATGGCTATTTGCAGAAAAAGACACAGCAGTGACCAGAGTTTGCTACTATGTGCAGCATATTAGACTGTCAGAGAAAAGCTTGAACAAAAGGGCAAAGAAAAGAATAAGAATGGAAATGGGAATAAGAATGAGAAGAAGGAGAAGGAAAAAAAGAGGAGGAGGGGAAGGGAAAAAAAGAAGGGGAAAAGAGAAGAAAAACTTTGAAAGGAACATGTAACTTGACCACTCTTATTCATAATGCCCCTTAGAACTCTTAGAGCTGTTTCGAGAGATAAACAAATTATAAAGAAAAACAATATTGAATAACTAAATATAAGTGCACGTTGAAGCCTTTATAATACATGGAGATAAGTCTGTCTCTTCAAAAAATTCCCTTGCCAGATACTTTTACAGGTAGTTTACCCATTTTTCAAGAAAGGTTAGTCCCAATCTTAATATGTTCTAGAAAACTGAGAAAAGAGAAAAAAAGTAAGAAAATTTAGTAAAATTTTAGACTAATGAAATTCATTTCAAAAACAAGAAAAAGAACGCAAGAGAATCATAGATTTATTTTTTTGCAGATTATCTACCTAAAATATTAGACAACTAATAACTAATGACTAGTGTATTTTAAGAATCACATCTTTATTAGAAAGGGTATACATTAGTAGTGCAGTATAATTCCATACCAGAAAATCTACCAATAACATTCATCATGATAATAGATTAAGATAAGAAAAATCATATGACAATCACTAGAGGTATAAAAATTTTATAAAATTCAAATTTATAATAATGAAAACACTTGTAAAATTAGAAAGTGAAAGGAACTTTTTTTATTTGGTTTAAGAAAAACTACGAAAACATTTTAAGTAATGAAACTGATAGATTTCCTTAGAGGCTGGGAACAAGGCAAGGATGCCTACTAACACAGCAACCGTGGAACATAAAACTGGAGGTTAGAGCCAACATAATAATAATAGTAGGACAATAAATAAAAGTTAAAAAGACAGGAACAAAAGAGATAAATCTCCCGTTCTTACAACCAGCATAGGCTTTCTACACTGACTAGTCAAAACAGGAAAGATCAGTAGAATCGCAGGATATAAAATCAACTTGTAGAAGTTAATAGCAGGAAAGCTAGAGGGAAGATGATGGAGTAGGAAGCACCAGAAACTGTCCTCCTACCCCGATAACAAATGCACTGGCAGAATCTGCCAGAGGTAAATATTTTGAACTCTGACGTCTATTGAAGGCTTGCAACCTGCAGGGAAAGGCTTGGAGTGTATCCATGTTGGTCGACTATTAGATAAGTTAACTTTGAAAATGAAGAGGGTAGGGTGGCATAGGAGTTTGCCCTGCAAGAGTAAGACACATTGCAGCATCATAGAAGATATATTACAGGTTGTAGAAACAATCAACTACTGGCACAAGAAGAGACAAATAGGCCAACAAAGAAAAGGAGAGGTCATAAAAACTGGCTGTTGTCTCTATGAAAACTTATGTAATAAAGTTGGCCCCATTAATTAAAGAGGAAAGAAAGACCTGTTTAGTAAATATTACTGTAAAAACTGTCTCACTAAATGGAAAAATGTGTTAATTAATTTTCACCTTTTATAATACACAAAATTAAACTCCCGATGAATTAGAGACTTACATGCAGACGGTAAACATATAAAGATAATAGGTATTATGTAGGATGTTATCCTTTTAAACTAGTGGAGGAGACTGACTTGTTAAATGAAATGCGAATTGTTTAAATTATAATGCAAAAATGATTTTATTTTATAAACATTAATGATTTCCTTTCAATGATGGACACCTTCGATAAAATTACATATACATTGTATTATGAGAAAATATACTTCCCATGTCTTAAAAAGAAGCAAGCATCTATACCAAGAAAACAAGGAACTCTTAAAACTCAATCAAAACAAAAGTAGAAACTCCAGTAGAAAAGGAGGAAAATTGCATGAACACACAGTTAAATCAGAACGCCAAACACGGAGTTCAGGCTTTTGAGAATTAGCTTCCCTTTCTCCTGGATGACACCATTCATCAATAAAACAGCCAATCTTTCTCCAATGCAATTCTCAGTGTTGAGTGTTTGGTTCTGCTACTGCTGGGTGAACAAACTCTTTCTGTTCTACAGCAGTTTTCAAAAGAGCTGAATATATAGAAAATAAAACATATTTTTGGGATAAAAAGTTGATGATGTGCTCAATGATAATGAAATGTAACAAACTAAATTGTACCAACAGCCAGCAACCTACCCCCACCCTTACCAAAATATTCCAGTCCTCCTCTTTCTTTCCTTGTATACATTTCTCCTGGGAATAGTTCCATTTCATTTCTTAGGTATATTTATTTAGTTTTCCCACCTTTCTCCAGTTAGCTTTCCTACACATTATTGGTCAGTTATAAAAAGAAAAACGAAAACAAACAAACAAAAAAGAATGCCAAACACATTAGTAATTAGAGGAAAAAAAATAACAATGAGGTACCTCTTTATACTCATTATATTTGAATTTCTAAAAATTGAATAGTGTTGGTGTCGGTGTTGGCGTCTTGTGGGAACCCCTTGCCCTGCTGGTGAGAGTGTGGACCCGGGCCGCCATTCCAGAGAACAATCTCATACTTTGGACTCAATATGTGAGTGTACTGTTGATGTTCAGCTGAACGTACAGGAACCAAGTATCTGTTGTCGACATTCTGAAATGTTCCTGTTCTGATCAGTAAATATCTGCTTCCCTTTAATCCCCTAAATTGTCTCCTGCTACCACAAATGACCTGGACCTTCCTCCAGGAACTTCTAGATCTCTCCTCGGTCCATTATCTCAAGTAGTGATACCTGGCAGAGCTGGGGTCCTCCAGGTACTTGCTCCAGAATCATAGACAGTGTGCATTCTTATTGGTCATCTCGTGTGCTGTACCAGGAATATCATTCTTGAGAATGCATTCAGTGCATATCACCCAGCAATTCTTCTCTAGATTATATGTCCAAAGAAGTCTCACACAGATCCTAAAGGGAACAATTATAAGAATGCTCATTACAGTGCCTGAGAGCAGAGAGAGTTAAACCTAACGTAAGTGGTCATCATTTGGACAAGTTAAATGTGTTGGATAGACTCTGAAGTTCTATGTAATAGAAGCAACATATTACATGTACAAACACGGTTCCCTAGTAATAAAGTGGTACTACATAAAATACATAAGAAAGAGAATGAGATGTATATGAAAATAACACTTCCCTAAATATGAATGCACAAAATAATGTATCTGTTCAAACTTTTACAAACTCCAATTTCTCTCTTCAAGAAAAGAAACAAAAACATGTTAATTAAATTAGAAAGTTTTCCCATAAAGACATAGAGAGAAAAGACAATGTAAAATGAAGAAAACAAAGTTGAAAACAAAATCAAGAAAGGCCTTGAGCAGACCAATTACCACAGTGTGTGATAACGTGAGAAATGTGCTTAATCTATCAATTTCCAGGAATAGGGAAGGAAAGAAAGATAGGAAAAGGAGGGAGGGAGGGAAGAGGAAAAGAGGATAATAGGAGGAAAAGGCCGCAAAACACAAGGTATAGGTGTATTTTAGGAACTGTTTTTAAGCATAAACCAGAATCCAAAAGCCAAAACATAAAATTCTGAGGGCATTAAAAGCTTGAGATCCAGGCCTGAAATGCTGACAGCTAGCCAGCAGACCGGGTTGATGGATGAAAGTGAAAGCCTCTGTGGAAGCTTGGCTAGGTGGCCTGTCACCCTTCCTGGTGCAGTCCTCTCCTTCAATCTCAATGTAGCTCTTCTTCACAAAGCTGCCACTGGCCTAAATATATATTTTTTAAATAGTCTGTCTATTCTGTATTTAAAAATAACTAATAGTCATAGATTGGATCAATTTCTGCAAAGAGAGGTCAATTGTTGCTGAAGCAGTATACATTGCATAAAAGTTGTTTGACTGAAGAAGATGAGGGACAGTGTTCTGGGAACCATTATCCCTTACAAAATTTTATAGTTACATTTTCAAGAGGCCCAAGGCCACATTTCATGCAGATACTATAAGCACAAAAATGGCACATAAGCATATTTGTTTATTGTATAGGCTGATGGAGAAATGAGAATTTCCACCAGGGCAGAAAACCAAGCCACTTCATAACAGGCTCCCACAGAATTTACATGCTCCATGGGGCTGGTGAAGCCAGCAGAGGTTGGCCAGAAATCCTGCTTTCTAAACTAAAGGTGACCCCCTTGCTGTGAGGGATTGCTCCAGTCCACGTAAAAAATGTACAAACCTACAGAGAATCTTTATGAGAGGTTATCTGAGCCAAAACTGACAGCTGCTGGGAAGCAAGATCTCCAATGCTTAGGAGAATGGCAGTCTGCAGTTTCTTTTCTCCATTTGAAATTAAGGAGGGAACATAAGGAAGACTACATGAAGGTGGAGGAAAGAAAGGTGCGGATTGGATTGCAGGATAGTTAACATTATGTGCTCACACTTTAGAAAGAGGGGTCTTAAAGGGGGCATTTCAGAGGTGTGTTCACCTAGATGCACAGAAACAATGGACAGGGCTTGCTTAAGGCAAAGATAAGCCTTTTACTAAAGAAGTTATAGGCCTGGAGTGTGACTACCCACTATGACCTGCGCCATTAGGAATTTATGATCAGGTCACCCTGTGGAGTTACTTTCCATAGGACCCCTTCTTTATCCATACGCCTACTCAAAACTCCCAATAGACTTAACTTCTTTTAGAGATGAGCACTCTCTTACATTATATTTATTTTTCTACTCTCCCTTAAGAAACAAAGAATTTCTTTGATAAGAGAACTTGTATTTCATTCAGCCTTGTTCTTGATACATGGCCTAGCACAGACAATAAAAATTCTGTTTGGTGGTGTTATTTGAATATATATCACTGAGGGAAAATATACAGTTTAATATTGTTTTTTTCCTAACATGTTCCTATATACCAACAGATGTTCATGGTAAAATATATCAATCAACAATTTATTTACTACTAAAGGTCTTTATTTCTCAGAATCTATAAATTTAATATAAAATTTTAAGAAAAAGTGATTTATATCTCAATTTCCCAAACTCTGTTCCAAGGAATACTAGCTCTCAATGTTCTATAGAATCAAAATATGCATTTACAAACTAAGAGATATTAAAAATAGTGCATTTTTTAAAAGCTTTTTTAAAATCCATGTTTCTATAAATTTTATTGTGTACTGAAACATTCTATCATCTAACACCTATTATCACCTCTGTGGAATTGATGTTCCTGTGACCACCCTTTTGGAAATGTCCTGATACGGGATTTCAAGAGATAATAAAAAAGTATATCCACTTCAGTTCTTCCAGATGTGTTTGTTTTGACAATCATCAATAAAGAATTTCCAGATTTCACTGATCCTCAGTTTACTTTTGGTAGTTATAGCACAATAAAAATATTTATTGATTTAAATAAATCAGTAAATAAATCAATAAAGTGATTTAAATAAATCAATACATATAGCAATAAAGTTATATAAATAATTACCTCAGTTTACTTTCGTAGTTATATAACATGAAAAAATTATTCATCATTTGCATACATCTATGACAAATTAAATTATTGTTAGATGGAAATTAAATTAAATGCAGATTAAATTATTGTTTAGCAATTATTTGCACCATTCCCCAAGGTCCTTTCCCTGAGATTACGTTATGCTGGAGGTAACTTGCTATTGGTTAATGGGTGGTGGGCAGAAGTGACAGCAGGCCTGTTTTGAGTCTAATTTTAAGAAATATTATATATTCCTATAGCAGAAACTCCTGAACGCTCCGTTTTGGACATCTTTGTTAGGACATCTTTGTTTGGACATCACCACTGCTTGACCTATTGGTTATTTCAGTTTGGTTTTTGAATCCTCATTTTTATTGCTACTTACATTTCCTGCCTAAATAATCCCACTCAGTTACAAGACTTTGAATATTGTGTTTGTAATCTGAGTGCTAAATTTATAGCTCATGCTCCAAAGTCTAAACCTGTATATATAAGGTGTGATCAAAAACTACTGTGAATGTTTAAATTTTTTTTTTTTAAATGTAGTACAGTAAAAGACACATTGTTATTATTCCCCCTCAAAATACTGCTCGTCACTTCTGAACACATTTATCTCATCCTGGCCACTTTCTGAAACAGCTCTGGAAGTCCCCTGTCATGAGTGTCTTTAGTTGCGCTGTCATGGCTGCCTCGATGTCCTGAATTGATTCAAAACGTTTACCTTTCATGGTCATTTTGACTTTGGGGAAGAGCGAGAAGTCACATGGTGCCAGATCCAGTGAATAAAGTGGATGAGGACACACCGTAATGTTTTTATTTGACAGAAATTGTGATGTGTGACATAGAGCATTGTCATGATGGAGGATGATTTACAGCACACTTTAAAATACACCTTCTCTCAACTGTAGCTCACACCCTACTGACTACACTGAACAACTTGAAACTTGTCACACACTGTTACTAAGGTTCCATGCGCTGCTTCCCGTATTGAAGATTCCTGCCTTTCCATTGGATGGCACTCAGCAGCAGCATTCACCATATTTCTTGATCACAACGGAAAAGCTCTGTGTCACACATCACTTGTGGTATAGCAATTTCTGTCAAATAAAACCATTACAGTGTGTCCTCATTAACCTTATTCATTGGATCTGGCACCATGTGACTTCTGGCTCTTCCCCAAAGTCAAAATGACCATGAAAGGAAAATATTCAGAAAGTGGCAAGAATGATGGGATAAGTGTGTTCTAAATGAGGGGGAATATTTTGAGGGAGATTAATGGCAATGTGTCTCTTACTGTAATATCTTTTCAAATTTAAACATTCACCGTATTTTTTATCACACCTTGTATAATTGTCCGCTCAACAACAACATCAATATTTTCAATAGGCATCTCTATGGCTCAGGCTTCTTTGTAGCAAAAAGAACCTTCTGTTGCTACTTTAGTAGGAATGTATTAACAGGATAATATATCTTACAGGTCTTTTTGAGGGCGAGAGTATCAGGCGTGAGACCTACAAAGCACGAATAAGCAACAGACTGGCATTTGCATTGCTCTGCCATCACTGTCACTGATCAGCAGCACACAGGGTATACTGCTACAGGCCACACTAAAATGCTTTCAGTCCGTGTGTGTTAGTTTTTGTTTTCCAGAATTTTAGATGAATGGAATCATACAGTACATATCCTTTGTGTATTGCTTTTTTCACTCATTATAATCATTTTGAGATTCATCCATGTTGATCCATGTTTCTGTTGACTAACACTCCTTTGAATGAATATGCCACTGTTGGTGTATCATTCACCTGTTGATGGCCATCTGGGCTATTTTCAATTTTTTGACAATTAAAAATAAAGGTGCTATGGATGTTCATGGATAAGTATTTGTATGATCATATGTTCTTTTTTTTAGGCTAAATACCTAAAATTAGAATGATTGGACTATATGGTTCGTGTACATTTAACTTGTTAAGAAACTGTCAAACTGTTTTCCAAAATGGTTGTACCACTTTACATTCCCACCAGCAGTATGTGAGAATTTTAATTCCTCTACACTCTCACCAACACTCAGGAGAGTCAGTTTAAAAAAAAAAAAGTTAGCTGTTATAATTGCCTGGAACTGGTATCTCATGTTTTTAATTTCAATGTTGCTAATAGTTAATAATTGTGAGTATTTTTACATGCTTATTTCCCACCTGTATATTCTGTTTGGTAACGTGTCTGTTCAAGTTTTTTGGCTATATTTTTAATAGAATTGTTTGTTTTCTTATTAATGTGTTAAATTGGGTTCCCAGACACAATTCCACCATAGTGTTGGGGAGTTCCCCCCACCAACAAAAAATTCTCAGACAACAAACAGCAAAGTTTTCTAAAATTCAGTTGAATTATAACACTATCTACCTAGAGATAGCAGAAGATTCCACAGGTGAAGTGTTCAGTTCTACAAGACTGAGCCCCTCCCACCCCCATCACCACCACCACACACACTTAAGATGCCGGAAGCTCAGGTTATCTGTAACTCCTACTGACTGGCCATAGATCGTAAGTTCCAATCACCTACTCCAACTCAGAATACCAATCACAAGTCCAGGTTTTCCCCTGTGCTTCTGACTGACTGGCTATAAATCAGATGTTCCCATAACGCCCTCCTTGGGTTTGATTAATTTGCTAGAATGGCTTACAGAACTCAGAAAAACATATTACTTAATAGATCACTGGTTTATTGTAAAAGGGTATAATTCAGGAATAGCCAGATGGAAGAGAGAAGAGATGCATAGGGCAAGGTAGATGGGAAGGGGTGCTTCCTTGCCCTCTCCAGGGTGACACTCTACCCACATCTCCACACATTCACAAACCCAGAAGCTCTCTAAGCTCTGTCCATTTAGGTTTTTATGGAGGCTTTATTACACAGACATGACTGATTATATCACCAGTCATTGGTGATTCAACTTCCAATCCCTCTCACCTCCCAGGAGGTCAGAGGCTGGGACTGAAATTTCCAATCCTGTAATCACACCATTGGGTCTCCTGGCAACCAGCCTGTATCCTTGGGTGCTTCCCCAAAGTCACTTCATTAACATAACAAAAGACACCAAGGTCACTCTCAACTCTTAGAAAATTCCAATGGGTTTCAGGAGCTGTGAGTCAGAAATTGTGGACAAAACCCAAATATGTATGATATATATTTTGGTCCTCTGAATGACCAAATATATATTTCTTATAAATCACAATATTGCATGTGTTTTAAGAGTGTTTTTTTTAATATTCTACCTACAAATTCTTTTCCTTATCAGACACATAATTTGAAAAACTTTTATTCCCTCTGGATATTTCACTAGCATTTCAACTTAAACTTAAGTCTAAAACTTAATAAACTGTCCCCAAACCTGTCCTTACTCTGGTGTTCCCTTTCTCAGCAAATTCATCTAGTTTCCCCAGACAGAATTGTGGTGTTGTCTTTGACTTCTTTCTCTCCTTTATTTTTCCTCCTTCCAACACATTCCATTATTTACCCAGTCATGTCTATTTGACCTTCTAAATCCCAACATTCACTCTGTTCCCTCTTTCTCCCCGCACCCCCATCCCCATCTCTCCTACCTTACCTGCGGTGTTGCTGTCCTCACTGGTCTTCATGTCTACAGTTTTCCTCTCTTTGATCCAGTTCCCCTACAGCAGCCAACGTGACCTTGGGCATGTGCCACTGCTCTGATCATGTGCCTCTCTTACATGGACTCTTTCAATGACTTACCATTACTAGGTGGGTAAATGTTTTTTCAAACTTCATCTTGACCTATAAGACCCATTATTATCTATCTCTCTACTAATTCTCCAGCTCTTTTTCTCTCTACTCTCACTCTCTCACTCTACATTCCATGCAAATCGAACAACTTTTAGACCCTCAAAAGTATTACCCCTTTACTATTCTTTGGGCTCTTGTCCATGCCTTCCCTTCTACCTGGAACAAATGGGAGCATGTTGTTGTTTGACTATCTCCCACCTATCTTATTTTCCCCACTGGAATGTGAGCTCCACAAGGTCATAGGTTTTGGCCTGTTCATCACAGGGCTCCTCACACCTGGACAGTGCCTAACATGCAAGCATATACATCTTTAAAGACCTGAAAAAATGTCACCATTTCTGTAAAGCCATCAACAAGCTCCCAGACAAAATGAATTTCATCTTTATTTGTTCTCCTATAGTACTGTGTGCATCCCACTACATCAGCAATACTTGTGTTATTATATTTCCTTTCTACTGCTGAAGGAGGAGGTTTGCAGGACAAGTCCAATGTTTTACTTGATCATTGAGCTACAGTCTCTGAAAGTCCCTAGCATACTACCTTTATGCATTTTATTTACTTTCATCTTCCCATAATTCCTTCCTCCCTGTAGTCATAATAAGCACAATGAATTATTAAATTAATACCATAAATCAATTGGAAAATGATGAATTTTAGACATCAAACAAATAGTGACTTAAATTCATAAAAACATATACATTTTGTGTATGTTTGTGCACACTACAAACGGATAGGTGACTATAAATCTCTAGCCTACATTTTCAACAAAAGTACATTATACATTTAAGTTTTTCATGTATATCACATGTGATCATAGGCAGACGCTTTTGTATAAATAGATGGATACATGTTACATTTCTAATCTATAAATTTAATGTTCTGGGAGGGTATATATTATTTCTATATAGATATAACTATATGTAGACATTCATATAATACTACATTTACATAGCAGCTTGCAAAGGCTTTAAGATAGAATGAGTTGCACCATAAAAATGGAAGATTTTAAAAATACAATCTACACACTTCCACTAAGTGAAAGGGCTTACATACAGTGATTTCATGAACATGGTGTCACAAGCTGAAGTTTTTCTTTTGTAGTCAAATGACTCCTGGGTGGTTCATTTGAGGTTGTATTTCTGAAAGTACAGCCTAAAAACCAGCTACATCAGAGTCTGCCTGTATGTGTCAGACATTCAGTTTGCAGGATACCCCCAAACCCACCACATCAGAATATCTGGGAATTGGGCCCATGAATCAGGATGCTTAACTAGCTTGACAGATGATTCTGCTGCACACTGCATTCTGAGAATCATTGATCTAAGGCAAGCTGCCTTGGGCAAACAGACTTCTGTTGAAGAATGAGAAACAGGATGGGAGAACAGCTGTGAGTGGGAAGTTAGATATTCTGTGTGAAACACAGAAGGCTGGTTATATGGTGGATGCTGGCATGCACGGAGTACTGGATTCAACTAGGTGTGGGTGATTACAGAATAAGTCTTGTTTTAATGAGAACCTTATGTTCCCCTTCAAGGTTAAGGAAGCAAGACTCTCAGCTGTCTGCTTTTCTATTTCTCATGTCCCTTTCACTTTCCTCCTGTTCTTTGACCTTCCTATCAATATATTTTCCATCAGAAATATGCTCTGAATCTTGGCAGAATCAACATTGCCTCCCTCTATTGTCTCCTCTCATCTTGCCATAGCATATCCAGATTCTAGTTATAGATGAGGACATAGAATGGTGGCCACAATCCAGTGTCTTAGGAAAAGTCACTTCTGAAATCAGGTGACCGGGTCTTCAGGCTCAGAGAATATCAGGGATGAGAGGCATTTTAGAGATCATCTAACACTGTCTTTCATTTTAAGCTAAGGAAACAGCTTTAGAAGGCAATTAAGAAACTATAAGGCCACAAAACAACTTAGCAGCCCACCTGATCTAATACCCAAGTCTCCTCTCTCCCACTTGATCTTCTTCCAGAAATTGGTTGTAATATGTCTTTAAATGGAACTATTGTCTATTATCTTTTGTAAACACCCCATAAATAATTTTAATGTATAAATGTAACATCAAATGATTAATTGATTAATGACTGAATTCTGAATGAACATGTTGAAGAAAAGAGAAAATTAAGAATGAGTTTCAGTATGAGGTAGACAGTCTATAAATGCTAGAAACCCAAATTATAGGCAATAAACTGCATTTTTGGAAAGTATTTTATCATCTGTAATTTAATTGTTATTTTATATTTCATAATATGTAATGTAACATAGATATGACACTCGACCTCATGAAACACTTTACATATATAATCCCATTTGACACTTTAAAAATGTTAACAGTATTCAAAAACTTGTCCATAAGCTTTAAAAAAAAAGTTGAGTTTGTGAGATGTTAAGAAATTTGGCATTTTTCTCAGCTAGATTGAGCAGAATTAGAATACAAACCCAGACCTATTGAATCATTTTCTATTGACAATGAACGACTTCACATACAGAAGCCCTTCTCAGATAGCTTTTGTACTTTTTAAAAATTTTTCAATTACCATTGACATACAATACTATATTAGTTTCAGGTGTACAACATAGTAATTAGACATTTATATAATTTAAGAAGTGATCCTCCTGACTAATCTAATACCCATCTGAGTAACCATACGTAGTTATCACAATATTATTGACTATACTGTGTATGCTGTACTTTACATCCCGTGACTGTTTTTATACTTGCAAGATGTACTTCACAATCCTTTCACCTTTTTCAGGAGACTCAGATAGTCTCACTCTTTATTAAAACAAACATATAGAAATGCTTCCTATTTTATATGCAAATAAAGTAAATTAATAATACATTTTTAAAAGAGCCATAGTAGCTGGGTATAAAATTTAAGAAGAAAGAATTGAAGATAGGGGTGGGAAGAAACCCTTACAGGGGTGCTGTAAGGACTAGAGCACCTGGTGATTGTGGTGGGCTTTGCTTCACACTGGCTCACTTGGCTTCACCACTGGCTTATGCACATCTTCCACTATTTGAAATACAGTTGTGGGGACAGAGCCCCAGAGAGCAGTTTCCAGGCTCTCGGCCTCACGTAGGGGGGGTGCTGACTCGGGTAGTAGATGGCCATCAGTTGTGGTTAGTTGGCTGTCAGCTGTAGCCAGTTAGCCATTGGCCACTAATATAACTGCCGTGGCTGCATTAAGGAGTGGAGTCGAGAGGAGAGTCCAGGAGAGCCGAGTCGGTCGGTTGGCAGAAAAGCGGACAGCAGGTCGCATGTCGTGTGAATCCAGCCTCCAGTGAGACTATAGTGGTATGACTCCCCTACCTATGGCTCTGTGTGTGTTCCTTTTTGGCCTCACCATATCCTGTGTTCTTGTGTGGGGAGCGGGAGCTGAGACCCCATAGGCCGCCCTGCATGACAACAGTCCTTACTTCTAGCCACACTAGGCTACTCAGAGTCCTCCAGGAAATTATAGTAGATGCACCCTTCAGTGGACATGCTCAATTTTTGATTTAATAATTTTAAATATTATTTTACTAATATTATTTTACTAAAAAGGTGATATATTTCTTACAGAACATACACTAAAGTGTTTCATGTATATATTTTTAAATATACAAAAGTAATGTATTTACTGCTATTTTATTTGTAAATGACAATTCAGACTTGTATATAACAATTTTTGGCCAAAATATAATACTATTTTTGACTTACGATGAATTTTTGGAAAATACTCTTTTCAATCGGGGCATGGTATTTCATCATATGGTTATTCCATAATTAATATAACCAATAACTAATTCAAGTGGCAGGTCATTTCCACTATTTCACTCTGATGAATAAGGATACATTGAGAATTTCTATATATAAATAACGTATCTGTATTTGTAACCATTTTCACAGGATATATTTCTAAAAGGAGAATTACTGAGCATGTTAACTCAGTTTCCTTCCTATCAAGTTGAAATTACTAACACGTGTGCATCAACAAAGCATTCTCTTTCAATGTGCTAGCTGAAGCATCTGAGATTAGTTAAAATATTTTTTCTTTTGTGTGACTAAACTTAGACTTATCTTTGGCCCATAATTATTTAAAGGTTAATATGCTTTAGTAAATTTATTGATTTAATATAGAGAAGAAGTCCAAAACTTAAAGAGGTAAGGATGTTGGAGTAGATTTATCATGTATAATCCACTCATTCACCCACTAAATATAATTTCAAAGCATTTTCTTTACCAAGCATTAAAGAAAACATTAGGAAGAGTAGGCTAATATTTATGACCAAGACTTAACGCTATTCTTCACATGCAAGGTAAACTGGCGGGAGACTCTGCTTTTGAAAAGGGCTCCTTTATCTCACTGAAGATTGGAGAGTTGTGGTTGTCAAAGGAAATATTGGAATGTAACTCAGATCCAAAGTGAGAGTGGTTACCATTAGAGGCAGCAGAACCAGAGGGGCAGTGAGAATGGACTAACTCACAAAGGTCTTTGGTAAAAGTTGATTGATTGGTGCCTATTAAGGTTCTACTTGATTTGAATAAATAAAAAACATTCCACATGAAGTAATTAAAATCTGGTTTATGCCAACACGATAGATTAAATATTTTCAACCAATTTCTAGACTTGAGCTAATTTAGAAATCCAAACCCTATTAAATACCAAGGAGGCCAAATATCCTTGCAGAAAGATCCTACATAGCATTTCAAATGTGAACTGTGAATCTGTTGTCTATACACCCCAAAGTCATCTTTGGCTGTGCATTGGGAGTGGGAGGGGGGAGGAAAAGAAGGAGGAGGAGGGAAGAGGAGGAGAAGGCGAGAAGAGAGAGAGAGAAAATGAGAAATACCCTGACATTTTAAGAATTATTCAATACTGTCTCTGAGCTAACACTAATATTTGTTTATCTAGAACTTCATGACATTAGATTGGTAAGATTGAGGACTTATTGAAGTTAGGTGATAAATGGAGTTTTATCTGAGTACATCTCATGGTAAATCTACTGGAATACATAAAACATATGGCCAAAAGGGCCAAGTAAAACTCTCTAGAATTCCTTCACCTTACAAATAATAAATTAAAACAATACCATGTCTTTGGGGGAAAATTCAGAGATTGGTCCCAACTTTAATGACTTGAAAGATACAGAGTGATAATTGTTGCTCTGAAAATTCCATTTAGCTCTATAGTTTGATTCAAGAAAGATGAATTGAGCAAAGTCCTGTCAATAACAATTATGAAACATAGAAAAAAATTTTTAAATAACAATGGTTAGAAGACACTACAAATTGGCTAAAAGCATCCAGAAACTAAAGAGAAAATGACCATTAAAGCAAATTAATTTAACCACTCTTCTTCTGCAGGAACCCAGTTTGGATGGTGCACAGAGCATATAGCTCAAGCAGAATTTAGGAGTTTTGCTAGGCTGATGAGTTAAAAGTTATAATTTAGGACTTCCCAGATATGAAAATTGAATAGGGAACAATGGAGAAGGAAAACTCTAGAAAAAAGGGCCACATACAAATTTCTACATATAAATTTCCCTCATATCCTTAGTGGACAACTATATTATCTATAATAAGGCAACACTCAAAAAAATGCAAAAGAAAAGCTGAATGAATAATAGAACAGAGATTGAAGAACAGAAGCAGAGTTCAGCAACTGGTCAATAGTGAGGAAAGAGAAAGTACTGGCACTAAGAGAGACTTTTTCAACAACTTGGACATTCTATTAAAAACTGTCAGATTTTCCATTGAAAACCAAGTCTTAGGAGTAAAAACCTTCTATAATAAAGCCTAAAACCAAGCCTCCAAAGAATCAAATAGGTATAGTAGTAATTTAACTGCCTGCCAAAATAAAATTCAATACTCTTGGTGTAAACAAACATACAAACAAAAACCAGAAGCATTTTCTACAATATATCATTTATGATGTCTTAGGATACAATAAAAACTTACTAGTCATGAGAAACAGAGGTAAGTGAACCAAAATCAAGAGAAAACAGCCAATAAAAGCAAATTCACATGTGACCCAGATGTTGGAATTGACAAAGGCAATTTAAAATAACTCTCATAACTATTTTTAAATATACAGGACAAGGTAGATATAACATATAAAAAGATGGAAAATGACAAGACAGATGTGGCAATATGTAAAGGAACAGTAAAAAAGATAGAACTGAAAATTAGAATTTGAGATAAAAGTTAACTGAACGAGCTTAACAGAGAAGACTGGACACCACAATAGGAAGTCAGTAAACTTGAAGTCAATAGAAATTATACAAATTGAAACAAATTTATGCACAGTGTAAGAAAAGATTTAAAAATGATCAGAGTCTCACTGCATGTACACCTGACCTGAAGTTGAACAATAATGAATGTCAACTACAATTATATATATATATATATATATATATATATATATATATATATATATATATATATATATATATACACACACACACACAAGAAGTGGAGTACATACAACATTAGGAATAGAGGCAGTGGAAATGTAATGGTTGTATGTGATGTCAGAGGGGTAGTAGATGGGGGTGGGGGTTATCACTGTGTGAGGGATATAAATGATAAATATTTAACTATTACATTGTTTTGTACACCTGAACTAATTTTAAAAATGTTAAAAAATAAAATAAAATAAAAATAAAAATGATCAGAGTCACAATGACCTATTAGACAAGAGAAATCAGGCTCACGTATGAAATCTAAGCCTGAGAAGAATGTGAGAGAGAGAATTAAGCATAAAAATATTTGATGAAAGAACTGCTGAAATTTTGACGAATTCGGTTGAAAACATCAATCCACTTATCTAAAAATTTCACCCAATACAAAGGAAACCACACCTAGGTATATCATAATAAAACTTCTGAGTATTAAACATAAAATAAAATCTTAAGAGAATTTCAGGTAAGTAAAATCATATTATGTAAAGGCAATGAAAATGGTGGCCAACACCTCATCAGAAGAAAAAGCGACCAAAGACAGTGGAGATATGTGTATATCTTTAAGTTGCTGAAAGAAAGAACAACAAAAAAAGTCTTGTCTATCTGAACTTCTATATCCAGCAAGAAAATCCTTTAGAAATAAAGGTGAAATATTTTCAGATACACAAAAGTGAAAATTTTATCAGTAGTGTAACAAACTGTGACAAATGCCAAAAAAAGTTCTTCAGGCTAAAGAAAAAAATGTTAATAGATACAAATTTGGATCTACAGAGAAGAGTAAAGACCTTGCCAAATGATAAATATTTGGGGCAATATAAAACTCTACTTTTTCTTTTCATGAGTTCTCTAAAAGTCAACTGAATGTTCAAAGCAAAAATAATAACAATGCATATGAGTTTTTTAATGTATAGAGAACCAATGCATGGAAAACTAAAACAAGAAATGGATTAATTGAATTACATTATTTGTTCTTTCATTGTGAAGTGAAATAACTGAATAATATTAATTCGAGGTAGACAGTTATAAACTAAGAGTGCATATTATAATCCTCCCTAGAAGCACCACAAAAACAACATATTAAATAATGTAACTAAAATAATTAAGATAAAATGGAATAACCAAAATATTTGATTAAACCACAAGAAGACGGAAAAGAAGATGATAGTACTTCATATATACTTGAATAGTTAAAATCTTTTAAAAACAAAAACTGACAATACCAAATATTAACAAGCCCTTGGAATAACTGGAACTATTAACATTGTTGATGGGAGTGTTAAGTCGTAAAACCACGTTGTAAACTGCACGTCTTTTACTTACCAAATTAAAACACTCAAGTCTCAGTCAGGGTCCAATCAAAGTTAGAAATCATGCCAGTAATTTAGATATGGAAAATGTAACATAAAAAAGTGTAAACTAGTAAAAGATATTTATTTATTTTTACTTTTTAAAAAATTAAATTTTGGGGGGCAACATTGATAAATAAAATTATGTAAATTTTGGGTGTACTAGTTTATAATACGACTTCTGTATACTCTAATGTGTGCTCACCACCCAAAGTCTAGTCTCCTTCCATCACCATATATTTGACCTCCTTTACCCTCTCTCTTTACCCCACACTCCCTTACCCTCTGATAGCCATTCTGTTTTCTGTATCTATGAATTTGGGGGTTTTTTGTTTGTTTTGTTTGTTAGTTTGTTGCTTTTTGTTTTATATTCCACATATGAGTGAAATCATATGATTCTTATCATTTTCCATCTGACTTATTTCACTTAGCTTAATTCTCTCAAGATCCATCCAGGTTTTTGCAAGCGGCAATATTTCATCTTCTTTATAGTTGAGTGATATTCCATTGTACATGTGTACCATATCTTCTTTATCCAATCATCCGTCAAAGGACACTTAGGTGTCCTTAGGTGGTTTCCATGTCTTGGCTATTGTAAATAATGCTGCAATGAACATAGGGATGCATATATCTTAATGAATAAGTGTTTAAAAGGTATTTAATTATTAGAAGGACTAAAAGGTGTCTAAGAGGTCCCAAAGCCTGAAATTCAGAAAGCAGATACTACACTATATGGAGGGAGAGTGAACAATGAAAGAACTTGGAATCTTAGAGGAGAACCATCACCACTACCTCCCCACATAAGTACACTTATAGCACAAATTCAGACTTCTTAAAGAGGGTGTTGCTGACACAAAAACACACAGTTTTGAAGAACTTGCTAGAACATGTGGAATGTAGCTAAACTGTGAGTACATTGCTGGGTGGCAAAGAAAGATGCCAGCTGTATAGGCCATGGAGGAACAATGGAACAATGAAAACTCCCCCTGGTGGCAGAGAACCTTGTCAGGTACTGCAGGTGAAGGACACTTAAGAGTCCCCCAGGAACTCTGATTACATCAGAAGAAGGAAGGAAAGTCTCTTTCTCCCGCCCCAGCTTTGAATTATACCGCCAGAAACCTCTACTGGCAAAGCCTAATACTGTGCCAGCTAACAAAACAGAAATGACTGGAGGGTCCAGAACTACTATCACAAAGCAGACCCCAAAAGGGTAGATTCGGAGCTGAGAAGCACAATGCATCAGCCTAATAACCCAGCCATTTCAAGCCTATATTTTTACCCTGGAGAACTGTAACAACATGCCCACATAAAACTTGTACTTAAATATCATGAATACTTTATTCATAAGGACCAAAACTGGAAAAGCCCAAATGTCCATTAACATGTGAACGAATTAACCAGTTGTAATATAGTCATACATTGGAATACTTTAATATTTTGTAATAAAAATAACAAACTACTGTTAAATGCAACATCATGGATGAATCTCACATGTAATATTCTGAGCAAAAGAAGTTTGAATGCAGAGGACAACATACTATACGATAGTCACAAGAAACTCAAACACAGGGAAAACTGATTTATGATGATAGAAATCAGAACAATGATTGTGTCTGGGCATGGACTACTGAAAAGATGTACAAAGGGATTTCTAGAGTGATAAAATTATTCTACATTTTGATAGAATTAGTTATTAAAAGTGTGTTCACTTCTCACACTCATTAATTTGTGCACTTATTTTTAATAAGGCCAATTTCTTTTACAAATTATTCCTCAATAATATGAGACTTAGGTAAAAAAATGCATATGTAAATAAATTATATATAAATGTATACATACACACATATGTAATTTATTTTAAACCAAAAGTAAAAATGGATCTTGGAAAATGACAAATTGATTATAAACTTAATCACTTTATAGAACAAGTGCATACATTTATTGTTCCAGGTGCACCACATTTATTGTAATAAACCAATATGACTCCCAGCACCTGAAATGCAGCAACTACACCAGCTGATGATTTTCTTTCCCCTACCCCAATAAACATTTGAAAACCAGAATCGTTTGCATTCACCTGACAGAGTCAGTGGGACTTCATCAACTTACAGTGAGAGTATGTCAATTTCTTGGCTACGTGCCAATGTATACATTTCAAGAATTTCACATTTCAATTACATTTTAATCATGAATAATATTGTATTTACCCACCATGCTAATGACGGCATATAAATAGGACCTGCAGAATAGGAAGCAACAGTTTCCACAGACATTTTGGTAAGATGCATATTGCTGGAATATAAGAAATAGTCTTATGAAAATGAAAAGGGTTTGTCACCTCAGTGAAATTCCAGTGGGTCTAGTGGTCTGGGTTTGTTGAGATATTCCTACACAATGAAGGAAAGCTGCTCCTCCTTGCACTTCCTTGTGAGAAAGAAAAAGAATACTCAGTGGTTTGTCTGGATTTCAAAAGCAACATACGACAAATTTGGATTCCTCCTCCAATCAATTGGGCAAAGGACCCCAAAGACTTTCATCTTTGATTTGGTGTATTAGTTATTTACTCTTTCAAAGTGTTGATTCTAGTTCTGGCTACCACTGATGGGGTTTTAGTTCTGTGACTACATTTTACCTTTCTGGAAAGAATTCTTTATTCCATATAATATCCTTTTTACTGCAAACTGCCTCCTTTAAATTTCATTTTAATTTCTCCTTATGGCTTTCTACTTTTGTTTCATAGAAACTATTTCTTTTTGTATCCTGTTGTATATACAAGTTTTTAAAATTTTAGTTTTTAATTATTTTAATTTTCTAAAACATTTTGGTCTTAGAAATACTTTACACTCTTAAAAATTTTACAGGACCCCAAATAGCTTTTATTTTGCAGATTATATCTGCTGATGTTTGCTGAATTAGAAATTAAAACTGATAAATTCAAAAATATTTACTTAATAATTTATTCACAATACTATAAGCCCATTATAAGTTAACATAAATAACATATTTCTATAAAAATAGAGTTTACAAAACAAAACAAAATAAAACAAAATAGCAAGAAGACTGACATTGTTTTACATTTTAGGAAACCTCTTTAATATCAGACCTAATGGAAGAGATATTTTCTCATAACTGCTCCTACATTCAATCTGTTGCAAAATCATATGTTATTTATCCTCTGAAAAGTGTCACTGTACTCATATACTTGTGAGAGAATGAAAGTACAAAGTGCAAATAACATCTCAGTATTATTATGAAAATAGCTTTTACCAAATAGGCTCTCTGAACGGGGCTCAGGGATGCCGAAGATCCCCAGACCACACTTTGAAAATTATCTAAATTCAAATAAAATTATCTAATAAAATTAGATATCTAATAAAATTAAATATCTAATAAAATTATCTAATTCAGAGGTCAGCCTTCTTCTGAGTCAACACTATTATATAATTTTTCATTTCACGTCATGTCATTGGTTTCTTTACTGTTAAGTCATTGCTGGCTAGGAGACGCTTTTATAAAACAAGATTCATATAACATATAACTAAAATCTACTCCCAGTTCTCATGGCCAATGGAAGATGTGGTAAACTGCATTTATGCCCCCCACCAATTCTTCACATTTCTCAACCGCCACATCATTTGCTCTCATACGAAGGAAGATTGTGCGGCTTCTGAACCTGACTCAGCCATATGACTTAATTTGGCCAGTAGGATATAAAAAGAGGCTTGAAACAGGCTGTGCTTCTGATGTCACCATGAAAAGGACATGCCTGGGCTAGTTCACGTGTCCTGGGAGGAGAAAGAGAGAAACTTGGCAGAGCTGCCAAGACAGTTTAGACCAGTGAAGTTCAAGGCAGCCCATAGAACCACAAGAAACATAAATAACTGCTTATTGTTTTAAGCCACTGAATTTGTGTTTATTATATAGCAATTGCTAACTGACACAAAAAAAGGAAAGGCAAAAGGAAATGGTATTAACTTAGTGTCTAATAAATGTATGAAAAACTCTGCTATTTTTTAATCAATTAATGTAATCTGAGTAGTTAATTGTTTTCCAGATTATCCAAACTAGAAAACAGAATAAATAACGGAACCTACCGTGTTTCCCCGAAAATAAGATCTACCCAGACAATCAGCTCTAATGCATCTTTTGGAGCAAAAATTAGATAAGGTAAGATAAGATGAGATGAGATGAGATGAGATGAGATGAGATGAGATGAGATGAGATGAGATGAGATGAGATGAGATGAGATGAGATAAGATAAGATAAGATAAGATAAGATAAGATAAGATAAGATAAGATAAGATAAGATAAGATATAAGATGACTGGGTCTTATATAATGTAAAATTAATATAATATGACTGGGTCTTATATAATGTAAGACCCAGTCATATTATATTATATTATATTGTATTGTATTGTATTGTATTGTATTGTATTGTATTGTATTGTATTGTATTGTATTGTATTATATTATATTATATTATATTATATTATATTATATTATATTATATTAATTTTTGCTCCAAAAGACGTATTAGAGCTGGTTGTCCCGCTAGGTCTTATTTTCGGAGAAACAGGGTAGATCTGTGTGAGAACAAAAGCCCTCATTGTTTTTCTGGAAAAGCTAATGGGACTTTCTGTGAACTGTTATCAGCAAAGGCAATGGACATTGTGTGTATTTAGACTTTAAGGATCTCTCAGGTAGTTAGTTGATTTAACAAACAATGTCCGTCATGGAAACAACCAAAATGTCCTTCGATAGATGAATGGATGAAGAAGTTGTGGTATATATACACAATGGAATACTATTCGGCGGTAAGAAAAGATGATATAGGAACATTTGTGACAACATGGATGGATCTTGAGAGTGTAATGCTGAGCGAAATAAGTCAGACAGAAAAAGCAGAGAACCATGTGATTTCACTGATATGTGGTATATAAACCAAAAGCAACAAAAGAACAAGACAAACAAATGAGAAACAGAAACTCATAGACACAGACAATGGTTTGGTGGTTGCCAGAGGGTAAGGGGGGTGGGGGGTGGGGGGTGGGAGATGAGGGTAAGGGGGATCGAATATATGGTGATGGAAGGAGAACTGACTCTGGGTGATGAACACACAATGGGATTTATAGATGATGTAATACAGAATTGTACACCTGAAATCTATGTAATTTTACTAACAATTGTCACCCCAATAAATTTAATAAAATTAAATTAAACAAACAAACAAACAAACAAAAAAAAAACAATCAATGTCCGTGTGATTTTTTGGTTGGCCTTTTCCAACAAGATTTAGAACTTGTTTCTGTGTTACCTGCGGGATACCTTCTCTTGGCTCTCAATCATTCTTATTCTAGGTATTATTTTCACCCTAAGAAGCTTTATCCTCCACAACATGTTTTCCAATCAAATCCCGACTGTTCCCATTAGGAACTATTTTGTTGTTTAAACTACTGAACAGCAGAACTTATCAGAGCCTTAGTATTATATAAATTGTTCTGAATGGAGTTGTAATATTTTTGTTGTTGTCCTGTGGGATTTTAGAACCAGTATTTATGTAGTAGTTGTGTCTCCAGAGGAAGTTTTGTCATTACTTGGCTAACTCTGATATTGTCACTCCTGGAAAACACAATTATTGTCTTTGATAAGCTGAACAGTGGAATTGATACTAAACTTATCCAGTATAGATGCAGAGAGCTAAAAGATTGCCAGTCGTGGAAATGTATAAGGATCAGATTTTAGACTAATAGGAGAAAGAAAGATTTTAAAGTTAGAGTACATCAACTAGTGAAATCCCGGTTACTGGAGGCATGTAAGTCAAGCATGAATGATCACTTATTAAAGATATTGAAATCAGGGACTCTCATTCTGCTTCCATGGATACTTGGAAAATCCCTGATATCCAATATATGCTTTCAGAAGGTCTGTAACCTTCTGCCTATAAGGTTATGTGTACTTTTCTTGGAGAAGATTTACAACTGCATTATTCTCAAAGGATCACTGAACCTCAGAAGATTAACAATTAGAAGCATCCATTCATATGGAATAAAATTGGACTAAATGAACTCTGACATTTTATGAAACTGTAATATTTGATATAGTAACCATGTGTTATTTGACTCTATAGATGTGATATATAATATATATAATATAATATAATATAATATAATATAATATAATATAATATAATATAATATAATATAATATAATATAATATAATATAATATAATATAATATATTTCCACATTTTCTTTATCCATTCATCCGTTAACAGATCAGTAAGTTATTTCCATATCTTGGCTATATATACGAGGTTGGACAATTAAGTTCGCAAACTCATCTAAAAAAAGTGCTACATACCTCATTGTTAAATATCACTACAGTCACCTTCGAAGTACTCCCCTTGGGGAGCTATACACTGATGCCAATGCTTAGCTTACCCTTCAAAGTAATTTTGGAATTTTTTTTCTGGAATGGCCATCAGAGCTGTCATCGTATTACACTTGATGCCCTGAATGTCATCAAAATGTCTTCCTTTCAATATTTCCTTTATCTTCAGGTGAAGAAAGAAGTCACTGGGGACCAGATCAGGTGAGTAGGGAGGGTGTTCCAATACAGTTACTTGTTTACTGGCTAAAAACTCCCTCACAGACAGTTCCATGTGAGCTGGTACATTGTCGTGATGCAAGAGCCATGAATTGTTGGCAAAAAGTTCAGGTCATCTAATTTTTTCATGAGGCCTTTCAGCACTTCCAAATAGTAAACTTCGTTGACTGTCCAGTTGGTACAAATTCATAATGAATAATCCCTCTGATGTCAAAAAAGGTTAGCAACACCGGTGCAACGAGTTCGTGAACTTAATTGTCAGACCTTGTACTGTATATATCTAAGGTTTCCCAGTGCTATTTTGTTTGAAATGATGGGGACTCCTTCCTCAGTTGGTTGTTAAGGAAGTCGACCATGTAACACATAAGTTTAAATCAGGAATTTTAAATAGATCAATGGAGATTTCTGTATACTAGGGTAACATACAATCTACAGCACTGACTTATTATAGGTGCTTGGGTAAAGAGGACTCTCAAATACTTGGTAAACTGTGTATGCTTGAGTGGCCCAACTCAGAGATGCATAACATAGTACTGTGGCTTAAAACAAAGCTATATTTTTAATTTAGCTGAAGTGTTTTTTACAGCCTTATATGCATAAGTATACCTTGCAGCAGCAATATTTTCCCAAGGAAGACTATTCAGAATGAAATTGAAGTTGTTTTTACTTACATATTAGTTTCTAAAAATGCTCATGTAAAGATTTATATAACTAGTCATGTCCTTTGTGAATATTCACAATTATTTTGTTTATATTACATATGATTATGAACAAAAAGTCGATATTAAGCATTTAGGTGTTTAATTTCACGCTGCATAATATGAAGCTTTTTACCTTTTTAGCCTAGGTAGAGGAGGAGGCTACAGATTATTAAGCACAGGGGGAAAAAAGCCTGTTCTCACCCTGAAGGATCCAGTACAAAAAGAATGTAACAGGGAAGCATGTGATGTCTTTCATTTGTGCATATGTTGCAGCATGTGAGAGAAAAGGCTTAAGGGTTTTATGAAATTTTAACTTTGATAAGAAGCAACAGTAAGATAGGTGCTATGAAACTGCACAATGAAGCTATAACTGTCATGAATCTTTATGAACCGAATATGATTATGTCAAAATAGATTTTTTAAAAAAACAAACTGACAAAAAAAACATTGGAAGTGAGAATCATAATAACCTCCCTTAGCTATTGCCATGTTAAGTAGGCAACATAATAATAATAATAATAATAATGATAAACATGTGTATTAGAAAACTTATAAAAATGTACTAATAAAACTGTTGAAAAAAATGAATCATTATAGACTAATAGTGTCTTAATAGACACTAGCAAATATATCTTAAAGGAAACTAAGAAATACATTATGAACAAAAAGGATTAATTCTAGATATTCAAGGATGGTCCAATATTAGAATATGTATTAACATTATTTATTAATATTGATATTATTTCTCAAAACAATTGATTAAAGAAGATACATATCAGAATTATATCAATAAATGTAAAAAGGCATTTGGTAATTTTTAGCCTACATTCTTGATTTTTAAAGATGTTTGAATAAATAAGAAGGTTCAATTATGGTTAATAACAAACTTTAGAATGCACAGTATTGGTATTCCATTTTATAATTTCACTATGGTTTTTTATTAATATTCTATCGTTTAAATTTTACATTATTTTCAGTTGTGATTTACATTACCACTTTTTTCACTTCCAAACTTTGCATACCTTTTCTCTTTTGGGGTAATGCCCCCAATGGACCTCCTGGTAGCTATGTACTAGTTAGACAATCCCAAGGTTACACTTTCAGCTAAATATTTTTATTGTGCTTATTGGTCATTTATACTTATTCTTTATTGAACTGTTTACTCATACTTCTGTCCCATTTTTTTAAACCAGGTCTAGTAATTTTCTTATTTAAAGAATCTATAACTGAGAGTCAGAGTATAGACTAGTGTATACTGTGGCCTCAATTCACATGGAATGTGATATTTCCTTAAAATATTCAAATCACAATCACTTATTGACCACTCAGTTTACTTACTACTTCAGTTATTATCCTTTTTTATTTTATGTTCTTTTATGCTCAATCTTATATGGAGAACCCATTGAGAATTTTACATTTACTAAACATACCGTTTAGTAAATGTGAGACATATGTGGGACAACAGTATTTATTCCTTAGAATTGTTTGAATATTTTATTCTTCAAAAAATTTCTCAACTACTCTATATCCCCTTTTATGCCATCATGTAACAAGACCATATCTAGTTATACTCACTTCAGCTCTGAATAAAAAAGTTACTGAAATTATGTATCGATTTTGAAGTTGATGTTCCCAAATTTACCTAAAACTTTAGCCATGTTTTAAAGAAAGAGATTATTATGAAAATACAAGAATAAATTCATGTTACCAAATGAGTACGTGTGTGGGGGGAGGTAATGGAGAGGACATGACCGCCAGTTGACCCACAAACTGGACCCAGGCCATGGGAGGCTCCTCACCCCTCCCCGTCTTTGGACTGTGTGTTTCTGCACTGGGAGCCACTTCAAGAACACAGCCTTGAGAGAGTATGGTGTTGCTGAGAGCATCTGGTCTATATATGGGACTGAACCCGATTAAGGCTGCTATATAAACTCTTAAGATTCTGGTGGATGGGTACAGAGACCTACTCATCTTGAAATCACCAAGACAAGCCTTCTAAGTTCCCTTGGTTATTAAACCTACCACCTACCAATCTAGAGTGGTCTGCCTCTTTCTTTAATCTTTCCTTGCCTTTCTTGTACAGGGCCAGTTTCTAATATCACCCAAGAAGTTCCCAAGGTTTTAAACCAACAATTGGCAAGCCAACCAACCAGGAGAGCTAAGAAATGGGTCTGGGTCTTGGAAAAGAGGCATCCACAGGGAAAATCCAGGTTAGTCTCTATGTGGGAGAAGTGGCCTATGTAGTAGATGCTTATGAACCACCCCGTGAACATGGGGACACCCAGAAAATGCCGGCTGACTTAATACATTTGTTTGAGGAACTTCCCATAGCATGCTGCAGCAAAGAAGGGAGACAAGTGGTGCCATAGTGGGCTGGCCGCTACTGTGGGCAGTTCTGCGGGCCATCGATGTCCAGCTAGAAGCTGAAACTCAAGTTAGGAAATTGGAGGAAGAGTTGGGGTTTAAAAAGACACACAGTTGTCCACCATTCTGCTAGCTTCAAGGATGGCAGACAAGCTGGGAGCGCAGGATAACAAGTTGGAGCACTTACGGTACCATTTTGCAAAGCTAGGAGGGCACAAGCTACTGCGGATTAAAGTCAAGGCACTTGTGGCAAAGGCTGATTGGGACACTAAGAAGTGGAATCCCTGGGAAAGGGAGAAGAAGGAAGAGGAGAATGTTGTGGTGATTGACAGTGACATGGACAGGGTGTCCCCATGCCGTCTGGCCCCTAATGCAAAGCAAAGCAAAAACACAGCAGTAACAACCCCAGCCAGCAGGGCAAACCCCAATGCAGGAAACATTCATGATGAAAGAATATATACCTGCTGAGCTTATTGATATAACTGCCAAATTCCAACAAAAGGTCAGGAAAAATACTCAGGCATGGTTAGTGCATCTGTGAGGTGGGGGAGGGGGAATGGCATTATGGTGCTTCTCTGACCAGGCAGGAGGCAGCGAAAATGAGCAACATCACCCATACCTTTGCCATCAGGCAGCGCCTACACTGCACTGGTGTGTGTGTGTGTGTGTGTGTGTATGTGTGTGTCTGTGTGTTGAGGGCGAGGAAGGGGAGAGGAGTTGTCAAGAAACTCACTCCCACATAGACTGGATAATTCTAGCCTGCAGGGAGGACTGGCACAACAAGAGGAATCTCCTTGGACATGTGCGACCCTGGAAATCTGTAGAGAAGGTACATCAACTTCTTAGGGAGTTGGAATGATACAGGCCATGTACACCCCTGTCTTTACAGGCCATGTTCAGGCCACATTCACTGCAGGAATGAAAGCCAAGCTACTCCAGTCTGCCCCCAGCACCTGGTATGGTACAGGGGTGTCCTTGCTGAGCCCAGCTGTGGAACGAGGCATTTATGGTATTGGACGTTCCATTGCTGATCTGAGGAAAACTGAAAAAAATCCCAGGAACAGGTACTGGCTGTAGGAAAGATCCAAGGCAGAGCTCAAGAAGTCAAAAAGCTATCTCAATTGGCTGTAAAAGTAACGTGGAAACAAATGGTTTGCCTCATTGCTTCTGGGATCTCATCTGAATACATAGACCAACAGCCCAACACTGTGCTGGGCGGCGTGTGGAAAGCATTAAAACCTGAACAAAAGTTGAGACCTGCCCCTACTACTCCTAGTGCCCCACCTGCTCCAGCAGAGGACTCAGGGGCAGGCCTACTGGGGTGGGTGCGTTCTGTACCCCAGGTATAGGATACAGGCCAAGATCAGCACCAGGTGAGGGCTACTGGGGACAATCGGGGGCTCTGTGTGAGCTCACTCTTCACTAAGCCCCAGAAATAAACAAAAGGTGACTGTGCTGCTGGACACTAGAGACAAATGTACTGTAATCCATGGTAACTTCAGAAGTTTTTGGCCCCCTCAGCACTATCAGTGGTTGCAGAAGTCATTCTGTATTCATGTAGTCTACACACAAGTCATTAATCAGGTAGGCGGTTTGCAGATGTTTTCTCCCAGTCTGTGACTTGTCTTTTCCACTTCTTAAGGGTATCTTTTGAAACACAAACATTGTTCATTTTGATAAATCCCAATTTACCAATTTGTTATTTTATAGGTTGTGTTTTGGGGCCACACTCGACACTCTTTACCCAATCCAAGGTCATTAAGGTTTTTTTTCCATGTTTTTCTATGTTTTAGTGTCTTATCTTTTATATTTCTATGATTTATCTTAGTTAATTTTTGTATGTGGTGTGAGGCAAGGGTCTAAATGTGTTTGTTTTGCATGTGGATACCCACTTGTCACAGAATTATTTGTTAAAACGATTATCCTCTCTCTGCTTAATTGTCTTGCCACCTTTGTTAAAAATCAGAAGGCTATAATATAAAGATAACTATAAAGATTTATTTCTGGACATTAATGTTTGTTTCATTGTTTTCTATGTTTATCCTTTGGCCACTAAAACATTATTTTGATTATTGTAATTGTAGAATATGTTTTCAGATCAGGTACTGTAAGTCCTCCAGTTTTGAAATTGTTTTAGCTATTTCAGGTTTGAATTTGAATTTCCAAATAAATTTTATGATCAGTTTGTCAAATATTACAAAAAAATCACTTCCTTGTATTTTAACCATTAGTCAGACTTCCAACTCTAGTGAATATGAGTCCAGATTTACCCAACTGCATAAAAAAATCAAAACAAATATATGTAACAGTTACACTCAGTATATTGGACACCAGACAATATAGAAGAGTAATCCCTGAAAGACGGAAAATAAATGAGGTGAGCCCTTTGATTGCCCCAAATTACTGCTTGCAGAAATTTCCAAGTCTCAATATTGGGGGAGGTTCCCAGCAAGAACCCAGTGTACCCTCTAAGTTGAGGAAATGGAGTTGGAAGTCCAAAGAAGCCAAGACAACGAATCTTTGAAGATCAGAGTACTGAAGAGGAATAGCTCCACAGAGAGAATACTCCCGAGATCTATAAAACGTCCTTCTCCTTCAGTATTCAGCTGAGCATTACTAATCAGCTTTTGAAACTTGGGAAGTTAAACATCCCTCTGATTGACATCTAAATTCATAAGTCCCAGTTGTTACTTTTATTGAAGTACAAAAGCAACAACTATGCAATGTTTAAATGAAAATATTAATTAAGAGTAAAAAACTGCATAAGCATAAAAGTATAACTTTATGAAATTTAGAAGATGGAAGGATAAGGGAAAGTATATAAATTTAGAAAACATCCCCCAAATCATTTATACAACTAAATATACAAGTGAATCAGTAACAAAAAAACATTTGTTGTTACATTTCCCACCATGAAAATTAACTACTCATTAACCTTTGATGAATCCAGTTCTCCAAGGAATTTTTATGAATGTGTAACTCCTGCAGTGAAATTAACAATCAATGACATATTAAATAACTAAATACAAAGTGATTTAAATAGCCTCTGCTTACTCTTCCCGTTTTTTGGCTTCTGTAAAAGTAATACATTTATGTGTCTTTGAAAATAAATCTGCAGCAATGGAAAACCAATTTTAGAACATTAAATTTTGTCCTAGCTTCGCCTTATAAACACACAGTCGTTATCAGGATGTCATAAATGTTTTCATATATTAACTCATTAGCCCTCCAACTGTGTCTGCAATCCTGAATATTTAATGTCCTGACATTACTTAAAAGTCTTTTTATTTTAATATGGGCAGCATAAAAATAGAAATGCTGGCATACATTACAAAAGTCCCATATTTTTTAACCACTTTGACACTAGAGAAAATCTTGTAAAAGGAATTGTAATTCATCCATGGATTCCATTATGCCATTTAAATAATGCAATCACAATGAGGAAGAAAACTAACTTGTATCCCTAACATTGTACAACAAAATAATATTTAAATTGATCAAAATTTCAGACCTAAAAGCTGAAATATGACAAATTTAGAACTAACCAGAGTTGAATTGACTCATTCTTCTGTAATAGTTATTGGTTTCTAAGAATCATATGAAAACTATAGTAGAAAAGCTGGATACTTTGAGAAATTTAAAATATGAAAATAATAAAAAATGAAAAACTACCATCAATAAAATAAAAAGGTAAATGGCAAACTAGGAAAACATAGCTACATTACTCATGAAGGTCAGTAAGTGAAACAATGTACTAAATAGCTCATAAATTAATTATAAACTTAAACCACCATTAACTTAGCAGGAAAAAATATCTGGGTTACGGAAAGACAATTTACAAAAAATGAATAAAAATTGTCTGAAATCAAAACTTTTAAATTTTCCAACCTATTTTATTGTTGAAGTACGTAATATAAAACAGTTAAAAACTCAAATGTCAGTATTGACTATTGAATGTTGGCAAAGGTCTGGAGAAACAGGTACTCCAAGAAACTATTTATGAGTGGTTTCTTTTGTGTGTGTTTTTAAATTATTTCTTCTGTTCTTCACAGTTTTGTTGTTAAGAATGGATATGATTCTGGGAGAATCCTCCTGGTTTTTTCTTTCTTTTCATTTTTTTAAATTAAAGTTTATTGGGGTGACAATGGTTAGTCTGTTAACAGGTAGCATGGATATGCATGTGTTTAAAATATTCTTCTGCTCATCTTTACTTCTTGCATTTTATTGTTTCTTTAATTCCTTCTCCCTGAAGTTTATCCTCAGGTGTCCTTTCAGCAAAGTTCTTTTCATGGTAAACTCAGCCTTTGTTTAAAAATATCTTCATTTTACCCTCAAACTTGTATGGTCATTTGATTAAAATTTGTAGATAGTCTAAGTTGAAAGTTAAATTTCCTTAGTAGTTTGAGAACTAAAATCTCTGGCCTCTTTCTTTTTGCAACATTTTATTATGAAAATTTACCAACACATGGCAAATATGAGGAACTGGATATGGAATATGCTAACGTCTACCATCTAGATTCTACGTATCACAATCTATCCATCCGATATTCCATGTATTGCTGAGTAATATTCCATTGTGTATATACGACTATAATATTCTCATATGATTTTGTAGCATTTTCTTCAAGGATGTAATCCTTTGAAGTTTCCAGTTTAACACAGATGGTCTCAAAATTGTTTCCCTGCTTTTTAAGACCTAAAACTTGATCTTCTCATCCTATTTATAGGGCATTATACTTGAATCCCCTAAATTATCGTGTTTCCCTGAAAATAACACCTACCCCAAAAATACCGTGTTTCCCCAAAAATAATACCTAGCCGTACATTCAGCTCTAATGTGTCTTTTGCAGCAAAAACTAATATAAGACACAGTCTTATTTTACTATTAGACTTGGTCTTTAATATAATATAAAATATAATATAATGTAATGTAACACCGGGTCTTATATTAATTTTTGCTCCAAAAGACACATTAGAGTTGATTGTCCTGCTAGGTCTTATTTTCGGGGAAACACGGTAAGTCCCAGTTAAGATCATCAGCCAGACGGTCGCATTAGTACCTTATGACGATGTTCCAGAAGAAGATGACATGACTGTATTTGAATAAATGTAGATGGTTGTACATGAAAAAATAAGGCATTCCCTGAAAATATGTGTCTTTTGGAGCAAAAATTAATGTAAGACCTGGTCTTATTTTCAGGCAAATACAGTATAAAACCCAGTCTTATTTTGGGGGAAACACGGTATTATGACCACAATAACTCCTCCCAAATCATCACCAAAACAGCCAAACTTTCAAGATTTGTTTGTAACTCTATGGTTTTAAGTTATTTCTTAATTCCTGGCACTTATGTGTATTTCTTTCTTTCCTGTAAAACATCAAATAATTGTAACTTTACCCAGGATCAAAGGTCTTTTGAGTGAAAATATTTTCAAGTGATGTTATTCTACCATCTTGCTGGATCCAGGTTTATAGCTTTCTCCCATTATTTTTTTTCTTCAAAAACTTGCTTCACTGTATTTTAGTTGTGAAGTAGTCTGTCACTGTCACCAAATTTTGTTGTTATTTTTGTCTAGTCTTGGAATCTATTTTTACTACTCAATGTGATTTCTTGATATTTATGTCCATTATTTACACATAGGATTTATTTCCACTATTTAATTTTCTGCCTTCTATGTACCATATATTTTCTTTGCTCCTTCCTTTTTAATTTCTTTTCTTTCCTTTCCTGACTTAGAAATCGGATAGGTAAACTTATCAAGCTTGTGGCTTTCCGTTGCAGAATACCAGCTTCTCGCAGGCTTTATCAGCCAGAGTCCAATTTAAGTTCCTAGTTTGAGAATTCCTACAGCACCAGGTAAGTTAGCACAAATTGAGCACAGGTCCTGGGCTTTGATTTCTCATGGAAATTTTTTTTCTTTCCAGAACAAAAGGGCCTTTTTTGTCTCTCAAAAGGCTATTTTGCAGAGGTTTCATTTTCCTCTTTCCAGGACACCCTCCAGGCATCCTGCCTTTATACAGGAGTCTCAGTCCCAACGCCTCATAACCTAAAGGTCCAAACCCTAACTTCTGTTCCTGTGTGGAAATTAAAACCAGATTTTCCAGGATTTAGGACCTAATTTGGGGTTTGCTAGTCATCTACAAGGTCAATACAGCCTCAATTTATTGACTGAGTGCTAGTGCTCTGTTTTCCAGTTTTTTCTTTGTTTCTAGCAAATGGAACTTCCCTTTCTTTCTTATGAAGTGAGCTATGCATCATATTTAAATCTCCCATTTCTTTGGTTTATAATTGGAAGGGTTCTAGGTTTGCTTTGTCAGCATGTTGCCAGAAGAAGAAAGTGATTGCATGAAAATTAAAAACTTTCTAAAAGAATATCATTTGTTTACAAAAATAATATAAAGTGTCAAAAGATAACATGTACAGAGTCCTTAAAATAAGTTGAAAATATCAATGCTTCTATAAGAAAAAAATTGTCAATATATATGATTATGTGTGCACAAAAATTAATATTGCTAAAAACAAATCTCAAAAATATATAGCTAAGTAGTATTACAAATGAAAATTAAAACAGACTATTGTTTTTCAATTCATATTAACAAAAGTTAATACAATTGATAATTATCAATATTGGTGGATATTTTCTGAGACAGGCACTTATATAGTGCCAGCTCAAATTTAAAATGTATCCTTTTGAGCTACTAATTCAATTTATAATATTCTCTCCTGGATATTTAACCAGATATCAATACACTTATTTTGAAATAAAAGGAATATTCAAAACTAGGAAATTTTGGCTATTTCAATGAGGGATCCTGAGGCACATGTTGTATCCTCATGCCAAGAATCTGCTTTATAAATAAGAGGAAGTGTTTATTTATATAATGGTTAATTTGATAAATATATCAACATCATAACCATAGGCTGATTTTATTATTTGCAATATTGATCTTTCTATTGTAATTTTAATATGAGAATATAGCTGGAATTTGGATTGGGCTTTGAAAGAAAAATTGAAAAAGGAAAATTTTCATTTAGCTAGTGAAGGTGATTTCTTTACTATTTTTCTTTTCTCCTTTTGATCTTTTAGTATAGTCCCAGAAATTTAAAAAGGCTGGGTGGAAGCTTTACTGTTTTGTAATCAAGACTTGATCTCAATTTGAGTAACATTATTTGAGCATAAAAGTAATGATTTTCTTTTAAACATAGGCTTTTCAAAGATTTTCTCTATACTTTAGTGTGATTTTTATTACATCTAAGGGCTATGTTTCTCCTCTGCCCCAAGAGAAACAAAATTTCCATTTTATGAAGTCAGCAGGGAGCCAGACTCAATTTATAAAAATTAACTTCACATGGAACTTTTCCTAAGACTAACTATTGCCACATGAGGAAGTTATACTGTAGTAATCAAAGGCTCACTTGCAGAAACAAATTAACCTCTAGCATTAAGAAACTGAGAGAGAGAGAGAGAGAGAGAGAGAGAGAGAGAGAAATGATTGATTAATTATATTTTCCCTGAAAAATAAAAATTAAAAACAACAAAGACCCTTATCATATTGAACAGTTTTGACAATTTAGGAAGATGGTGCTCAAAATCAGTGTGCAAGATTACATTCTGGGGGTCAAAAAAATACATGATAACTTTTATTTGCATTTACTTCTCATCATACCCCTTATACTTAAGTTTTTGTACATAGTTTGAATGTAGATAATATATTAGTATAATACTACATGCATATAATATATGAATAAACATACATATTTTGAGAATACATGCTCCTTATTTTACTAATGTGGAATCATGATCTAAATATTTGCATACCACTCCAAGACTTCTAGAACAAAAAATAGTGAGATGCAATTTTATACAGATGGCAGTGCATTCAAGTAGCTGTACCAAAATATTGCCATTCTACATATTAAAAACAATGATATTACTTAAAATATTCTACATTCATTGACTAATTATTTGGTTTAGTGTCTTTTGCTGTCTAATCAACCATTGTGATGTTTTGTTCCATAGAAAAACTATAGAAGTAATCTTGTAATGTAAACAGGAACCTTAATGATTGAACTATCACAGTGGCAAATCATGTCACCATATTTGGTGGACTTTCTGAAAACTCTAAAGAAGAGTTTTTGTGTGTTGCCTTGAAAATAGCAATGTAGGAAAGAAAACCAGGTAAAGGGTCTTGCTTTTTAATCCTGTAAAATATTTTTCCTGTGTTATCAATCCATTTTATAACAAATGACAGACTGTTAATTCCATGCTTCAATGATTCTAAGGCATACATTTATTTTAAACATTTAATATACTGAAGTTGTAGTGCCCATTACAAATCATGGCACCTTAAAATTGTTGTGGGCATGTGGCCACTATGGCATACTTGCAATTCTTGGCATGAGCAAACATGAAAAATGGTAACAGCACTACTTACAGAAGGATATCAGCATCTTGGTTAAGAGCTCTAGTGACAAGAGTAGAATATTCTCTAAAGAAATGTTACAACACCAATGCTCCGATATTTGGATAAACATGGACCCTGAGTTGGAAAGTAATTGAGGAAGGTCAGACTCTGAAGAAGCTCAGTAATACTTTAACCCACTTATTTCACTTTTGCTTTCCTTTACATGCATTTCCAAGGGTGATATGCAATAAAAGTCTACTTGAAAAACCATAAGACTTTTTAAAGTAAGCATAAACTGAAAATTATAAGTGATAAGAAAGTATTGTGTCTTTTAATGAGCAGCATATTTTCTTTCCTATTAGTATATAAAATAATGATTGTACAATAAAGAGTATCTTAGATTTGTGAAACAGGTACACGCTCACTATAAACATATGTTCTAGGTAATAAGAAAAAAACAGTTTTGGCATTTGGTCTTCATTCTTTGGCTTTCTTCTGCTGTTTTCACTTTTAGTTAATATATATTAATGTAAGCCTCCTCATGCTGCAAAACTGTGTCTCTTTTTTGAGCACTGGGAAGTAAAATAAGAAGAACAGAGTAAGCTATAAGACACCCTGTAAGAGGAAGCAATAAATAATATTAAAATCAGGCAATATATACATTTACATAATGAAAACAGTATCAAAAAGAACACCACAATGTATTGTGAAACTGACAACAAACTACATTGTAAGTGCTAATCTAAGGTGCAACAGAAAAGACATTTTACAAAAGATTTGGAAATTAATAGTATCGAATGGATGTCTACTGATAGTTATTGTTGCAGATCTTAAGTGCACAAGAGCCGATGTGAATAAAAAACTGCAAACTCTGGCATGAAAGTTTCTGTCATGACTTAGTTCCAACGATTCTCCAGCTCCCAACATTAATGTGCTCAACACACAGCATCAGGTACAGTTAAATAGCATTGAGGATGCCCCTTGAATTATCAGACATCTGTCCACTCTGGATACCACCACCATCTCCATCATTTCTGCACTCAGAGTATCTCTTCAGGTCCAGTAACTCTGGTGCTCCTTTGACAAATCTGAAGTCCATACTTTGGGCTGGGCTGTGAATACTTGGGCTCTGAGCTTAGTACATGTGATCATCTCCACGGCCAACCACCAGACAATGTTCACCTTCCTGATGCACAGCTAAGCTGTGGGGCACAGTTTCTGCTACCATATCCTTCCCTGGCTGGGGAAGAAAACTTGATTCTCTTTCTCATTCCTCTCAAGTCAGTCTCTTTTACCCCGACTCTTTTGGGACACTTACAGTCTCTCTTCAAATAGTTTTGGATTTTACAAAAGGCTAGAAAATCCTTAGATTTATAGACCCTGAGTTACAAAAGGGCCTCACTAGCTGCTTAAAAGGAAGTGCTGGGAAGATCTCAGGATGACATACACCAATTACAAATTACTGTGCTGCATGCACGCCAGAATTTCATAGCTACAGCCAGGATATTCCTGGGTAATTTTCTTTTCTTTTTTTTTTAATTAAATTTATTGGGGTGACAATTGTTAGTATCTTTCAATTAATTGCAACACTAAGCAAGAAAAGTGAAGATCAGTAGTATTTATCATGCATGAAACACACTTTTTCACAGATTATACATCTGCCCAAACCACAGAATAGACCACGGGAGCAATATGTTTATTATCATAGATAGTGTGCTAAGTCATTACAATGTTTTCAGTGAAAATTTCAAATCAGGAAGTACTTTGTTATGCATTGTCTAAATGTGAATCCTGCCTTTTAAATCACAGAAGTTAGTCTGCTCTTTGCATCATTTTACAACTATAATCCTGGAGTGAACGAAGAGGAAATAGTGCACTGTGAGGAGGTTGTAGAGACCTGTTTATGAGTTTGTTTATTCTGCAGAAATTTTACTGCTGCTCAAACTGACTGCTTCTTTAGTGTCTTAAATCACACAGCATAATCTGTGGACTCAAGATCAAAACAATAAACTTCCCTGAATTTACAGGCTCAGGAGAACAGCATTCAATAGGGCCTTTTATTACGACCCCATCCTGACAATGTTTTTCTGACTTTCATTGCTTCAGGAATTCACCAGAGAGATGCCAAACAGTATGCTGTTTTGACTGCAGACCCTACCCCCACTGTCAATCACTCCAAATACTGAAGAAAATAACTCAGACAAGAAAAGACAATACAGAAGGATCTCTAAGGTGAGTGCAGAAAATAGCTCCACAACATGTTAACAGATACATTTCAAAAAAGGAAATGCAAAGCCATTTAACCACAACTTCAAGCTTTCTCACAGACACTTGCCCATCAGAATTATTACTCGTTACTGGGTGTTGATGGATCACATACACAGCTGAATTATATAAGGATATAGAACCCAGTATAGAGGAGGCAGAAGAGTGTAATTTAGACCATTTTCCCAGATTTTATGTCTAGAAAGGAAGACTTTTAAAATCTCACTTCCCATACTGAATTATTGATTAATTATATGTATATGTGAAAATACTATGTATTAATGTGATGTTAATTATACAACATACAAAAGAACTGAAAAGAAAAAATATATTCAATAAAAATAAGTACAAAGATAGTTCTAATAATTTTTCTGGTCACTGGCTTTGGATTCAGAGAAACCTGAATGTGAGTTCTACTGATGGTATTTGCAATCTGTATGAATCTGGGCAATTGCTGCCAGTGCTCCTAGCTGCCTATGTGAGCCCACAATGAAGGTGGATATCATGATGATGATGGTGATGATGATATTTCAGGTTAGCATTGGCTCTCAGGGATCAGAGACCTTGACAGGACCAGTCTAAACACAACCACAACCACCGAACCAAGCAGCTTTTCCTGTCTCAGCGTGAATAACTATTGACAAGGAACTCATTACTTCCCAATTTTTTTGCTTTTGGTAAATTTTACAAGTTGGGAGACAGAGTAATTACATAAGCGTTTGTTCCAATAGGTCTGTGGGAGTTTCTGTCAGGTTCTTTAACCCCTTTGAGTAAAGTTAATACAGAAGAAGAAAATGCTTTACTAAAACTGCATATTGATTTGTAAAGAATTGATATCTTTATGTTGAATGTTTGGATTCATGAACACAATATGTCTCTCCATATATTTAGATCTTTTTTCATTTCTTTAATCAGCATTTTGTAGTTTACGGCCTAAAGGTTCTATACATGTTTTGTTAGATTTATGCCTAAGTTGTGCTTTTTGTTTCTTGGGGGGATTTTTAGTAATTAAATGATACTGTATTTTAATTTTGGTTTCAACATGTTCGTTATATAGAAATAGAGTTGATTTTTGTATGTTAATCTTGTATCCTGAGACCTTGCTGAACTAATCTGTTAGTTCTAGGAGTGTTTTGTTGATGAAATATTCTATAATCATACCACCTACAAATAGGTAGTTTTATTTTTTTTTCTTTCCAGTCTGTATGTCATTTATTTTATTTTCTTGTTTTATTGTGCTGGCTAGAACTTCCAGTGCTATGCTGAATAGCAGTGGAAAGAGCAGATATTCTTGCCGTTTTTTTGTTTTGTTTGTTTTGTTTTCATCTTAGAGGGAAAGCATTCAGTCTTTCACTATAATTTATAATGTTAGCTCTAAGGTATTTTTTATACCTATGTTATCAAGTTCAGGAAGTTGAACTCTATTAGTTTTCTAAGAGTTTTTGTCATGAATGGATGTTGAATTTTGTCAAACACTCTTTATCATCAATTAAGATCAAGTTCTTTTTCTTTAGCCTATTAATATGGTGGATTTCATTGATTGGTTTTAAAATATTTAAACAACCTTGCATTACTAGACTACAGTACACTTGATCATGGTGTCTATTTCTTTTTATAAGTTGCTAAGTTATATTTTTAATGTTTTGTTAAGGATTTTTGCATCATTTTTCATGAGGGATATTGGTCTGACGTTTATTTCCTTTTTTTTTTTGTATGATCTTACCTGGTTTGATATCATATTATTCTGGTCTCATAAAATGAACTAGGGAGTGTTCATTTTCTTTCTGGAAAATATAGTGTAGAATTGGTGTTAGTTTAAAAAAAAAAAAAAAAAAACATTGGTAAACTCTAATGAAACTGAGCCAATAGCTTTATTTGGGGGCAGGAGTTTTCTAATTATGAATTTAATTTTGATAATAGTTATAGGGCTATTCAAATTATCTGTGTCATATAGGATGTTAGAGTAATTTGTGCTTTTCAAGGAATTGGTCCATTTTATAAAAGTTGTTAAATTGATGCACATAGAAATGTTCATAGAAGTTCATAGTATTTCCTTACTATCCTTTCCATGTCTTCAGAGTGATATTCCCTATTTCATTCTTGATGTTGGTATTTTGTATCTCTCTGTTTTTTTCAGACTTTGCTAGTCTATTTTCTTTCAGTCCAATGACTGACAACACCAACGTAGTTGAAAACCCACATATAACTTAAGTTGGCCCTCTGCATATGTGGATTCTCAACTGTGGATCAAAAATACTGTTTCAGTCTATAGTTGGTTGAATCCTTGGATGCAAAACCCGGGGGTACCAAGAGCCAACTGTATATTTATTAAAATTGTGTATAAGGGGAACCGGGTAGTTCAAACCGAGTTGTTCAAGATCAACTGTAGTTTGTTCATTTATATCACTACATGGGATTCCATTGTAGGAATATAACACATTAAATACTCTTGATGGATATTTGAGTAATGTTTAGTTTTGAAGTATTATAATACTGCTGTAATGAACATTCTTGTGTCTGTGTCTTTTTGCACAGATATACACATTTCTATTAGAAATGGAATTGTTGAAATATAAAGTATGTATATCTTAAACTAAAACCGGAAATAAAGAACAATTTTTGAAAGTAGCTGCAAAAATTTACATTTCTACCAGAAGTGTATGAGAGTTCCCATAACTCCATGTCCTTACCAACACTTGATATTTTCATTCTTTTTAGCCAGGTTGGTAAGTATATTGTCATAATTTGTATTTCCCTGATTAACAAGTGAGAATGAGCACATTTTTCATGTGATTAATGGCTATTAGAACACCCCATTTTGTGAAATAGTCAATGAAATTCTTTGCTCATTTTTCTGTTGAATGATCTCTCCTTCTGTTATCAAAAGGAAGGGGATCAGTTAGTCATGCCGAAATTGAGGTGAATATGGGCTTTTTGAGTGGTAGACCATTGGATCTATGGGGCTAGAACTCAGAAACAAGATCTGGGCTGCAGAAACCAAGAAAAGGAATTCAGTCTACAACACTTGGTAGTTTTTTACAAATCAACAGAACATGGTGCTTTGTCAATCCAGCCACATGTCATGTGGCAGTGTGAGCAGTGGCTGTCTGGCACAGCTCACAGTGGGCTATGCTGGAGACTCATTTAAACATAAGGACATAATAATCTCCATAGACTTGGGACAATTATCAACATAATTCAGAGACTTTTAATAAGCCAAAGTTCCATCAAAATGTATTACTCTGTTGGGCCATCCTTAGCCTGAAGGCAAATAACCAAGTAATGACTTGTAAAATGACATTGTTTTTTAAAACTAGAAAAACACACATTAAATGTGATTTACAATGAAATTGCTTACATCAGAAACTGGACTTTGTGGTTCCATGTTGCTTAAACCTTAAAAAAGATGTTACTACATTACAAATATACTCTTTTACTTAGTTTTCAGCCACAAGGTGCATCCCAAGTCATTAACAAATAGGCTTTTACTACATACTACAAAGGCCCTCCTAGATGTCAAAAAAATGAAATTAAGTCTTTCCCAGGGTCTTAAGAAAGTAGTTCAAAGTCCTCCGTATTTCCCATTAAAGAAAATGAAACTCCAATCATTCCAAATTCACATTACTTTAACCAATTTGTTTATTAGAATTGGAAATTTTAAAATGTGATAGGACAAAAGACTGCTGTTATTATGGGAAGTATTATCTCTCTCCTTTCTCTCTCTCACACACATACACACACACAATGAATGTGGAATACATAAATTCTCAATATTAACCTAATTATAGTAACATCTTCTCTGCTTAACTATCAAATAGTTGGAAAATCTAAAAAGAGATTTAATATATTCTGAATTAAAAGATATATTTTCATTAGCAAGCTGACAATATTATTTAACTATTTCCCCTATAGATTTTCAATACTTTTAATTGATTTTGGAAAATAATATGGTATAAGAAAAAGCTTTGTAATATATGGGAAGTAGACTTTTGTCAGAGTCAAAAGCCTGGACTTAAGTCCAGCTCCATGATTTTCAAAACGCATGGCCTTAAATAACTCATGTAAACTTAGAACCTCCATTTCCAAATCATATAACAAAGATAAAATTTTATGTTGTAAAAGAATCTATGAAGATAAACTATTATTTCTAAAAATGCTTTGGCAAGTGAAACATTATCAATATAGACCATTCTTTTGCTAGTATTTTTTCAATACCTCTTCATACCTGAAAGTACATTCAAGATTGTGCTCAAATATAATCTGTTTAGCTTTCCACAGCATCTAAAGGGACAATTAAGTTTCCACCCTTTCCATGTTTCCGTAGCATATTAAATTATCACTATTATAACTCTTGCTTCATTGCAATAGTAGTAGAATTAGTAATCACAGTAGTTATGTAACAGTAGCAATATTAATAGTAGAAGTAACACTGGTAGTAATAATTGCTATTTACTTACTAAGTGCAGCTAAGATGATGTACCAAATATACATTTCAGCTTCACAACAATTTAATAAGGGTAGTGTGTTTCTACATAAGGAAATAAGTGTAGGAAAGATCAAAAAACATCCAAAGCCCACAGCTCTTAACCTCATGTATCAGTTAGGTACTACTGTACAATGACCCATTTAAAAATGTAAACATCAACCATTCTTTTAGCTTATGATTCTGTTGCTTGGAAATTTTGCCTGGAAGCTGGGAGATTCTTCTGGTTTCAAGTGGTTTCCTAACTCTAGTAAACTTCAGCTTGTCTGGGCTGGATTGCATCTGTTAGTAAAAGTTGACTGATTTTTCAGTTGGGCCACGTTGGCTTTTCTCCATGTGTGTCTCATCTTCCAGGTATCCAGACATGGTCACATGGTATGAATAGGGGACTAGAATGAATAAAAAAGGAGGATGCAAGCAGAAGGATGCAAGATTCTTCAAACATAGACTTAAAACCAGCACCGTATTATTTCTATAGCATTCTATGGGCTGAAGAAAGTCACAAGGCCAGTTCAGAGTCAAAATGGGACGGAATTAGATAATTATAACACAAAATGCATGGACACAGAGACAACATTAATTAGGACCACCAACACAATTAATCTACTACAACCTACAGGTACATCATGCTCCTTCCTAATTCTTGATTTTGTGTCTTATTTGCATATTAGATTAAAGACCCTGTTTCCCCAAAAATAAGACCGAGCTGGACAATCAGCTCTAATGCATCTTTTGGAGCAAAAATTAATATAAGACCCGGTCTTATTTTAATATAAGATCAGGTCTTGGGTCTTATATTAATTTTTGCTCCAAAAGATGCATTAGAGCTAATTGTCCGGCTAAGTTTTATTTTGGGGGAAACACAAGATCACATCAGAGGCAAGGACCATGGTACAGGATCCTAGCATTTAGTTTCTTGTCTAGGCATTCACTTAACATTTTAACTTTTATATGTAGAGGGGAAACTACAACACTCAATGCAACTTACAAGGATAATTGAAGGAAATATTTATAGAGTTATTAATTTGACTAACTTTTGCTGAGATACCACTATGTGCTAGGCAAATCTGTTTTTAAAGATTACTTCCAAATTTATGTAGAATTATTGTGGAATTTATTGAAAGGCTCAACAACACATTTCTAGACTTAGAGTTCGTGTATCTTTTTAAAGGCAGGAAAAAATAATCTTGGGTATTATTAAAATCCTCACAGCACAGCTATTTAAATTATAAGACATTCAAAGAAGCTTTGTCTCACTATATTAATCGTCAGTCATGAAACTACATGATAAAATATTAGTGAAAAGATTTGCTTTTTATAATATTTTGTTTGCCATCTCCTAGCCCAAATAAACTAATCTATATAGAAAAACTCCAAATAAACAGATCAAATAATAGTATCAGTCTATAAATATACTTTATAAGAAATCTCTAAGAGGGCTAATTTTGGAATATCAAAGATTTAATACTCAATGAGAGAAGTCTTGTGACAAACACTGAAATAATATTTTTTATAATTAAAATGAACATTGAAAAGTATATCGATTTCAAAAACATTTAGTGAGAACCTACTATGTACAGAACACTGTTGGGCATATACTAGGGGACAATGAAGATTTTTCCCAATTGAAAGATTGGTATTCTATTGAGAGTAATAGAATGACTAGTAATAGAATAATAATAACTATAAAATTTTAATAAATAATCAGGAGCTACCATATATGCTCAGGATATTTTCTATAAGGAATAATTCACTTTATGAATATTTCCTCCCTAATGTTTATACATCTGCTTTTTTGTTTGTAAAATGTACATATGGCAACATGCATGGTCAGAAACACTGTAAAAGACAAATGAATCAAATTTGTGAAAACAAATTGTGCTCCAAAATACCATTCCAGGCACTCAAAGAGCAGAGAGCAAATATTCACTTAATCATAACTGAAACAATTTTTTTTTTAATATTCTGTGGTTTTAAAAGACTCAACTAGCAAGATAAAACATCTTAAGCATAATTTTTGCCTTTTATTGTATTTACTCTTAATTTACACTTTTACAAGAATCCCTCAGTCTCTCTCTAACCTATATAATTTTGCTTCTACCATCACAGTCTTATCTTTCTTCTGAATATTCTCCTTACCCTCATTAAATGAAAAGCAAGATGATTATTATTATTATTATTATTATTATTATTAACTTCAGAGCTTGTAATAGACTTGGGCTCTTTCATATCATCATCATTCATTACCAGCACGTCCTCCCCCACCATGTTCTTACGTACTATTCCATGTTTCTTGTTCCCTTTGGTATGCTCTCTCTGCCATTTCCTTGGCATTTAGTGACTTACCCTGGTGTTGACATTCAGTTACCACCTTCATTAAAGACAGACTAATTAGAACAGGACATATGTTGGCCTAGAATTAATGAAAAGGAATGCAAGAATCAAAGCAGGGCATTGATCGTCTGAAGCTCTGAAATACAAGATCAGCCTCACATTTTGGAAGTTTAGGTTATGATTATTGACCTAGTAATGCATTAGTAGTACTTTTGTATCTGAAGTCAGTGCCTAGATCCATTTTAATCAGTGCTGTGTGTGTGTGTGTGTGTGTGTGTGTGTGTGTGCATGTGTGTGTGTATGTGTGCCTGCACACATGAATGTGTGCACATGTATATGTTGGAATTTGATTTCTTCTTTGAAAAGAATTATATATGAGTGAACATGAGAATACTTCATTAGTTGAAAACACCAACAATGCTAAGAGGAAAGGAACATCAGATTGCTTACTGTCAGACTCCTTGTTTTGATTCAATTCATCTATTTTTTTAATTTGTCTTTTTAAGTATTTTTTTAATTTTTCAATTACAGTTCACATAAATTATATTAGTTTCAGGTGTACAACATAGTGATTACACATTTATATAACTTACGAAGTGATCACCACAATAAATATAGTACCCATCTGACACCATACATAGTTTTTACAATATTATTGACTCTTATTTCCTAAACTGTACTTTACATCCCCATGACTATTTTGTAACTACCAATTTGTACTTCTTAATCTCTTCCTTTTTTCACCCATCTCGCCAGCCCCCTTCCATCTGACAACCATCAAAATAATCTCTGTATCTGAATTATTTTTTCTATTTTGTTTCTTTATTTTGTTCTTTAGAGTCCACATATAACTAAAATCATATGGAATTTGTTTTTCTCTCTCTGACTTACTGTATTCAGCACAATACCCTTTAGGTCCATCCATGTTGTTTCAGATGGCAAGATTTCATTTTTTATAGCTAATAATATCCCATTGTATATATATATACCACTTCCTCTTTATCCACTCATCCATTGATGGACACCCATGTTGCCTCCATATCTTGGCTATTGTAAATAATGCTGCAATGAACATATGGCAGCACATGTACCTTCAAAGTAGCATTTTGGGCTTCTTTGAATAAATACCCAGAAATAGAATTCCTGGTTCCTTCTTTGTCTCTTTTATAACCTTTGTTTTACAGTCTGTTTTGTCTGATATAATTATTGTTAAACGAGCTTTTTGTTGTTGCTGTTTCCATTTTCGTGAAATATCTTTTTCCATCCCTTTACTTTCAGTCTGTATGTGTCTTTCAATCTGAAGTGAGTCTCTTGTAGGCAGCATAAGTAAGGGTCTTGCTTTCTTATCCATTTAGCCACCCTATGTCTTTTGATTGGAGCACTTAATTTACATTTAAAGTAATTGTTGCTAGATATGTAGTTATTGCCATTTTATTATTCAAATTTTTTAATCTTTTTTTTTGTCTTAAAGAAGTTGCTTTAACATTTCTTATAATACTGTCTTGATATTGATGAACTCCTTTAGCTTTTTCTTGTCTAGGAAGATCTTTATCTGTCCTTTGATCCTAAATGATAGCTTTGCTGTGTAATTTTGTTTGTAGGTCCTTGCTTTTCTTCACTTTGAATATTTCATGCCAATCCTTTCTGGCCTGCAAAGTTTCTGTTGAAAACTCCCCTGACAGTCTTGTGGGAACTCCCCTGTAGGTAAATAACTGCTTTTCTCTTGCTGCTTTTAAGGTTCTTTCATTGTCTTTAAACTTTGGCATTTTAATTACGATGTATATTGGTGTGGGCCTCTTTGGGTTCATCTTGTTCGGTACTCTCTGTGCTTCCTGGGCTTGTGTATCTATTTCCTTCACCAGGTTAGGAAAGTTTTCTGCCATTATTTCTTCAAATACGTTTTCAATTCCTTGCTCTCTCTCTTCTCCTTCTGGTACCCCTACAATGTTAATGTTGATATGCTTGATGTTGTCCCAGGGGCCCTTTAAACCATCATCATTTTATTGGATTCTTTATTATTATTATTATTATTATTATTATTATTATTATTATTGTGATTGGGTGTTTTCTGCTACCTTATCTTCCAAATTGCTCAGTCAACCCTCTGCTTCATCTAATCTACTATTGTGCAGCCTCCCTGGTCACTTGGCCAGGTGAACCTTTGAGAGATTTTAGACAAGTCCACAGTATACAGCAAGACTGGCTGTGTGTATGGAAAAACCACTGGAAGCCTCTTACTAGGCCTGAAAGTTGGGTGGGTGGGGTATTGGGGAATCACCAAGGCTGCAAATGGTGTTAGCCAGGTTGATAGAGACTCTGATACAGCTCCCACCTATGTGTGCAGGCTGGGTGGGAAGAGGGCTCAACAAAGGAACAATGCCTTCTGCCCATCACTTCTGTTTGGGAGAAAGCTACCCCTGCAGCCCTTGCCCTCCAACTCATCCAATTTTTAAAAAGACACTTAAGGTTATTTAACTTATATTACCAGTCTTTCTAAGAATGGAAATGCTGGAAAAGGGCCCTTCCTGCCATTTACCCTTCATAATCACCACCCACCCTATCTCTATCTAAACCTTATATTTTGCATCAATTCATAGAACCTACCTATCGATGCCTGAGATATCTATCAGACCTTAAGGAGTGTTATAACCTTTTAGATATGAACTGACTCAAGAAATTAGAGTACATTCACCATGCCTTTTTGATTTTTTAACTTGTATTGCTTACACTATCTCCATGCTGACTTTTTCCATCCTTTCCATCTGTCCACCAACAAGCTATGGGCCACATAATGAAATGACTTATACAAAAGAGTGATCAATTAACACCTGAAAGATGAGAATGTGGAAATTAAATTAGTCTAAATATCATACCTTTTTAAGGAAGAGAAAGGTAAAGCTGTATTACAGCAATGCTTCTAAAAGTTTAATTTTCATAAGAATCGGCTGAGGAACTTGTTAAAATGTATTCTGATTTAATATGGTCTGGAATGGGGCCAAGAATTTCAAATTTTTAGCAAGGTCCTAGGTGATGCTGCTACTGCTGGTCTGCAAACCACGTTTTGAGTGGCAAGATGCTAGAAGCTTTGGTGACTTGTTCAAACAAATCAACATATTAAAGTCTATTTCTTCCCCTCTATTCTTCATGGTTTTGTTGTAAAGAGGCTTTATACATCCAAATGAAGTACAAGAGTATTGCAATCACTCCCCAAGACCTACGATGAGGTTCCCAAAATTTCAAGTTTTCATAAATAAAAAAGGATATTAAGAACTTAAATTCAGGTAGGGTGCCGAGGGAAAGATGGAAATTAAACATATGAAAATATTTACCTTCATAATTTTATTATATTCATAAAAAGAAAAAAGAATGGCATAGTAAATAAAAAGAAAATAAATTGCATTCACATATATTAATTAGCAATAATAACCTCTATAAAATGAGTTCCACTATCTTTATCTCAAGATGATATGCTGTGATTTTGATAATATTTTAAAATTGAGGTGATGGTGATGCTGTTACTAAGGAAGGAAGACAAGGAGGTGGAATTCTTTTTTAGGAAAATTTCTAGGAACCCTCTTTCCCCTCTAATGCATGGATCTACAAGCTCTGTGGGAGCCCAGTGCTTCTTTGTCCCTCTGAATGGAAGGCAAGTTCATATGTTTGAATGTCCCTTTGCACCTCTTTATCAATTGTGTCAAACCACTCCTGGTTAGGTTAGGACTTGCTAAGACTTTGTTTATGCACCTTCATAAAGTATAGTCTTTGAGTACTAGGCCCTAATGAATTGATTTTCACAGAAAATTTAGTTTCCTTGTGGTACGTTCTATATCAGGCAGCCTACAAAGCAAAAAGAAGTTCTGTGAGATGATACAGTTACAGGCAGGTGTTCTGTGCTCATGCTGCCACTGTCTGTAGTGTGAGTATTGCCTCTTTTACCGTCCAGTTCTAGACATTCAATGTTCCCAGTGGTGAGGAGAAATACTTGGTCTTTTCAGGTATTCATTATTTCTTTAAATATTATTTTCTGTTCCATTCTTTTCTTCCCTTTCCTTCCTGAACCAAACTTACATGCATGTTAGGACATCTGATATTGACCCAATCTTTGCCATTTTTGTCCGATGATATTGGTTCTCTGTTCCTCAGATTGGATAATTTTAATCATCTATCTTCATATTCATGGATTCATTTTTCTGTCACCTCCATTCTGCTGTTAAGCCTATCTAGTAAATTTCTAATTCAGATACTGCATTTTTCAGATCTAGAAACTACATGTGGTTCTTTTTATATAGTTTATATTTCTTTGATTCCATGTGGATATGTTTTCCTTTACATCGCTGATCATAGCTTAAGAGCTACTTTTAAATCCTTGTCTGCTGATTCTAGCTGGGTCATTTCACAGTTGGATTCTGTTGAACATTTTTTTCTTCCTTCTCTCTTAATTGAAACTGTTTTACATTTGCCTACTTCTTTATAATTATGGGTAATGTCCAGACATTGGGAATATTATGTTGTGGTGACTTAATTCTGGTAAATTCCTCAAAAAAATTTATTTTTGTTTGTTTATTTTAGCAGGCAATTCATTTATATAGACTCAAACTGCAAATATCTCTTCAGCAGCAGCTCAAATCTCATTTCAGTTCTTTATCCTTAACTGAGCTGCTTGCAATCTTCCACGGCAACAAAAGTCATGAGCCATCAGAGACTTGGGCAGAGTAAACACCACATTTGGGTGGGTCTCTCTCTCTCTCTCTCTCTTTTCCCATCCTCACCTTCCTACTGCTGTGTTGCTGTAATTTCTGTTCTCTAGAAATACTATTGCGGTTTTAGCTATTTTATGCTGCACCAACTGTGGACAACTTTCAGGCTAAAAGTTGTAAAAATGGGGAAATCATCCTGTGAAGCTCCTTTTTACCAAGTGTCTACTCCCCTCTAGAAACTTCCTTCTTTTGTTCATCATCAAGTGCTTTCAGGCAGTTGATTTTTTTTTTTTTTTTCAATTTCCTCTTTTTATTTATTTATTTTTTTTTTTGTATTTTTCAGATCAGCAAGAGGGTTGATCTTTAGGAGCAATATCAGTAACAGAACTTCAATTTATTATATATTTGGATCTATTTGTTATACAAATCTATACTTAATAATGTAGAAATTTAGAACAGAAGTTAGTGCTTTCAAAATAAAGTATAAAATATTTAACATTGGCTTAGTGGTTGGACACAGGTATTGTAGTGTGAAATTCTGGTGACCCTTGGTATACTATTGCATAGATAGGAAGACAAACAGCATAAGGATGCCAAGTCTGTTAATTCAAACCCTAAAGGAAACAGTGTCACTTTAGGAAAAGTCCTACAAGAAAGTGATAAACTCAAGCAAAACTTGTCCCAAACTGAATCACTTATAAGAAGCAACTTTGAAATAGGATGATCATATGATTTATCACCCAAGGTTAATTTGTGAAAGGACACACTATTAATAATTAATTGGGACAACAGGCATAAACAGGCAATATCTAGTACACACTGATGTATATGGTCAGTAAATCTGAAGAGAAGTTCTGAGAGATAAAATTATAGCATCAATCGATCAGGTTAAAAGGAATCTTATGACCCAACCACTTTCATATATTCATCATGAAATTAAGAAAAGAGAAATAGGCAATACATAGAGGGTAATAATTTTATTTTAAATGAGTCTTTAGGTTTAAGAATCATATATATATATATATATATATATATATATGTATATATATATATATATGTATATATATATATATATATATATATATATAGAGAGAGAGAGAGAGAGAGAGAGAGAGAGAGAGAGAGAAAGAGAGAGAGAGAGAGAGAGAGAGAGAGAGGAGGAGGAGGATGATTTCTAGAGCTAGGATTTATCTAGAGCTAGTATTTAAAACTAAATTAAATGAAAGTTCTAAGGACCCTTGGTTTCAGTATCATCTACTCCTGTATAATGTCAACTTAATTTAATATAATTTGGACTGAAAGTAAAGAAAAGTTAATACCAACTTCTCAGAAGAAAGTATATTGGCTGATTCTGCCACTCACATAGTGGTCTTTTGGTTTTTATTTTCTCCTTTGTAGATCAGTTTGTTTTTTTAATTTAAAAAAGGGGAGTCTTCAACTATACTCTGCCTTACTGATGTAACAAGTGTGCAAAATCAATATCTAAGATGGGGAAATAAAGTTGTGGGAATTTTTTATGTCCAGACAATCTTTGATGAGGACTGGCTGATAGAATGGTAGCCTTTCTTCTTGTCCTTATTCACATGTTCTCTGTCTCGGGTGAATGAAAGAAAGATGATCATTCAGAATGGAATACATTGGTTTGCTTCACATCTTTGTAAATGTATTAGAACTATCCATTAACATGCCTTGTACCTTATTTGTGAAGCTCACATGGGAAGGAAACCTGTTGGGACAGCTAATTCAATGTAAGCAATTTCTACTCTTCTAGACTTTCCAAAGGATTTCATTCAATATCCCAAGGTATATGGAGATGAATGTAGTATAATGATTGTATGCTTATTTTCCAGATTTCTGGAAGTGTTGATTATATTTATTGACAAAGAAAATGTTAAATTATTTTACTCCTTATGCCTTAGAGGAAATTGCATGCTTTACAAGAGAAATATTGTCTCATAGGTCAGGCAGTAGAACAAACCAATACATTTTTTTTGTTGTTGGCACAAGTCTCCGTGTTAAAGTTTTAATATAAACTTTTGGAATGTTATGTTTTTTTCATTAAAATTTATTGGGGTGACAATGGTCAACAAAACTACGTTGGTTTCAAGTGTACAATTGTATAATACAGCATCTATATATTGCATTATGTGTTCACCACCCAGAGTCAGCTCTCCTTCCATCACCATATATTTGACCCCCTTTACACGCTTCTACCATTCCTGTTAGAATGGCTATCATCAACAAGACAAATAGTACTGGAGAGGCTGTGGAGAAAAAGGAACCTTCATATACTGTTGCTGATAATGTAAATTGGTACAGCCGCTATGGAAAACAGTATGGAGGTTACTCAAAAATACGAATAAAATTACCATATGACCCAGCAATCCCTCTGCTGGGTATTTACCCAAAAAATCTGAAAACATTTATCTGTAAAGATATATGTACTCCGATGTTCATTCCAGTACATTTTAATGTAAATTAACTATAGCATCATCGTCATTACCCTCAAACATGCAAGCAGTTGAGAAAATAAATAGGACTTTAAGGAATAAAGGGGCCAATATCTGTGATCAAGTAGATTTAAATTGTCCTAAAAGCTTATCTTTGGCCATAAAAGAAAACCCTCACTCTCACTAATTGGGTTTAGCTCAGAATTATAATTATGTTTGATCGAAACCCTGAATATGAAACTCTGTCAAACAAATAAATATAACTAAATCATAAAACCCATGAAATCATAACTTTGCATAGGTCTAGGACTCAAGTGTTTCATTAAAGATCAAAAAACCACAGTTCTTCACTGAATTTAAGAAATTAAACATGTCAATCAATCCCTTTGAAGCTCTCCTGCATCCTATATCCTCCCCCTCCCTGAGGTAACTACTTCCCTAAACTTCTTATAATTAATCTAGTCCACATTTATATACTTTATCATATATGAAAATATCCCTACATAATAGATTATTTACTTCTCATTATTTAAAGTTTTTATACAAATGAAACCATTCTATGTGTCTCATCTAATAAGAGGTATTTTTTTCACTCAATGTTACATTTTTGAGATTCACCCACATTGGTACATGTTGCTTTGGTTCACTCATTTTCACTTTGCAAAAAAATAATTGAAAACTATGATGGACATACACCTGCAGTCACTTATTTACATACCTACTGCTCTTCTAACTTATACAGATTGTGAACAAGCCCATGTCAACAACAGGTTTCACTTCCCAATAAAATATTGCAATTATAGGCTACAGAGTGCCACTGGGAGAAATAAAAGGCTTACCGTCATTCAAACATGATGTCTTTCAGTGAGCTCCTCAAAAGATAACCTTCAAGTCTCTCAGGAAAGAAACTGTCCTAAAAGAGCTGCAACATGATGGGAAAATTTATCCATGGTTTTAATGCTTTAGCTCTCAGCTCAGGAGATCAGAATTTCAAATCCCAGGTATCCCTCTAGACTTAGAAATATGGCTTTTCTATTCATTAGGGAGGCAAAGGAGGAAAAAAGGTGAACTCTAAATTGACTCCATTTAATGGGCTGCCACCTAAAAACAGTGAGTGAAAAAGTGAACCCCACAAGTCAGTATTGAATGAATGAAGAGCAGCAGCCGGTAAAAGATTACAAGCAATTTTCATGAGATTTAAGTAAGCTAGTGAACTACAACATGACAGAGGCTGAAAGTGAAATTAAATGAGGCTGTACATCAATGAAGATTTTGTTCTCAGCAGCTATGAACTTTAAGATGATTAACAAGATAAGAAGTGTAGATTTCAGGGGCTCTTTGGAATACTCTAGAGCAGATAAAGTTATGAATAAGTGGAAGATGGTAACAGTTAAAATGGGGGTGAAAGTGGGGAGAGAGTTCAGTGTCAATGTGTATTAGAAAACCGGATTCAATTACAAAACCGATAGGCATGACTTAAGCCAGTACTTTGTCTCTGGTTTGCACTCACCCCATTCTCTCCTCCTGCCCAGTCTACAAAATCAAATCTAACCCAAGCTCAGGACTCAGCCTCCTGCACATCTGCATTATTCCCCCTGGCCTACCTTGGCCCCTGGTGCCTATGTCATGCCCTGCCTTACACACATGAACCATATCAACCCCCAGCCAGACCCCAGCAGTCCATCCTGGCAACTTCCTGGATACCTATTCCCTGACTGTTATTCAAGTCATATCCCTATATTTGGTCTTTTTCTCAGGACACGCCATTCTCCTGAAATAAGACTTCCTTATACTCAACTTGAGCTGTTTGCTGTTCGTAGGCTTTGCCTGCCAACGAGACTTCCTCCAAGCATATCCAACTAGATCTAGTCCCCTTTTGCTCACCTGAGCCCTGTGAAGCAGTTCTAGTTCTATATTTTAGCTCCTCTCCCTTTTCTCCGTCCTGCTGCAGTTTACCCAGCAATCAGGATATAAAGCAGCATGCCAATTCTGGCGCAGACCTGGATCAAACTGCCTATTTGCCCCTTACTGCAAGCATTATAGGTAATCCTCAGATACTCTGTATTAGACCATAACGTCCTACATTTTGTTCAGGTCACCGGATCTATAACCCACACACAGAAAGACTGCCTAATCAACAGAACAGTCAGGCCAAACAAGTTGGGTAAGTGGTAGTGAGAAAAAAATATTCTGCTCTTCCAAAGCAAAGAAAATCATCCTTACGGTAGTCTAATACAAGCTTCTCTATGCTCCCACGGAGCCCTACCTAGCCCGTGCTCCTTCTCTTCTGAGTTCTAAAGTGTCCCACTTCTACCCTTTGAAATCCCAACCACCTCCAAGAACCACACCCTGAAACAGGAACAAACTCAATTCATCCCTAGGTCCCTTAATCTCTGTGGGCAGGGCCAATGCCCCCAGGACCAGTCCCCTGATCCACGGGAGCTGGGTGCAGCTATTCTCTCACAGCTGGAATGGGCAGAGGAAAAACTATTCGGGTCTTTTGTCAAAACAGTCCATTTCTAAAGATGCTGAGAGGATGGTAAATGGGATTTACTTAGTCTGTAAAGTTCCATAGATGCCTCTACCCGCCCCTGCCTCTGCATTACTGAAGGTTCCATCTTTCATTCATTGGGGCCCTTGAATCAGCCCATTCCAGAGCTCAGCCTTTCTGAATGTATGACCTCTGGACCACCTCCATCAGGATAAGCTGAGGGAGAGTTAGCATGCAGAGTCTCAGGTCCCAACCCACCCAGACTGATTTACTCTGGAGCGGGCCATCACACGCCTGCATTATTAACAAGATCCCCAGGTGACTCTGATGCACACTAAATGTTTAGAGCCATTTCCTAGTCCCTTCAGGGGGAACTGCAGCTGAGTACCAGGAAACAGAGGGCTATCACTAAGTAGTAATGTCAGTCACAAGGCTATGTTATGATTATTCATGTTTTGGACGCTGAGGAGCCTAGTAAAAATCAGTATGTCTTCCAAAGAAGTTTGAGAAACACTTTAAAATATTATTCCGGGGTCCTACCTGGACTACAAAAGGGGACATATGCTGAGGTCAGCCACGTACATCTAGACCTTCGCCTGGATGTCTGTGTAGTGAGGGAAGAGACTCACAGAGGCTGACCGGAGCTTCCTGTGCAGTCAGAGCGCTCCCCTGAGTGAACAGGATGCTTTTGTTATAGAGTCACTCTATGCCCTTAGAGGAGCATGTAAACACATTTAAGGATCAGCCTTGACTCACAAATGTATACCAGCTGACATGTCCAGCCAGTCAAATACACGGTGCTCAGTGAAGTGGCTTCTTCGCTAAAGCTTGATCCATGATTTGATTCAAAAACAATAAAGGTCTTCAAGAGTAATCATATTATGCTCCTTTGAGACAATTTCAGGGAACAAAAGATCTCTCAGATTTGCTGGAGGAAGTATCCTGTATTGAATTTACACTTTAAAGCCAACAACTTTGTCTATGCAGACCCTGGGGCGATACTAATGGCGATGCCTTTCGCCCTAGACTCTGAGAGGTCTCAAACCTAACTGGGAACATTGGGGTCCAGTCTAGCCTGGAGAGACCAGTTTTCATATAATTTCAGGTAATTCTGGGACAGAAGAATATTTGCTATGTGGAGTGAGCAACCAAAAGTTTGTTGTGGGTACCATCTAAAAGCCTGGAGCTCAGTCATTTTGCCTGATGGCAGGAGGGGCCAGACTCCCTGAATGGTTATGTCACTAAGGGAATAAGACAGTCGAGACAGTAAATACTCCTCTCCAAAGGGGTAGGCAAGTCAAGAAGGAGTCAGGTAGAGTTTATTCTGCTATCCAAGTAGAATAAAAGGAGGCCTATGTGATTAAATCATCTCTCTGGATTAAAGTGGTCCATGGAGAGAGATCTGCATGTTATAATAGTTGAGAAGCGTAGACAATAAAGGTGAGAAATATCTGAGGGTCCCATGGTCTATTTATAGAAGGCATTTTATAGGCCTCAAAAGCACAATATTTGCATTTCATTTATAGAAGTAGAATGGATGGCATTTCATGCATTGGAGACAATGCCCAATAAATATTTAGTTAGAGTGCAGAAGGCCTAAAAAACAGCCCAAGAATTCTGAAAGTTAAAAGAAAGTTTGGGGCCGGCCTGGTGGCTCAGGCGGTTAGAGCTCCATGCTCCTAACTCTGAAGGCTGCCGGTTCGATTCCCACATGGGCCAGTGGGCTCTCACCCACAAGGTTGCTGGTTCAATTCCTCAAGTCCCTCAAGGGATGGTGGGCAGTGCCCCCTGCAACTAAGATGTTCTGAACATGGCACCTTGAGCTGAGCTGCCTTCCAGATGGCTCAGTTGGTTGGAGCATGGGTTCTCAACCACAAGGTTGCTGTTTCGACTCCCGCAAGGGATGGTGGGCTGCGCCCCCTGCAACTAGAAACGGCAACTGGACCTGGAGCTGAGCTGCACCCTCCACAACTAAGACTGAAAGGACAACAACTTGAAGCTGAACGGCACCCTCCACAATTAAGATTGAAAGAACAACTAGACTTGGAAAAAAGGCCTGGAAGTACACACTGTTCCCCAATAAAGTCCTGTTCCCCTTCCCCAATAAAATAAAATAAAAATAAAGTTTGTTCTCTATCTGTATAGCAATAATTTAGGAACATTCCTGAAGCCAAATGTATACCAAGAGTTAGGGATGGAATTAGGTAGAGAGACTAACGTGGGATACAAGAGACAGGCTGAAGGAGGCAGATTTCTGTAACAGCAAATGCACCAATGAAATAGAAATAATGTTAGTGTGTGTGTGTATCTTAGAATAAAATTTTTGAATGTCAAAGGGACCCACAAATTAAGTGTAGATAAGGGAAAAGCAAGAAAGACATATCAATAAGAATCCCAAGTAATGTGAGCCACAGAGAAGGGAAGAGTGGATCAGTAATGTCATTTATTTACTCACTTGTAAAACCAATAGTTATTGCATTCCTAGCATATGCTAGGCATAGGGCTTGGAGCTGGGTACATAGAAAAACAAACAAATATTTATTCAAATATATATATATATAACAACATGTGTGTATCATCCCTGCTTTCATTGTATCGATCAAACCTATTTGAAAGTAAGTAATGAATTTAATATTTGCTTTCTAAATCCTGTTAATATTCAAACATTATTTATGTTTTTACTAATTATAAGTAGTCATAATTCAAACAGTATTATTTATTATTATTTAAATCAGGGGTAGGCAACCTATGGTTCATGGGACAAATCTGGTTTACCATCTCTATTTGCAATTAAATGTCTTTGGACACAGCTACACCCAATAGTTTATACAAGGTCTGACAATTAAGTTCATGACCTTTGTTGCAACGATATTGCTAACTTTTTTTGATATCAGAGGAATTATTCATTATGAATTTGTACCAACTAGGCAAACAGTTAACTAAGTTTACCATTTGGAAGTGCTGAAAAGGCTGCATGGAAAAGTTAGACAATCTGAATTTTTGCCAACAATTCACGGCTCTTGCATCACGACAATGCACCAGCTCACATGGCACTGTCTGTGAGGGAGTTTTGAGCCAGTAAACAAATAATGTATTGGAACACCCTCCCTACTCACCTGATCTGGTGCCCAATGACTTCTTTCTTTACCTGACGATAAAAGAAATATTTAAAGGAAGACATTTTGTTGACATTCAAGACATCAAGGGTAATACGACAACAGCTCTGATGGCCATTCCAAAGAAAGAGTTCCAAAATTGCTTTGAAGGGTGGACTAGGCACTGGCATCGGAGTGTAACTTCCCAAGGGGAGTACTTCGAAGGTGACCATAGTGATATTCAGCAATGAGGTCTGTAGCACTTTTTCTAGGATGAGTTCGCAAACTTATTTGTCATACCTCATACACCGTCTATGGCTGTTTTTGTGAAACAATGGCAGTTGAATTGTTGTGACAGAGGCCTGCAAAATCTAATAAATTTACTATCTGCCTATTAACAGAGAAAGTTTACCTGTCCCTTGTCTAAATCACTATCACTGATATGTCTACAAGTAAACCTGATGGCACATCTCAGAGTCAGGACAGGCTCTTTTCCCTTACTTTCTGCCCAGGTTTCAGCTTTTCTTTGTCCTGCAGACTACTTTATGTGTTACTTTCATCTCCCTCTAACCCTGACTACAAAGTGGGACACAATTACACCCATTTCTGGGGGAAAAGAAAAGTAATTTTATTTTTAAATATTTTAAGGTCAATACCAAGAGAAAATATACAGGAAATAGAAAAAGTAACATAATGAAAAGTTACATTTAAGACAATCTATATCTTCTTCAAAAACATATATTTAGGTTTATAGTGATATGAAATGCCAATAGAACCTTCTGGATTTCATAGCTCTGAGAATACGGAATCTGAACTGTCTTGGATCTCTACTAAAATATTCACAGGAATAGAGAAATTATGAAACGGTCAACAGCCCAAAACTGAGGGAACAATCCTACTCACGTGTGAAAAAATGTTAAAAATAATTGTCCTAGATAAAACAAGTGGAACCATAACTACAGCAAAAACTAAGGAAACAACTGCCTTTAAAAAAATAATGTGAGGCTAAGTCACTGAGAATAAACAGATACTATTGAACTTGGAAGGATTATATTTTGTGGTGTGGGAGACCACGGAAAATGCCAGGTTCACTTCCCTGGCATGTCCTTGTATTACTGAGAATCTATTACTGAAAAACAGAGTTGATGGCTATGGGCATCACAAGTGACTCTGGCACCTGCACCAAAAGATGCTAGGGTGTAGTATAATTTGTTCCTCAAAAGGAAGAAGAGAATAGAGAAATGATTCAATGTGATAAAAACAAGAACTAGTGCCAGAAACATATAATATTTCTGGAATGGAGGCAGGACAAAATGAAATCTGGATGTAGAAAATTGGACCCTTAGCAGTTACTTCAATAAACATACAGAATAAACTGTACCAAGGTAATGATTCCCCTACTGGGTCTGCATTTAGCCCCAACTCATTGATCACGCCACTGAGAAAGCTGAATCAGAACCACAATGAGGGGAACTAGGACACATCTAGCTGATAATGAAGGAAATACAGCAGCATTTAAAACAAACGAACAAACAAACAAAAAACAATACATCTCACTTTGTTTAAAGAAAAAGAAAGGGTGGCCAGTTTGCTCAGTGGTTAGAGCATAATGTTCATAACAGCAAGGTCGCCAGTTCAATTCCCACATGGGCCAGTGAGCTGTGCCCTCCACAACTAGATTGAAAACAGCGACTTGACCTGGAGCTGAGCTGCGACCCCCACTAGATTGAAAGCAATCACTTGACATGGAGTTGATGGGTCCTAAAAAAAACACACTGTTTCCCAATGCTCCCCAATAAAAGAAAAGAAAACAAAACAAAAACAAAAATGTTAACAAGAATTTATGGAAAGATTATTCAAAATAAGAAGAGTCACCAAAGGAAGAAAATACAACACAAAAGAAGAAATTTCTAAAGAGATTTAAACTAGAAATGTATTCTAGTTTGTATATATATTCTTGTCAACTGTGGAAAGAAAACATGAATCTGGTAAATCAGCAGATTCATGAAAAGAGAATTAAAACGTAAGCAGAGAACTAACTGTAATTTTTTTTTAATGTAAAGAATTTAAAATGAAATAACAGAACTAAAACCTTCATTAAGAAAAGGTAAGAGTGTGACTGGCACAGCAGAATATATCAGCTCACAGGTCTAGAGCACACACTTGAGACAGTCTTCCATAATTAGGGTCGAAATTTAAATGCCATGCTTGCCTGGTGGAAGCCCTTGGGTCACGGGTGCCTTGAAGATAGAGGGGTGGTTTTGCTCTGTGACCTGTGGGTCAAGTCAGCCTGCTCTGTCTGGAAGAGAGCAGGAGGGCAAGCTCAGTATGTGCTGGCCTTGGAGATCAGTGTTGCAGTGGAGGATGCTCTCAAGAAAGCACATTTCTGTTCTCCGGAATCAGAGATAAAGTGAACAAGCATTCTATACATACAAGGCTATACCCTGTGGATGATTTTGTCCTGTAGCCTATATTGACTTTGTCAAGATACCCTAAATATCCTGTAATCAGATTTTTTTCAATAGATTATAATACTTCAGCAATTGAGGATACTTTTCTCCCACAGATTTTGGCTCTTAAATCACTTACATAGCAACACTAGCTGAAAAATTATACCTCCACAAATAAAGATCTGGGCAATCCCCTCATGTCTCTCCTGCAGATTTAGCTAAAGGATGACCAAAAAGGGGGTTGTGGGGGTGGGGCAGTGGAGAGAAGAGCACCTAATAATTAAAAGTACTTATTTTTCATATTCAAGGGAAAAAAAGACTGTTCACTGGCTAAAGTTCTAAATCATAAACAAGTAGTAACCACTATTAGAGTTAACTTCTGAGAAGTGCACATGCTCTAAAATCAACCAATCAGCCACAGCCTCATTCCAGTAACTAATCTGTGAAAGTTAGCCAATCAGAGACAGGTCTACCCTTGTAGAGAGCAGCCAATCACCAATTGCCTAAATCCACCAGTGGCCATAATCCTAAAAGTCAGCCTATCAACAATAGCCTTAATCCAGACCACACCAACACAAGTGAGAAAAACTTCAACCTGTAAACACTCCTGCTTCTGAAAATCCACCAATCCCTGAACACCAGACTTCCCAAAATCTTATAGAAAATCAGCTCTTGCTTTGTTTAGGAAGATTATGCCTACCAAGTACAGCTCTCACTTGCAGATGGTAGGGAAGTTCACCTTGTTTTGCATCAACCATAGAACTTATTGTTTGTTCACAAATTCTCAATCCTTTAACCATTACCCTTGTTTACTGTTTAGATATAAATTTGGATTTATGAGTGACAGACATACTGAAGAAGTGAGATTATCAATCTTTTAAATTATCGGGTGGTTGCTATTAACTGTTCTTTGTGTATATTTGAACTTCCAAATGCCAAAACACAGGTGTAAATTTTGTGATAAATTTTCTGAACAATGGATATTTATTAAATGAGGAAAATATCTTTTGATGGCTCTTTGAACAGTATACAACTGTTATTGAGTATGGAAAAATGAAAGTCAGATATAAGCCAGCATATACTAACATCTAAATATAAGAGATATGTAATTTCATCAACTACTTCCAAAGGAAGTGATAAAATAACTGCTTTTTTTTATTAAAAGAAATTAAGATGAAGAGAAAATAATCACAGCAGAAATTGTAATGGCTTCCCATGCTGTACATGATCATCAGTCATTCAGCTCAAATGACTATTTGAACATACTGCTACCATAAGTATTTTGGGATTCCAAAATTGCAAGTACATTTTCAAGTACCAGGACAAATTCTACTGCAACAATAAAAAATGTAATAGCTCCATTCACTAGTACAGAAACTACCTAAATATTTCAACTTTTTTTAATGACATAGCTATAATTGCAAATAATCACAATGCACAAAAATTTTCCCATTGCTTATGCAATATTTTCCTCATGAAAAGAGCTAACTTATGAGGCTACTGAAAGTAAAATCCCTTCCACTTGAGATTTCAAAAACAAAAGCATATATTTGTAGAAAACTCTCTTATTTAATTAGGAGTTAATCTTTTTAAATTATACTGTTTTGATGAAAATAATACAATACAAATGTTAGCCTAAAAATGAAAATAATTTTATTCAAAGTTAAAGTTAGGCATGAATGATTCTTTCCATACTCTGCAAACTGTTATTCAAACCACATCTGTATCCTTTTTATTGACATTGAAGTAGTATTCATAAAATTGTTCTCTCACTTCAACACTGTTCCAACTGAACAATTAAAGAATTTTTAGATTTTGTTTGCATTCAGTATTCTTAAGTTCTCTCACATTCAAAAATCTGTTGGCTCTCTTTAACAAATGTTGAGGATTGCCAGTCAAGATGGTGGAGTAGGTCAATGTTGTGTTTGATCCTGTCACAACAACCTCAAAATTGCAGCTAAACTATAGAACAATCATCACTGAGAATCACCTGAAGTCTAGCTGAACTGAAGCCCTACAACTAAGAACATACAGAAGAAACCACCTCAAGACTGGAAGGAGGGGCAGAGATGCGGAATGGACTTGTTCTAAACTTGAGTGTGAGCATTAAAAATTGGGAGGGGTATATCAACTGTGGAGGACCCCCAGAGGAACAAGGGGTCCCAGCCCTACACCATGCTTACAGCCTAGGGTTCCAGTGCCGGGCAGAGAAGTCCCCACAATTTCTGGCTATGAAAACCAGTGGAGATTGTGGCTGAGTGAAATAAGAGTCGCAGCAGTCCCAGGTATTTTCTTAAAGGGTCTGTGAAAAGACTTACTTGCTGATAAATGCACTAGTTCCAGCACTGGATCAGCAGCTCAAAAGACACTAGAGACATATGGGGAAGAACTGAATTGGCTGGCTTCAAAGCAAGGGCTGGAGGGGAAGCTTTCTCCTGGATAAAGGAGCCATTGCTTCTTTGTTGAGTCCCTCCCTCCCAGTGTGCAGACGGAAGCAGCAACTATAACTGAGTCTCCATCAACTTAGCAAACAGCTTTGGTTGCCCCACTCTAGTGATTCCCTCAGACCCTGCCCAATCCAACCTTCAGGCATACCCAAGCCTCTTCCAGGGGCTTTCCCAAACAAATGACCTGTTTTGACTCATGCTGCTGACTTTCCTAAATTTCTTCAAAAGTTCACACAGCCCCAACAAGCAGCATCTGGCTTTGGCATGTCTGTACCACTGGCTGAGCAGCCCTAAGCCCAGCACTAGCAATAACTGACCTCATTTTATGACTTGGTCTCTTCAAGCACCTCCAAACACAGAATGCTTTGTGGCTCATGCCAGTTGGCCCAGGGCAGATAGAGGCTACAGCTGAACTTGGTCTATGGCAAGGCCCCTCCCAGGAGGCCCTGGGCTGGCACACATAGTGGCCATCTTCAGACCAAAGCAGATCATCCCCTGGCCACCTTAAGGAAGAAAAATCTAAAGGTCAGACTGGGCAGGCACCAGAGACCTGATAAAATGAATCTTGCTCTGCAGGTCAGCCTTTGTACAACAGCTCCTCCACTATAGTCATGGCCAGTCCTCAGAACCAATCAGACTGAGGGTCAATCCAAGGCTCAACTGCAACAGGAGAGCACACACAACCCACACAAGGGACACACCTGGAGCACCCAGTTCAGGTGACCAGGGAGATTGTGCCACCGGGCCCCACGGGACACCTACTACATAAGGCCACTCTACTAAAACCAGGAGACATAGCAGCCCTATATAATATATAGACACAAACACAGGGAGGCAGCCAAAATGGGAAGATAAAAGAAATATGTCACAAATGATAAAACAAAACAAACCAAAAAAACAAACAAACAAAAAAAAAAACTAAACAAAATGGAGACAAGCAATATACCAGGTGCAGAGTTGAAAACATTAGTTATAAGAATGCTCAATGATCTCAGGGGGAATGTAAACAAAGAGATAGGAAACATAAAAATGGAGATAGAAAACATAAAAAAGAACCAGTCAGAAATAAAGACTACAATAACTGAAATGAAGAATACATTACAGGGAATCAACAGTGGATTAGATGAAGCAGAGGATCAGATGAGTGATTAAGGAGAAACGATAGCAGAAAATACCCAATCAGAACAGAAAAAAAAAAAAAAAAGGATAGTATAAGGGGCCGCTGGGACAACATCAAGCATAACAACATTCACTTCATAAGGGTATCAGAAGAAAGAGAGCAAGGAATTGAAAACCTAATTGAAGAAATAGTAGAAAACTTCCCTAACCTGGCTAAGAAAATAGACACACAAACTCAGGAAGCACAGAGAGTTCCAAACAAGAGGAACACAAAGAGTCCCGCACCAAGACATATCTTAATTAAAATGCTAAATGTTAAAGACAAAGAAACAATTCTCAAAGCAGCAAAAGAAAAGTTAGTTACCTACAAGGGAGCTCTCATAAGATGGTCAGCTGATTTATCAACAGAAATTTTGCAGACCAGAAGGGATTGGTGCAAAATTTTCAAAATGGTGAAAAGCAAGGACCTACAACCAATATTACTCTACCCAGCAAAGCTGTCATTTAGAATTGAAAAACAGATAAAGAGCTTCCCAGATAAGAAAAAGCTAAAGGCATTCATTACCACTAAACCACTATTACAAGGAATCTTAGAGGGACTTCCTTAAGATGAAAAAAAAAAAAAAAAAAAAAAAAAAAAAAAGATAAAAAATATGGATAATAAAATATCAATAACTACATATCTATCAACAGTTACTTTAAATGTAAGTGGATTAAATGCTCCAATCAAAAGACGTGGGGTAGCTGAATGGATAGGAAAACAAATCTCTTATATATGTTATTTATGAGACTCACTTCAAATCAAAAGACACATACAGACTGAAAGTAAAGGGATGAGAAAAGATATTTCATGAAAACGGAAACAACAAAAAAATAGTTGGGGTAGCAATATATGTACCAGACAAAATAGACTTTAAAACAAAGGCTATTACAAGAGACAAAGAAGGACCCCATAATCCCACTTCTGGGTATTTATCCAAAGAAACCCAAAATGCTACTTCGAGGGTGTGTGGGCATCCATTTGTCCATTGCAGCACTGTTTACAACAGCCAAGATGTGAGGCAACCTGGGTATCCATCGGTGGATGAATGGATAAAGAGGATGTGGTACATATATTCAATGGATTATTGTTCGGTCCTGGGGGGAATGGGTTCTTGCCATCTGTGGTGGCATGGATGGACCTGGAGGGTGTTGTGCTGAGTAGAGTATGTCAGACAGAGAAAGACAGATGCCATGTGATTTCACTTACATGTGGAATCAAAGAAAAAAATAAACAAACAAAACAGAAACAAACTCATAGATACAGAGAACATTTTGATGGTTGCCAGATGGGAGGGGCATTAAGAGGGTGGGTGGAAAAGGGGAAGGGAGTAAGAAGTACATATTTGTAATTACAAAATAGTTATGGGGATATAAACTAAAGCATAGGGAATATAGTCCATAATATGGTGATATCTATGTATAGTGCCAAGTGGGTACCAGACTAGTCAAGGGGATGACTTCTTAAATTATATAAATATATAACCACAATGCTGTATACCTGAAATTAACATAAAATAATATTGAATGTCAAATGTAATTGAAAAATTTAAAAAGGGGGGGGAAATCCTGAAGGGGATTAAGAGGTTTAAATTTCCAGGTATAAAACAAATACATCATGAGAATGTAATGTACAGCATAGAGAATATAGTCAATAATATTGTAATAGTGTAGTATGGTGTCAGATAGTTGCTGGACTTATCATGGTGCTCACTTATTTAGGTATATAAATGTGGAATAACTATTGTGCACACCTGTAACTAATATAATATTGTATGTTAGCTATATTTTAATAAAAGTCATTTTGAAAATGCAATTGAGAAACTCCTCAGTTTACTTTGAAGCACTGAAATCATATTTTCTTTCTGGTGGCCCAAAAGTCCTGTTGACTTTTTAAATAATTCATTGAACGAAGTCTACTTATTTCTTGAACATAGTTTTCAATATCTCTTTAGCAAAAAGATTATGCAAATTGAAAGAAGAGCAGTGTTTTGAAGTACTTCATTGTTTAAAGGAACAGACTGAATGACTTGAAAGAACTTTTGAAAAATTTATCCCTTTAAATATCAAGGTTGTTCTTACCAGGCATGATATTACTCATGGACAGGAAAAGAAATTCTGATTTGAAGAGGATAATTATTACAGCATTTGCCATGATTGTCTTTTCAAATGGATCTTATCTCTTGAAAATTTAAGTATTTTACAATTTAAGTATTTTCCAGCATGGGAACAAGTGGACTCACCATTTCTAGTACTCAAGAATAAGGGAATAAAAGTTGGAAATAATGCTATTGCTATGAGTGAAAAATACGAGATCAGAAGCAATGTGTGACATGGAGCCTTTCCATTGTGATCACAAAATATCATGAATGCTGCTGCCGAGTGCCATCCAATGGAAAGGCAGGGATCTTCAATACAGGAAGTGGCATGTCGAACCTTAGTAACAGTGTGTCCCAAGTTTCATCTTGTTCAGTGCAGTCAATCAGGTGTGAGCTATAGTTGAGAAAAGGTGTGTTTAAAGTGTGCCATAAAGCATCCTCCATCATGACAACACTCTATGTCACATATCACTTCTGATATACAGCAATTTCTGTCAAATAAAAACATTATGTTGTGTCCTCATCCATCTTATTCACTGTATCTGGCACCATGGGATTTCTGGCTCTTCCCCAAAGTCAAAATGATTCAGCACATCGAGTCAGCCATGACACAGCAACTAAAGACACTCAAGAAAGGGGACTTTCCATAACTGCTTCAGAAAGTGGCAAGAACGATGGGATAAGTGTGTTCGAAGCAAGGGGGAGTGTTTTGAGGGGGATTAATGGCAATGTGTCTTTTACTGTAACAATTTTTTTTTTTAATTTAAGCATTCACCATATTGTTTGATCACAAATCACGTTTTCTCATTAATGAATGTTGAGTGGACAAAAGAATAAATTAAATTGCATATGATTACTATAAAAGGTATGTTAAAGTGTAAATGAAACAGAATATAATTGCAGGAATTTTATCTGCAAATTAAGTAACTTAAGGAGAGTCAGAACATCACAAAAATATAAGTAAAGAAAGTATTATTATAATACACAATGTGATATATAATGTATTACAGAATTGTATACCTGAAACTTATGTAACTTTATTAACCATTGTCACCCCAATAAATGTTAATGTAAGAAAAGAAAGTATTATATAATTTATATATTTATAATTATTCTAGATGAACAATTAACAATTTCTAATTTACATATCACCAAGTAATGTTTTTATTTTATCTTGATGTGCATATGCATAAGCATCAGAAATGATTCAAATTTAACTGACATCCTTCATTTTTATTTGCTAAATCTAGTAACCCTAATCAGAGAGCTGGGTTTGCCTCATTTGTCCAGGGTTGAGAGAGCTGCCTCTGTGGTATTTTCAGGAATATGCATAGTTTAACCATGATACATCGGGTTCTCAGAAGAGCCCTCTCCTTCAGATGCCAGTGTTCCAACAGTTGATCTAGCCAGATTAGCCTAAAAGGACAGAAAGTTTCCTCCTTTTGGAGTTTGCATTAATATTCCTATGTTACAGATGAGAACATTGAGGCTTAGGCAAGTAAGGTTGTTCTCAGTAAAAAGTAGATCCTGGGCTGTGATGGAATAGGTAACACATATGCACCTAACAACAGAACAAGAATGCATGAGGCAAAAACTGACAGAATTAAAGGGTTAAATAGTCAATTCGGTAATAATGGCTGGAGACTTAAATATTCCATTTTCAATAAGGGGTGGAGTAGACAGGGGGACCTAAACAAAACTGTAAAGCAACTAAACCTAGTAGATGTCTACAAAACACCTGACTCAATGGCAGCTAAATATACATTCTTCAAAGGTATACATAGAATGTTCTTTCTCCAGGATAGCCCATATGCTAAACCATAAAGCAAGCATTAATACATTTGAAAAAATGGAAAACATACGCAGTATGTCTTTTGACAATAATGGAATGAAACTGGAAAAGAATAACAGAAGGAAATTTGAGAATTTCATGTATATTAACATAAAAAACTCCCAACCAATTAGTCAAGAAAAAATTCAAAAGGAAAGTTAGAAATTACTTTGATGTGAATAAAAACAAAAACACCACATACTGAAACTTATTGGCTGTAACTAAAGCAAAAATTAGAGGAAACTTTATAACTGTAAATTCCTGTATTAAAAAAAGATGATTGTAAATCAATAACCTAACTTTCCAACTTAAAACACTGAAAAGAGAAAAGCAAACTAAATCTAAAGCAAGCAGAAGGAAGAAAATAATAACATTAGAGTGGAACTTAATGACATAGAGTATAGAGAAAACAATATAAAAAAATTTGAAAAGCAAAAGTAAGTAATTTGAAAATATCTAAAACAAAATAAACTTTTAGCTAGACTAACAAATTTTTTTAGAAAAGCTAGAATACGCAAATTTCTAAAATTAGAAATGGAAAGGGAGACATTGCTACTGACCATTCAGAAATAAAGAGGATTATAAGGGAATACAATGCACAATTGTATGTCAATAGATTAGATAATTTAAATGACCTGTATAAATTTCTGGAAAGATACAAACTACAGAAACTGAGTGAACAAAAGAAAGAATATTGACAGACCTAATACAAGTAGAGATTAAATTACTATTCAAAAACAACCACCTAAGAAAAACCTAGGCCCAGATGATTTCACTGGTGAGTTCTCCAAATATGTAAAGAAGAATTAACACCAATTTTTCACAAACTCTTCCAAAAAGGAGTTCCATGAGGCCAGTATTACTCTGATACGAAAACCAGATAAAAATATCCCAATAAAAAAAAGTACAGGCTAGTAACTATTATGAATATAGACACAAAAACAATCAATAAAATACCAGTAAGGCAAATTCAGCAACACACACACACACACACACACACACACACAAAAAAAAAACTTATGCACCATGACCAAATGAAATTTATTCAGGAATGAGGTTTGTTTAACATTCAGAGATCAATTGATGTAGTATTTCTTATCAGTAGATTTAGGACAAAAACCATGTAATTATCTTATAGATATAGAAAAAGCATTTGATTAATTCCAGCATACTTTAATGATTTTTAAAAAAATGGTTGACCCAGTGGTTAGAACACGGTGCTCATAGCACCAAGGTCACCGGTTCAAGTCCCACATGGGCCAGTGAGCTGCGCCCTCTACAAGTAGATTGAAAACAACGACTTGACTTAGAGCTGAGCTGTGCCCTCCACAACTAGATTGAAAAAAAATGACTTCACATCCTGGAAAAACAACTGTTCCCCAATATTCCCCACTAAAAAATAAATAAAACACTCAGCAACTAGCAACAGAAGAGAATTGTCTCACCCTCATAAAGAGCGCCCATGAACAACCCATAGTTAACACCATACTTGATGGTGAAAAACTGAATACTTCCCCCCAAATTAGAAAAATATAAGGATGTATGCTTTTGACACATTTATACAACATTGTACTTCAGGTTCTAGTCAGGGCAATTAAGAAAAAAATAAATAAATGACATACAGTTTGGAAAAAAAAGTAGAATTATCTCTCTTTGCAGGTGACATGTTCTTGAATATAGAAAATCCTAAGGAATCCACTAAAACATAATTAGAACTAAAAATCAAGATCAGCAAAGTTGCAGACTACAAGATCGATATATTAAAATCAACTGTGTTTCTATACCCTAACAATGAACTGAAATTCTGAAAATGAAATTAAGAAAACAATTACATTTACAATGCTTCAAAAAAAAAAAAATACTTAGGAATAAATGTAACAAAAAAGTGCAAGACTTATACTCTGAAAACAACAAAATATTGTTGGAGGAAATTTTAAAAGGCCTAAATAAGTGAAAAGACATCTCAATTTCTAGGATTGGAAAACAATAGTTAAGATGGTAATATTCCTTAAGTTGATTGACAGATTCAACACAATCACCATCAAAATCTCAGCTAGTATCTTTGCACAAACTGAAAAGCTTATCCTAAAATTCATATGGAAACGCAAGGGACCCAGAATAGCCATAACAATCTTGAAAAAGAACAAAGTTTGAATACTATACTTCCTAATATCAAAACTTACTAGAGCTATAATAATCAAGACATAAGGATCCACATATAGATCAATGATATAAAATTGAGAATCAAGTGAGGGAAAAAATTAAATTTACAGTCAATTGATTTTCAACAAGTCTGACAAAACAATTCATCAGGGAAATACTACTCTTTACAACAAAGAATGCTGGACCAATGTATATCCACAGGCAAAAGAATAAATTTTGACCCCTATCTCATACCATGTACAAAAATTAACTCAAAATGAGAGCTAGACCTAAACATAAGAGCTAAAACTATAAAACTGTTAGAATAAAACATAGGTGTAAATCTTCATTAACTGGGATCTGACAATAAATCCTTAGATATGACGCCAAAAGCACAGACAACAACAAAAAAAAGATAAATTGGACTTCATCAAAATTAAAAACTTTTGTACTCCAAAGTACACCATAAAGAAAGGAAAAGAAAGAAAAACCACAGAATATTGGCAAATACCATATCTGATAAGGGACTTGCACCTAGAGTACACAGAGAATGTTTGCAAGTCAATAATACAAAGACAACCAATTGAAAGAATCTGCTTCCATCACCATATAGTTGATCCCTTTTACCCTCATCTACACACAATGTGATATATAGATGATGTATTACAGAATTGTACACCTGAAACCTGTGTAACTTTACTAACCGTTGTCACCCCAATAAACATTAATTAAATAAAAAAAGAAAGAATATAAATAGACATTTCTCCAAGGAGGTATACAAATGGCCAATAAACACATGAAAATATTTTCAACATCGTTAATCTTCAGGGATGTGCCAATCAAAACGACAATGAGATATCAATGTACAACCACTTGGATGGATAGAATCAAAAAGTCAGATAATAACAAGTGTCAAGGAGAAGTTGGAGAAATTAGACCCCTCATACATTGCTGGTGGGAATGTAAAATGGTTCAGCCAATTTGGAAAACAGCCTTGTAGCTCATCAAAAGTTAAACATAAATTTTCTGTATGGCCCAGCAATTCTACTCCTAAGTATATATGCAAGAAAAATAAAAATGCATGTCCACCCAAAAACTTGTACACAAAGTATTCATAAAAGCAAAGAACCCAAATTTATCTTATAAATGGGTAAATAAAGGATGGCATATTCATACAATAGAATATTATTTAGGAATAAAAACTTAATGAAACACTATATATGCCACAACATGGATGAACCATGAAGCCATTATGCTACATGGAAAAAGCCAATAACAAAGGATCACATATTCTATGATTCACTTTATATGAAATTTTCAGGCAAATCCATAGAGACAAAGAGTAAAATATGGTTTCCTAGAGCTGTTGGAGATATGGTTGCTGGGGCAGGGGAAGTATTGGTTAAAGGGTCCAGGGTTTCTTTGGGGGCTAAAGAAAGTTCTAAAATTTGTTGTGGAGATGGTTGCACAATTCTGTGGATATACTAAAAAGTTTTCTGAATTGTACACTTTACATAAGTGTTTGTACGGTATTGTATTTTAGCTCTATAAAGCTCTTGCAAAACAAATAGTAGTGTGACAGATACTGCCTTTGAAAGAAATGTCAGGATGTTGCCCCCTTCAAACAGTCCCTGAAAGTGACTGTTTCTCTAAAGTAACTGTTCCCAGGTGTTCAGGCTCTTTAGTTTCCTTTTCTTTTTTTTTTTAATGAAGTTAATTTCCTTCTAAATAAAAAAAAATTTTTCCAATATTTCAATTACCAGCCTCTTTATTTCAAACTATGCACATTCCCTGGGAGCAGCGGCTGCCCTGGGCTTCCTGGCCTTGCTCTAGACTACTTAAGATCCCCTCTGAAAGAGTAGAGGTTCCCGCCCCTCACCTCCAGGGCTCTGCTCTCCTCTCCAGCCCTCCTGATAGAACCACGATGCCCACTTTCTTCCTCCTGACAGGAGATGGTTGTGGTAGATTAGGGACTACATTTGTCCAACCCATAGAACTCATATATAACACAAAGAGTGAACCTCATTTTAAACCATGGACTATAGTTTAATCAGGTATTATTTTTGCTTTATTAATTATAACAAATATACCACCATAATGATGTTAATAACAAAGCAAGCTAATGAAAGATGGGGTGGGGTATGGAACTCTATGTACTATCTGAATTATTCTGTAAATCTAAAAGTGTACTAAAAAAATAAAATTTTTAATTAATTATTTTGGAAAAACAGCTACCTGGTAAGTCATCTTTAAAGGCGTCCTGACTGAGCCAGCCTCAACTGAAAATGCAGTTCACAATTGTCAGAAGAGAGTCAGTGTAATGAGAGAACACTGTCAAGAGAAAGACACATACTTTCTCAGGGTATTATCTGTCAAGTCAGATCAGGATCTGCAACAGGCGTAAGATCATTTTGAAGCAAATGACAAGATGAAACATTAGGATAAAGAGCTGGAGACCTCCACAACGGGAGTCAAAGTCCTTGGGAAAAACTGGAAAGAAACTTCTCTTCATCTCAGAGCCAGATGCTGTCCCTTGACTGACACTCATGTCCATTACTTGAGAGCACAGGAGACTGGATGAAACTGCAGCATCTGCAGACAGAATGTGCAGGCCTGAGATGAAGAACAGCAGAAACAGAGATGGAACCAGAGCTTCTAGAAGCAGATCCGCAAGCATCTGAGGACCCAGGCTGAGCATTTGTCAGAGAGCATTCACTCCCCAAGCCCTAAGCATGAGGTGCAGCTTGCTCTGAGATGGGAGGACCTCACTTCCCTCCTCTATACCTCCTCCCTTGGCTGCCAGGCTTTGTCCCTCCGCCCCTCTATCCCCAAATCCAGTGTTTCCACTGAATCCAAATGGGGAGTTCATAGCAAGAACATGTCCATTCCTGCCCCTTCCTTTAGGGTTCCTTTGTGAATGCCCCCACAAGCTGGCTTCCCACCTAGGGGCAGCTCCCTGCTCCTGATTTAATCTCTCTCCATGCATTTTTTGCCCTTGTACTTTTTTTTTCTTTCCAAGTCAAAGTATTTCTCTGTTCATTCACTTTTTTATGTATTCAATAATGTTAATTATGGCCCACTATGTACAAAGTTATGTGAAAGATGCAGGGATTCCCCGGGAACCACAACTCTATTCCAAACTCCTCCCTGTCTTCTGTGCCCAACTCCTACCTCGTCAGACCTTTGGGTCCAGGGGCAGGCCTTGAGGACAGGTGATGCTGTGCAACACCTCTGCTCCTGGTATGGCCCCGATGGGCTCCTCAGTCTTCACTGTCTGCAGGATTTGTAGAGTGAGGTTGGGGAATTAATGGAGCTTGACCTCAGGGTAACCCAACTGCCCCAGGGAGAAGCCCACACCCACGGTCAAGGCCGAGGAGATAAACGACACCCTTATCTACCAAACAGGTGATGACCCAGCTGTTTCCATAGTCTGGTTTGGGCCATGAATCATCACCTTCTTTCTACACTCTGCCCACTGGGTCCTCTCAGGATGAGACAGATCCCTGAGCTTAGAGCCAAAGCCAGAGATCTCAAAGCATGAGTCCTGAGCCCAGGACCCCAAGACAAAAGACAGAAACAGATCCCAGTCCATAGGGCAGGGGACAATCCAGAACCCAAAGACCCAAATCCCCATGTAGAGTTTCAGGCCACATCCCAGTGAGCAAATCTTGGAAAATGGAGACAAGAAGGAGAAGACCAGCTAAAATCCAAGCCCTGCTGCCCAGAACAGCCCCAGGGATAAAACTCAGAAAAACTTCATATGGATGCAGGAAATGCATACATTATTGCACATACTTCAAAGTTGTATAGACTAAGTTCTCTGTCACCCAAGAATAATGATGCTTCTGAGCAGCTGCAGCATGTACATCCAAAGATATACCTCCCATCCACTCAGCATTAATGTGATAGGGGCTTCCTGTATCACTGCTTTTTGTTTGAAGACAAACAAAAATCAAATGCCAGAATAAAATGGAACAAATATAGAGGTTCAAGCAAAACACTATGACCCAAGAATTCAATAGCCAACCATATTATGTTGCTATACTCTGGTTACTTTTAAGACAAGAATACACTTTTATATCTCAAAGGGGACATAAATATCCTACTAGTATTCCTCCCTTTACAAAGTTATACTGAGAGATAAATTGAAATAGAAGTACAAGTAGGTGAGAGTTCTAGGCATAAAAGAACTAGAACGCACATGGAAAGAAGGGAAACATACATTTTAGGGTAAAAGTAGCTACAACTATGGGTAGAAAAATAATGGCTTTGCCAAAATAATTAGTGAGTAGAAGGAACAAAAAATGGAACATTATGAAAAGCATACATATAAATTTAATAATAATAAACTGGGTCTAAAATCACCAAATCACTGAGAGGAAGTGAAGATAAATTCGGAGAAAGTAGAATGAAAAACAGGAACACATGAAAATAAATGGACCAAAAATAAAAAGAAGGGAGAGAGAAAAAAATGCATAGTGGATAGAAACAACACTAAAGAAATAACCTCTAATAAAAAAAAAATAGGGTCATAAACCTAGCATTTGCTCTCCTCCATCAACCAATTTAAAATATTCCAACAGTAGAAACGGGGAACATGCTGGAACTCAGAGGACCCTTTAAATACTTAAAACTTCAAGAAGCAAGCAGACAGGTCCTGAGAAAGGGAGAACTTGGTGAGGAACCGCCATGCCATTCCCTCTGTTTTTGGTCTCTGCGCCTTTTGCAGGCCTCTCAAAAGCGCTATGTTGGGACAGAGCATCCGGAGGTTCACAACCTCTGTGGTCCATGGAAGCCACTATGAGGAGGCCCCAAGAAAAAATTTGCCATTTTCAGTGGAAAACAAGTGGCGATTGCTAGTTATGATGACTCTGTAATTTGGATCTGGATTTGCCGCACCTTTCTTTATAGTAAGACACCAACTGCTTAAAAAATAAGGATGTTTTACTTAATCCATGAAACAGATATGAAGAGGAGCATTTTAAGAGGTGCAGTCACTTTGAAAAATGGATCAAACTGTTGAACTCAACATACTAGAAATGTTTGTAAATAAACTTATGGCATGAATCCTTAATGCCTCCTCTCTGAAAGACAAAATGTGACAATTGAGACAAAAAAGAAGTAAGGAGACATAGAAATATATTTTAAAAGCATCCTTGAAATAAAAATACAGGTTACCAAACAGATTGAATAATGACAAATACTCCACTGGCATGTAGGGTATACCAGGTACTGCTCTAAATGCTTGACATTTTTAGTTTTCTTAATCTTCCCAACAACCCCGGAAGTAGTAATTTTTTCTTCAGGGCACAGGTGGGGAAAACGAGGCATAAGGGAATTAACTTACCTATGGTCATACAATTCTAAATGCCAGAAATAGTGTTTAAACCCTAATACTTTGATTCCAGAGCCAGCTGGGGCTATTTTTTCTCATTGTCACAGTAGAGTTTTAAAAGTGAACTCACTTGGTCGGCCAGATGGCTCAGTTGGTTAGAGCACGGAGCTCTGAACAACAGCATTGCCAATTCGATTCCTACATGGGCCAGTGAGCTGCGCCCCACCCCCCACCCCCACAACTAGATTGAAGACAACGACTTGGAGCTGATGGGCCCTGGAGAAACACACTGTTCCCCGATATTCCCCAAATAAAATTAAAAAAAAAAAAATTAAAACAAAAAAGTGAACTCACCTGTTTAACGAGCACCATCGAAGCCCCCTCATACTTGCTTACCCTCAAGGATAGTCACTTGCTTGACTTCTAAAATCATAAATTAGTTTTGCCTGTTTTTGTATTATATAAATGGAATCATTCAGTATATATGTATTTTTTATGTATGTTGTCTTTTGCTCAATTTCATCTTTGTGAGATGCGTCCATATTTTTGTGTGTAGTGTGTGGATCATTCATTTGCATTGCTATATAGTATTTATTACATTGTGTGCCTCCCAAAATGTACTTATCCATCCTACCATTAATGGGTACTTGGGTAGTTTCCACTTTGGGGTTTTTACAAATAGTGTTGCTGTGAATACTCTAGTACATACAGTTATTCTAGAATGCTTATTTTGAAAACAAAAATTTATTCCAACATGATTGCTACATTGGAGAACAATTTGAATAAGTTTCTTTTATAATGCATGATGCAAACTTTATGTTTATCTATGTGCAATTTTGTCCAAGAGAAAACACAAAACTGCACCCAGCTAAACTGAGTCATGTTGGGAATACATGAAACATACATATGTACACACCTCAAACACTACCAGCTTCCTTAGTTCACATGCATTATTCTACAAGGTTGTGTTTTGCTGCTCTTTTTTTTATTTGTGAACTTTCTATGTTTTTTAAAAAAAAGCACATACACACTCAATGTCTCTAACATGTCTAAGCATCCTGGTTCAAAAGTGCCCAGCAGGGGATACAAAAGGAAAGATTTAATATTGAGGAGAAGCTAGGAAAAGCATTGTGAGCAACAGTCATAAAGGATTCCACATTTGGACCATCATTGCCAACATCATGAAAATAAAAGTCTTTTATTGGTCAGAAAGACTAGAACAATTTCAAATGCTGTGAGGTCAATAAAAACAAGGCCTAAAAAATTAAAAGAAATGTATCAAGAACCATATGACTTCACTCATATGTGGGATATAAAACTGAAGGCAACAAAGGAACAAGACAAACAAATAAAGAAACAAAAACTCATAGACACAGAGAACAGTTTAGTGGTTACCAGAGGGTAAGGGGGGAAGGGGTTGGTAGATGAGAATAAAAGGGATCAAATATATGGTGATGGAAGGAGAACTGACTCTGGGTGGTGAACACATAATGCAAAATATAGATGTAGTATTACAGGACGGTACACTTGAAACCTGTGTAGTTTTGTTGACAATTGTCACCCCAATAAATTTTAATTAAAAAAAAAAAAAAAAAGAAACATAAAGGTTCTTTAGCATGTGAACTGAAAACCAAACAGTGAAAAAATCAGGAACAACCTTTCTCAAAATCCAAGGGAAAGCAACAGGCATATACAAAGACAAACAGAAACTGCCACATCCTGCTGAAGGAGCTCCTTTTGGAGCTAGTTGTGCTTACTTTGGTGGTTTCAAACAGGCTGCAATTTCCAAAGCCTTCAACTCTCAGGCCAAGCCAGCATGCAAATGAGAAAGCCACAAAAGCATTTCCAGCAGTGACAGAGACCTTAAAGTTAATTGACAAAAATGGGTATACATTAGAACTTTTATTTATTTAGTTTTCTGATAAAACAGGTATCTACATATGAACACATGCCTCAAAGGACCTCTATCTCAAAGACAGAAACACATGCCCCAGGATTTATAGCTGTGAAAGATCCCAAATTTTGATAACTTTCCAATTCTGAGTTGAATGGTAGCCCCAAACAGATTTGTCTACATCCTAAAGCCTGAAACCTGTGAGTGTGACCTTATTTGGAAAAGACTCTTTGCAGGTCTGGATGAGAGCATCTGGATTACGTGCGTGGGCACTACTTCCAATGGCAAGTGTCTTTTTAAGAGACAGATGAGGAGAAAGAGAGAAGAGAAGGCCAGGTGAAGATGGAGACAGAGGTTGGAGTAATGCCACCACAAGCCAAGGAACAGCAGGAGCCACCAGAGTTGGAAGAGACAAGGAAGGATTCTCCCCTAGAGCCTTTGGCGGGAGCATCGCCCTGCAGACACCTCAGTTTTACCTTTCTGACCACCATAACTGTGAGAGAATCAATTTATGATATTTTAAACCACCAAGTTTGTGGTAATTTTTTATGGCAACCTAGGAAAGTAACACACCCTCTTGCACTACTTCACAATAATTCACAAGCTGAAACCCTTGCTGTCTACTTCCAAAAAGAAACTCTAGGTCTTTTTCAAGTTAAAGTACCATATTCATTGTAGATTTATTTGTATTAGGTTCTTATATTTTTTATGTGTCACTGATGAAGTTTTTGAGTACGTTGCTTTAAACTCCATCATTTCCATAATCCCTGTGGTTTTTATTGTGAATTTTTGCTCAGCACTGTGATTTTTTAAAATCAATATGGACATTATAAAATTGACTATCCATGTTTTAGATGAATATACGTACACATATCTGCTGACTATACACCTAGGAGAGGAATTGCTAAGTTAATGGTATACATATGGTCAGCTTTAGTTGGTACTGCTAATTTTTCAAAATCAATATACTCCTATTAGTAATGAAGAGACAGTTTCCACATCATGGCCAACACTTAGCATTTTCGGTAGTTTCCATTTTAGTTATTAAGGTCTGTCTGATATTATGGTTTTAATTTATATTTCTTTGATGACTAATGAAGCTGAACTATTTTTTTGTTTGCTTATTAGTCATTTGGGTATTCTCTTCAGTGAAGTGATTATTGGACATTTTATGTGATAGACTGTAAACCTCCAGAATGTATTATCTTCCCCTAGATTCACTCTAGCTCTGAATGTAGGCAGATTACTTTCATCCAATCAAGGACTGAGTTGACTTAATTTGAATAACAGTTTTTATGAAGTTTCTCTCTTTCACTTTTATCCCTAGACTGAAGATCTCTGAGAGGTTTTACAAAACTCATCCTTTTAGTAGATTCTGAAGTTTAGTTTTTGTCTTCTCACCACCATGAAATGGTAGAAAACTCCACGCTGATTTTAATGAGCCTTCTGCTTACCATTGAACTTTCCTGCCTTGTGTAGTTTAATAATTTGGCAAATGCCTCAAGAACAAAACTGGTTATGTAAGAGACTGTTAGCATGAGAACTGCTACTTTAAGGTTAAGATAGGGTTAACAGCCCTGAGCTTAAAATAATCTAATGGCTTAATTGTTAATTCCAGGATGCGGGCATAGAGACCAGATAGCTGATAGCTTATCTCTCCTGTTCTCTGAAGCTATGGAGGCTTTTGTAGACTATCTGTAAACTCTTTGAAGCATAGACCAACGTGTACTCCCTAAGCATAGCTCAACCTGCACTCCCTAAGACTATGAAAAATTACTAAATGCCTTAGCTATGTGGGAATTATAGTTTACCTTGTACTCCCTAAAACTATGAAAAATTACTGAGTGCCTTAGAAACGCTATAAAAACCCTTAGCTTGAAGGGCTAGGGGTCCTTGTTAAAACCCGCTGCATGGGGCAGAGACGGGGACCCCAGCTAGCTGGAAATAAACCTCGCTGTGTGACTTGCATTATCGTGTGTGTCCTCTGTCTGTCTGAGGGGAGGACGATTCCAGGACTTAACAGTTACATGTTAGTCTTACTTTTCTATGCCTCCCTTTCCATCAGGACCTCGCCCCATCCCACATCCTGGCAGCTTTGGTATTCCTAAACTTCCATTTTTGTCTCTTTGGCCCTGTGAAATTGCCAAAGTCTCTGCTGCCTTCTTTCCCTCTTAGTTGCAAACTTCTTCCTGTTCTCTACCTGATTTCTCAACTACTTGCTCAGTACCAAGAACAGGCAAATGTCCTGAGGGAAAAAGCAGCTACAGATGTCATCCACCTCCTCCAAGGTTTTCTTTTCTCTGGGATCTTGAACCTTAAATCCCGGTTGCTTCAGTGGCTCTCTACCTTCAAGCACATGCTGTTGATATTTTATCCAGCTTTTTAATTGTTCTCAGCAGGAGTGTTTGCTTTCTGCAAGTTATTCTGTCATTGCTCCAGAGTGTTATTTTAAAGTAACTGTTGGAATGCTCTACATGGATCATAGTATGTATGTTTTGCTGCCAATTACCAGTTTCACTTGAAATACATATCTAATATTTAGTTTCATACCAGCACAAACACCTTTTGTTTAACAATTACACAATAACCATTGTAAAGACAGACCATAACTTATTTATTCGAAGCTTATCAAGGTACCTCTTTTCTAACTTTTTATTATTACAGTTTTCAACAGGGAGAAAAAAGCAGAAATCAACACTAAAGAAGGTTCTCTGCTTGATCAAGCTTTAGTTAGGCTCCTGAACCTTTTCCTAGGCCCATCTGTGTACTTGTAAAATCCAGTCTTTCCAAGAACTCCCAACCCTCACTATCTGATCATACTCCATATCCCATCAGGTTCCTTACCCTCCACCCTCCCCCTTTCCACCCCCTCCTTTCCACCCCCGTGGGTGGTCTTCACTCTAGCCTGTCTTCAGCAAGAATCCTGTTAGATTGATTTAGCCAGAATCCCTCCCACTCTGCCGGTACCTTTAATATTTCCTCTTAGGAATTTTCCAGCCACTGGACTCCCACCCTGTCCCCCCTACTCCTTAGCTGTAAATTCTCACTTGCCCATAATGTATTTGGAGTTGGAGTTGAGCCCAGTCTCTCCCCCACACCGTGAAATCCCACTTCAGCTATCCCTATACCTAGCTCGATGGTCCTGAATAAAGTCTGCCTTACCATCTTTCACACACGTCATTGAATATTTTTTCTTTAACAACACCCATATATTCATCACCTAGGTTTAACAATATTAACATTTTGTCATATTTCTGTTTTTCCTAACCTCTTTGGCATGCATCTCCTAGGAATAAAAATATTTCTTCTTCATTGTCACAATATATTGGACAGTTTTATTGAGTCTATTGTTTTGCTAATACAGATAATGGTGAATATCCATGTATATTTGGCTAACTTGTGCCTGTTTAGTCACATGATATATTCTCAGCAATAGGGTTGCTGGTTCAAAGTGTAGGTACATTTACAATTTTGATAATAACTGGTAGATTATTCTCCAAAAAAGTTGCACCAAGTTGCACTCCCACCAAACAGGGTATGGGAGCTCCTTTGAAGGAGAGAGTTTTTGATGTTTCTATTTGGGTGTCTAATCTGGTGATCTTGGCATCCTGTGATGTACAGAGTGTGTCAATTGCCTCTTGAAAGTCACCTGTGTGAAGACACTCAGGGCTCCGTAAGCCCAAGGGTGATTTTCAGTACCTTAAGTGTCCTCTAAACGAAGGCAAACACCAAGAAGATGTAAATGCTAAAATTTCAATTTTCACTATCTAACTAAACCTAAATCACAAAAGGATCTAGTAAACTGTCCCCAGATAATTTAGTTTCATAGAAGCGCTTTCAAAAAGGAAGCAAAAGGAAACAGGTGAGTTTTAGGAGCTCATTCTAGTGCACTTTTAATCCCCTTTATACTCTCCTTATCATAGAGAACCAAACTAAATGCTTCCAAAGTTAAAAATATTATGATATTCATGACAGTATTGATTTTAGATAAAAGCAATGATTAGTAAAGCTTAATCCACTTAATTCAGATAAAATTAATCAATCCTCTGTTAGGTTAAACAAATTGTTTTAGACACTGCTGAATACAGAAGTGAAACAACCATTTGATGAGGTAGTTAAAGTCACTTAAGTTTTGCCAGAAGCATGACAGAGGAATTGGTGGAGCAGACATACCTTCTCAATATGACTTGCTACACAATGAATAATTAACTGCAGCAAGATCATTGTTTCATTTTCTAATTTATGAAATATTTTCAACCATCATTGAACATGACGTTCCCATACATGTTTATAATAACATTAGCAACTAACATTTGTAAAGAGTGGACAAATTGCCAAAAGGTTTGTATATTCGTTTTTTAATTTGATTCTCAGTTTTGCAGATAAGCAAAGGCTCAGAAGAAAAAAAATTTAAATAGACTAAGTTCACATACGTAGGAATTTTCAAAGTTAAAATTAAACCCAGAATACGTCATTTTTCCAATTAAAATATTAATGAAATTTTATAATAGAAGATACAGAAAATCACCAAGACTTAAATAGTTAATTTTACATTTAAGAAATAGTGAATATTAATCCTTTTCTATTTATACATACATGCAAATATATATAATTGTATCATGTCAAAATAATATTTATTTTTTTTTAAATCTGTAGAAATTTCCAAGAATGCCACTCCCCAGAAATAATCAGGGTTTACATGTTGGCATAGTTTTTCAGAATTATATATGTATATGTGAATAGCAGAGTGAATAAATATTTATTATCGTAGCCTGCTAGTTACATTTAGGAATATAGAGAGAGTGGTTCTCCATACCATAAATATTTTCTGTTTTTATTTACTATGACAGTGCTTTTATGATTATAAAAATAACAAAGAACTTAAGACTGCAAGCAGTTTAAAGAATCTCTCTCACATCCCATCTCCATCAATATCTCCCATCAACAATTATATATTCTCATATATAACATATTACATCCTTTCTTTTTCATATAAATGCAAACTTAAGATATACACTGTTCTGCATTTCCCGTTACTCACTTAATAATGTATTATGGAAAACTTTCATCTCATTGAAAACATAGGCTATGCATTGGATGGATATATCATAATTAATGTAACTGGCATTCTACTGATAAAAATTAATGTTTCAGTGGTTGTTTTCTGGTATTGAAAATAATGTTGCAATAAACATAACTAGTAGCAGTTGTATTGCTAACGTTATTATCATTATTATTATTCCTATGTACAAGGCACTGTTCTAATTTACATATAGTAATTCATTTAATACACACACCAACTTTATGAGCTAGTTACTATTATTATCTTACTTTTACAAATGAGTAAAATGCGGCACATAGAAGTTACATAAATTGCCCAATTTGCACAGATGGTAAATATGTATATATTTCCACATATGTTTTGAGAAACTAAGTTTAATTTTTATGTAGATTCCACTGTCTGAAAAACCAAACTGTTTTGTTTTTCTTACTTTCTTTATGTCTGTGTTCATGTCTACCAATCTTCATATCTACCTCTATTTCTGTCTCTTTCTGTCCTTCCATCCTGCCTTCTTCCTTCCTTGCTTTGTTTATTTTCTTCCTATTTTGATCTCTGATCGGATAGTTGAGTTAATCACACTCCTTAGACTAAGGCACACTCTTACAAGTTTCCATGTTAGGCCCTTGATTGTTACATTTTATTTTATTGTTCCCCCTACTCTTCCCTCCCCTATAGGATCCTGCTAATAATGCTTGATGTAAGTCCTTGGTAAAGCTTCATTTAAAGGAAAATTTGGTCACTTATATTTATCTATCTAATTATAATCCCTCTTTAAATATATGTACAGAGGGTGCCAACAAAAATGTATAAACATTTTTAAAAAGGAAAAAACTGTATTAAAATTATGTGGATGTTAACCACTTTGAACACCACTTGTAATTGCAGAAGTCAAACATGACTTGTATTCATCTTTTGTTATCGGTATATATTGAGTATTATGATTTTAACAGTGTTTTTCCTTTCTTAAAATGTGTATACATTTTTTTGGCACTCTCTGTATATACACACATACATAATGCTTTTTAAATATTTTAATTTACATAAATAACCTTGTGCTATAGATCTTTTTCTGTTTATTATGTAACGTTGTGTTTTAAAATCTGGACATATGGCTTTCTGTCCATGCATCACATTTTTATCCATTACCGTGGGTGTGGGCACTTCTGTCGTCCATCTCAAACTACGTCATGACAGACATTCTTGGCCTTGTCTGACTATTGACCTGAGTGAGTGGTATCCTGGCTCATATGGAGTACCCACACTTAGTTTCTCTAAGTGTTTCCCAAACTGCCCTTCAGAAACAAGGTATCATTTCACACTTTCAATACTGGTAACATTTTCTTTCCTCCGTATCTTGGCTGACACCAAGAATTATCTAACATTACAATCTTTGCCAATCTTTGGTATAAAATGAGATCTACTTCTTTTGAATTGCATTTCTTTGATTATAAGGAACACTGAGCCTCTTTCTAATATTTGTTAGCTGTTCAAATTTTCCTTCTTTTTAGTATCTAATGCTTCTATCTGGCAGTTGATAGTGAAAAGACTAGTGACTTGAGTAGTTTCTAAAACCCTATCTTACAGTAAGCTACACAATCCAAGTTACAGTTTTTTAACTACATTATCAATTCATTATCTGTCTTCCTAGTAAGGATAACACCCTGGGGAGGGCAGACATTCAGCTGCATAGGTTGTTCACACTGCCTTGCATTCTAATTGATCAGACATTACTTCTGATTGTGTATAGTCTGTGCCAAACAATTGATTAGTCTTAATATCATCCTTGTTTATAGTATCTAAAAGTAAACAAAACTCTTCTAATCTCTTCCTTCTACTCCTGATAAAAACACTTCAGTAAAATTACCTAAAATGAACATTTGCAACTTTGCCCAGAAACGTGGTGCTCAGCAGGACAGAGAAATGGAATTTGTGAGGATACAGATTTGAAAGCTATAAAATAATTGCACCTAAAATCAATAAGTGTAAAATGGTCCAAACATTTGGAAAGTAATATGAAAATTCAACTGAAGATTCATTTGATCCAGCAATTACACTGCTAATTTGCTACACAAAACAATTCAAAAGAAGAAAACTATGACTTCCCTGAAGATATTCACTGTAGTCATGTCCATTTAGGGGTAGGGGGAGTTACATTAAAAAAGGGAAAGGTTAATTTGATGATAGCTAAAGCTATATGCATATGAGTAAAGCCTGAACGTGGAATTATTTATTTTATTTTCATTTTAAATTTTATTTTATTGTTTTTGTTACTTAATGGTGTGTAAAGTCTCCAAAATTGTAATCAATGAAAAGAGATACTTAGTTCTTAAGAACTAATAAATATAAAGTGTTTTAATACCATCAACAAGTCTTAAGGGATAAATTGGAGTGGCTTGGACAAGGAAGAGGTGAAGGATGAGAGAGAGTGGTAGAGATCAGAGCCTCTAACAACACCTGCAAATACAGATTTTTAGAAAAGCAATTTGGGATTTATATATTAAATGGGTCTTCAAGTGCAGCTGATCTAAAAGGAAATGTGTGCTAAGTATTGGTTATTACAAATCAGCAGGGTCAAGAAATGCTATCTGCATCCATAATTGTAGGATTCAAATTAAAATATCGACCCAGCTTCTCTCCCTCAGCATCTGAACAATGATTTGCTTGTTAAGACCTATTTTCTCTCAGATTGCTGAGTTGTGATAAAGGGAAGCGTCTCAGTAGAGGAGGTTAAGATTTCTTTTTTGGCCTCTCTTTTGAATGAATTTTCAGTTTGTATGAGAATATATCCTTGCCTTTATATAATTCCACATCTATTATTGGAATAGTGCACTTACCACATCCTTTTAAAGAGGAATCCCTAAATATTGATGAAAAATGTGCATGGATGCATGTATTTCATGTATATTTTCTCCTTGAACTGTCCTACTATGAAGATAGAAAAGTTATTATCTATCTGCTGATGCCTCCTAAATTCTAAGTCCCAAGTTAAAACCTCTATCTCTGGAACTCAACTCATATAAATCAATTTACCAATTGGAACTTCTGTTTGGGTGTCTTAAAGACACCTCAGACTAATTGTATTCTTTCTAGCTGAACACCTCACTTTCCCATGCAAACCTACTGTTCTTCAAAATCTCTATCCCACTGAATGAGACCACTACATACTCAGCTTCCCAGGCCAAGGTCATCCTTAGTTTCTCCTTCTCCTTCATGTCCCACAATCAAATACTCAACAAATCCTATTGACTATGTCACTTACGTATCACTTAAATCCCTCCGTTTTGCAATGCTCCTTATCACGGGACGTACTTTCTCATAACTGAATTTTTATATATAAGTCTGATTATACCCCTGAACAGTAAGCTCTTCATTTTTTCCAGTAACTAACCCAGAGTCTGGAGTATATTAACCATTGCATAAACATTTTTAAATTAGTAAAACTTTTAAAGGAGAAAACAAACATAAATAAAAACACATAGAAGGTAAAGTTCTATTAAAAGGTAAAATATTTTCAAAGTGAGGAAATAGAGATGAACATAAAAAGAATCCATTTGTTTCATTTTAATGTTTAAATGAAGTATGTGTTTCACTCCTCCTTTGTGCTGTGTATACTTGTAAAATTATTTACTTTATTATAATAACATTCAGGTTTTAGGTAGGTTATTTACGCATAAAGTACTAAAGATTTTAAAAGATTGCGTATCTTATAAATAGCAGTATGTCCAATATTATGATACTTGTTTTTTACTAAACCCTTAGGAAATAAACAGGGACTTTTAAAATATCATTACAGTGATACCTCGGTGTTTGAACGTAATCCATTCCAGAAGACCGTTCGAGTTCTGAAATGTTGGAAAACAGCCTACAACTAGGCCTCAGGATCTTGCACTCCGCCAAAGCCAGGTGTCATGTTCGACGTCTGAGGCATGTTCGAAAACCGAAGCATTTACTTCCGGGTTTACGGCGTTGGTAAAGTGAAATGTTCGTCAACGGAGACGTTCAAAAACCAAGGTACTACTGTATTTTTCACATAAGGAATGAAGACTTAGAGGAGATAAAATTCAAATCCAGGTTTTTTTTTTATTTTCATTCAGAGTTATGTACACTATATTATGAAATGTTTTTAAAAGACTGTCCAAAGCCTCGCTACCTCTAGCCAAACCTACCTAGAAGATGATGGTGAGAGAGAGAAGACCACTTGCTTCATTTTAAAGAAGAATCTATGAGTCTTAACCATAACTGAATTTTCCAAGCAAACAATGTGTCTAGATGCTTTACCTAAAGATGTTTGATAGAATATAGCCTTTGAATTTGCCTTATCGTGTTAAAAATTGTGATTAGAATTGACTTTTTCATTTTGGAGTGACAAGTTAAAATAATTTAAATGCCCATATCTGAATTTTTTCATTACCGCACCTTGCAAAAAAATCAGATAAAAGGATGTTAACTTAAAAAAAAAAAAAAAAAAAAAAAAAAAATGCTATACAAAATGAAGGGTCTTATCACCATAACGCAGAGATGTTTGGGTTTTGGTTTATATCTATTCACTGAAAACTTCTACCAGCAGCCTTAGGTTAATCTATTGGAAATTTGGTGAAAGGCTACGGAGCAAAACCAGAGTACATTGCTCCTGACTGTGAGCTCTGAATAAGAAGTGGGTCGGCAAAGCTGACGCCCATTCCCATGCCTTTGTATAGCAAAGTGATTAAGCTCACAGCCTTAGAGACTGGTGTCTTTGGTGTCCTAACGTCATAATGAACTATGTTACATAGTATAGTATCCCTGAACGAGTTATATAAGTGGACTAAACCTCCGTTTTATATCTTATATGTTTTCTATGATTATTTTAAATACTTTATGTCATACAGCTGGCAAAGTACCTGGCACATAAGAGTTATTCATCAATTTACTAGCAGTTCTTAAGAGGAGAATTACAGACTGTCAAGGTGGGAGAGGCGTCAATAACCACAGGATCTGCTGCTGCATTTTATAGGTGAGTAAACGTTACCAGGAAGTGAAGGTAGTTTTCCCAAAGTCACAAGGATGGGTTTCCAGTACAGCAGTGAGTGCATCGGAATGACCTGGAGGACTGATTTAACCACTGATTGCTGGCCCCATCCCCAGAGTTTCTGCAGATCTAACTCAGGCCCAGAGATTTGTACATTTCCACCAAGTTCCCAGACAACACTAATGCTGTTGGTCCATGTACTACACCGAGAACCACAGCAGTGCAGTGATAAGATTCTCTCCCCTAGAGCTTCCACAGCAAGTGTTGGCCTGCTGACACCTTGATTTCAGCTCAGTGATACTGATTTCAGAGGTCTAGCCTGCAGATCTGTAAGAGAATAAATTTCTGTTGTTTAAAGAAAAAGAATACTCTATTCCTCATTGGACATGTTAATAAGCATCAAATAAGTAATGGGGTAAGAGGTGAAGATGACATACACATACTAAAATGACACCTGCCCCTGGGAAGCTGAGAATCCAGTGGGGAGACAGGTATGTCCTCAGTATAAAGCAAGGTACAGCATCAGTTCAAGGTCTGCATCGCATTAAGTGCTGAGCAAGTGCCGGTTGGGGGACAATAGTTGGGTGAGACTTGGGTGCAGCACGGAGGGGAATTGCGTAGTTTCAGGCAGTCCACCAACAGTGGTCTCCAAGAGAGGCCTGAGTTGAGCCTTGCCTCCTACACCTTCCATGGGGTTGCCTTGGGAAGGCCATTGACTTTCTGGAACTTTGTTTTCTATTCAGTAAATGTGGGATTATAAAAGTACCTGCCTATAAATGAAAAACTCAGTCTTTCTTTGTGTGTTTCTCCTTGACTCTCTCTCACACAAGTACCACACTTAGAACACTTCTGGCACCAGATGTGTGGGTTTTTTTTCCCACACCAAGCAAGGCTGTAACACCAGCTGGGTGTCCTACAATTTAACTCAATTCTGACACTATCTACCTGGAGATATCATAAGATCCCACAGGTTAAGGGCTCAGTGCCATGAGACTGCCCCTCACATCAGATGCCAATTGCAAGTGGTAGGTCCCCTGGTTACCCACAACTTCTGTCTGCTTGGCTACAAATCAGAGGTTCCCATGACCTCCTCCCCCTTGGATTCAATTATTTGCTAGAACAGCTCACAGAACTCAGGGACACACTTACTTACATTTATCAATTTATTAAAGGATACAGATGAACAGACAGATGAAGAGATGCACACGTCAAGATCTGGCAGGGTCCTGAGTACGGTAGTTTCTGTCCCCATGAAGTTGGGGTGCACCACCCTGCTGGTATGAGGATATTTTCACCAACCTGGAACCTCCCCAAATCCCATACAATTGGAATTTTTACGTAAGCTTCCTCATGTAGGCATAATCAATTATTAACTTCATTCCTACCCCCTTTTCTTTCTAGGGAATAAGGGTGGGGCTGAAATCTTCAGGCTTCTAATAATAACTTGGTCTTTCTGATGACCAGCCCTAATCCAGGAGACCAACCAGAATCACCTCATTAGAACAAAAGATAATCTTATCACGTAGGAAATTCAAAGGGAATTAGGAGCCTTATGTCAGGAACCACGGTAAAGACCAAATATATAGTCATGTACCGCTTAAGGACAAGGATACGTTCTGAGAAATGTGTCCTTAGGGGATTTCCTCATTGTGCAAACATCACAGAGTACACTTTCACAAACGTAAGTGGTATAGTCTACTACACACATAGATGTATGGTGTAGGCTATTGTTCCCAAGCTACAAACCTGTAGTTATGCTACTGTACTGAATACTGTAGGCGATTGTAACACAATGGTATTTGTGTATCTAAATATATCTAAACAAAGAAAGGTGCAGTAAGAATATGGTTAAGGACATAAAAAATGGTACACCTCTATATGTCATTTACCATAAATGGAGCTTACAGGACTAGAAGTTGCTCTGGGTGAGTCAGTGTGAGTGGTGAGTGAATGAGAAAGCCTTGGACATGACTGTACACTGCTGTAGACTCTATAAACACTGTACACTTAGGCTACACTACATTGATTTAAAATTTTTCTTTCTTCAATAATAAATTAACCATTGCTTACTGGAACGTTTTTACTTTATAAACTTTATTTTTTTTTAACTTTTGAGTCTTTTATAACAGCTTAAAAAAACACATTATATAGGTATACAAAAATATTTTTTCTTTACATTCTTATTTTATAAGGTTTTCTATTTTTACTTATTTTTTTTAACTTTTTAAACTTTTTTGTTAAAAACTAAAACACAAACCCACACATTAGCCTAGGCCAACACAGGGTCAGGATCATCAATATCAATGTCTCCACATCTTGTCCCACTGGAAGGGCTTCAGGGACAATGACCCGCTTGGAGCTGTCATCTATGATCACAATGCCTTCTTCCAGAAGACCTCCTGAAGGTCCTGCCTGAGGCCCTTCTTGAGGAGGGGTCACGCCTTTTAGAATTGTGTCCCTGGTGGTTTTCTTGATTTCTTTTTCTCATCATAGATTTGCTTGTAATCAGATAATGAACCATGAACATCCCTCTCTATTAACGAAAACCTTTTGGTGTTGGGGTCCGTGTTTTGAAACATTTTAAGGAGCTTGTTGAGGTGAGCAAACATTTTGGAACTTGATAAGTACTGGTTGCAAAACCGTATGAATGTACTAAATGCCATGAAATTGTACACATTAAAATGGTTATTTTATGTGATGTGAATTTTATCTCAATAAATGTTTTCCTGTTCCTGTTCCAACAACTCCTCATTAGTCAATTCCTCAGAAACCACCTCTAGTTTCTCCTCAATGTTATCCCCATTCATGTCCCAGTTGGAGTGGTTCACCATCCCACCCACAGCCTTGCTGATTTTTGCAACCTCCTCATCCTTGGCAAATCCTAAAATGTCATGAATGAACCTTTTGATTGCTTTCTTCCAGATGCCACTCACACAGTACTTGGTGACATCACCCCAAGCCCAAGCAAGGTTCTTGATGCCATCTTAGATATTGTCCTATTCTCAGTTGCAGCAACAGCCTGGGCAAAGGTCCTCCTTGGGTCTTAGGCCCGAAAAGCTGCCTTAACCCATTAACTCCTTAATCCATTGGTTGGGTCAAAGAGGTGGTGTTTGGAGGGAGAAACACCCCTTTGATATTGGGATGAAGATCACCAATAAAAGGAGGATGTCCGGTAACATTATCAACAATAAGTAAAATGTTAAAAGGTATGTTATTCTCCAAACAGTACTTCTCCATTTTGCTGGCATAGCAATTCAGGAAAGTACCTTGAAGGAGAAGCTGGGTCACCTATGACTTCTTACTGCTCCTGTAGGACTCTGGGAGTGTGGGTTTGTTGACATGCTTGACGGCCCTGGGTTCCCATTGTGCCAGATCACAAAGGGTTTCCACTTGTAGCCTGCAACACTGCCCCCAAGCAAGACTGTTATCCTGCCCTTCAAAGCCTTGAAACCTGGCATTGACCTGGCCTTCTTATGAATGAAGGTCCTTCCAGGCATCTGTTTCCAGAATAGGGAGTTTTCATCCATATTGAGTATCTGCTTTGGCAAGTAATTTTCCTTGCCAGAAGTTCTGCAGCTGCCTTCACATTAGCACTCACAGACTCACCTCTCACTTTCATATTATATAATGAATAACAAGCCTTGAATCATTTAAACTTGCATTTAGAGCTAGCAATAAAATTCAACATCATAGTCTGGCTCAGCCTTTTCTTTCAACATTGCAAATTTTTCCTTTGGTCATGATCGTCACAGTGTTGAGTAGAATATGCTTCTATAGCTAGTCTTCAATCCAGATCATTAGAAGTTTTGTTAGTCTCATTACCTTCAATGAGAAGATCCTTTAACAGCTTGTGTCACTTTGTTATTCTTCAAGATTATATGGAACGAGACATACTCGACTGGAAAACAATAGCCATCACTAATTTTCCACCTTTGTAGTCCTAAATCACTTCAAATTTCATTTCCATTTCAATCACCCAACATAGCCTTTACTGGCAACATTAACAGTGAATTTTATACACGTAGGGGCCAAGATGAACAAAACATGAGGTTAAATCAAGCACAAGAGAAAATAATCCAATCAATAGACACGGTAAACACAAGATGTATGAGACTGCTGCTGGTGTAACACTGCGGCATACTGTTTTACAGCAAACTGGTTTTTCAGTAAAAAAGTAAACTCTAAAATAACAATAGAGTATAATTCAGTAAATACATAAGCAGTAACATAGTCATTTATTATCATCAAGTGTTATGTACTGTACATAATCGTGTCATAATTTCATATGACTAGCATCACAGTAGGTTTGTTTATACCAGCATGTCCACAAAAACTTGAGTATGCATTGTGTTATGATATTATCAATGGCTATGTCATCACTAGGTGATAGGAATTTTTCAGTTCCATTATAATCTTATGGGACCACCATCATATATGCTGCCAGCAGTTTACCAAAATGTTGTTATGCAGTGCATGACCATATTAAAACATAAGGTGACCCTAGTGTTTTTATCAATTAGGAATTTATAAAGGTTTCAGGAGCTCTGTGCCTGGAACTGGGGGCAGGTATATACCGGGCGTGCCAAAAAAAAATGTATACATGTGGACACTTTGGTCAACGTTTCTCAAGCAGTAGTTTGCTGTAATCAGAAGTGTCTGGACACTGATGGTAACCACTTTGAGCACCTCTTGTAATTGCAGAAGAAAATATATATCAAAAATATGAATGAAATAGCAACAAATACATACCTATCAATAATTACTTTAAACCTAAATGAACTAATGCTTCAAGCAAAATACATAAGGTGGCTGAGTAGATAAGAAAACAAGACCCATACATATGCTGCCTACAAGAGACTCACTTCAGATCGAAAGACATACACAGAATGGAAAAAAAAATGGAAAAAGATATTTCATGCAAATGGAAATTTAAAAAAATACTGAAATGGCAATACTTACATCACCCAAATAAACTTTAAAATTAAGGCTATAGGGCAGTCAGTTGGCTCAGTTGGTTAGAGCGCAGTGCTCATAACACCTAAGTCGCTGGTTTGATTCCTAGATGGGCCAGTGAGCTGCACCCTCCACAGCTAGAGTGAAAAACAATGACTTGACTTGGAGCTGAACTGTGCCCTCCACAACTAGATTGAAAACAACTCCACAACTAGATTGAAAACAACAACTCCACAACTAGATTGAAAACAACAACTTGACTTGTGGAGCTGAGCTGCGCCCTCCACAATTAGATTGAAAACAAAAACAAAAATGACTTGACTTGGAGCTGATGGGTCCTGGAAAAACACACTGTTTCCCAATATTCCCCAATAAAAAAAAAAAATTTAAAACAACAACAAAAAAACCAATCTGTATGTTTAAAAAAAAAAACTAAGCCTATAACAAGAGACAAAGAAGGACATTTTATATACAATAGTTAAGCTATGGGAGCAACCTAATAGATGATTGGATAAAGAAGATGTGTACGTATCTACATGAACATATACAATGGAATATAACTTGGCCATGAAAAAGAATGAAATCTTACCATCTGCAATAACATGGATGGATGTAGAGGATATTATGCTAAGTGAAATAAGTCAGACAGAGACAAATACCATATGCTTTCACTTATATGTGGAATTTTAAAAAACAAAATATACAACAACAACAAAAAAAAACAGAAACAAACATAGATACAGAAAACAAACTAATGGTTGCCAAATTGGAGGGGGTTGGAAGGCTGAGTAAAAAAGGCGAAGGGATTAAGAAGTACAAATTGGCAGTTTTAAAATAGTCCTGGGGATGTAAAGTACAACATAAGGAATATAGTCAATAGTAGTGTAATAACCATGTATGGTGTCAGGTGGGTACCAGACTTATCGGGGGATCACATTGTAAGTTATATAAATATCTAGCTACTATGTTATACACCTGAAACTAATATAATAGTGAATATTAACTGTAATTGAAAACAAAACAAAAAAAAAGACCATCAATGGCTGCTACACACTATTATTTTTATTAGAGCCTAGAAATCAATATTAAAGGATGAAAAACTTCAGGAATTAGACTTGAAGGCCTGAAATTATATTAACACAGTTAATATAATTTCTGGACTGGTAATATGTTGAAAGGTAATAGCATTTTCTTCCTTGTAATATGATTCGCTTAATTTATCAGTACTAATACGACAAAATCTAAGTCCTTACTCCTGTGTTTAAAACGTACATACAATTTACCCTGCATAAATATGCTGAGTCACTAAGGTATGCCCTATATTTTCATCGTTCTTTGTTTCTTTGTTCACTTTGAGAAAGGAACTATTTCAACTGAGAGATTCCCACACTTTATTCTTTGTGCTTTCAGAAGAAAAGATTTTATGACCATTGATTTAGAGGTAAAGGTAAAAGTTTAACTTACTCCCTATACTTCTTATTTTTGTTAAATCTCAAGAGTTGTTTGGTTTGATGTGGGGGTAGGAGTTTTTAGATTTGCTTTTTATTTGCTAGTTAAAGCTCTTAAAGTCTAGCACTAATTCCAGAATATAGATAAATAGATGAGAGAGAGAGAGAGAGAGAGAGAGAGAGAGAGAGAGAGAGAGAGAGAAATAGATGATAGAGGAGTATTTAGTCTTACAAAGTAAAGAATTTCTTAGACTACTTGAATTGTAGAGACAAAAGAAATAAATAACACAGGCAAAGGTTTTTTGTTGTGCTCAACCTCTATATGCTTTATCTTCTTACTTGATTTTATAGGCTCAAGAATCATGAGGAAAATCAGACCTTATCTTTTAATGAGTAAATGCCAAAGGAAGTCCTTTATCAGTTTGTCTTAAGGTTTTGGATATATTTTCTGGAAATAACTAGAAAGCTGGTTTACATAGAGCTCATAAAGGAAGCTTAAATTTTAGTTTCCAGTGAATCCATAATTTTGTGCTTTCTCCATTACCAATAGAATTCATTTTTAACCATAGCCAATAACTTGAGGTCTCACTGCAACATAACCCATGTGGGTCAATAACAAATTGTTGTTTACTCTAAAATAGACATGATTCATATGTTTTTCTCTTTTATTAATTTTATTTCTATTTAGTAACAAAATCTGTCTTGTGTGGCTTAGAATAGGACCCAAAGAATCTTCCTGTGATTCTGCGAGAAACAGATGTGACCAAAACACTTTTCATGAAATACCTGCTCCTTTCCATGACTACAACACAGAATTAATGACTGTAGAAGTGACTTAAGTGATCAAGGCATTTGAGATTCCAGGCTGATGTTAATGCTCCCAAGACCAACTCTCCCCACAAACTCTTGTGGTGGACTAAGAGAAAACTTCTAGAAGGAGACCGTTGATTGTCATTCATCCCTCCTTCCTTTCACCCATTCCATCACTGACTCATTCATTCATTCAATTGTTCATTCATTTGTTCTTTATTCAAGAAAAATAAATTGGCTTCTGTTTTTTAAAAAAAAACACAGCTATCTGTTTGCCCGTGACAATCTTTTTCTACGACAGATATTTGAAATTTAAGATAGTTCTCTTATTTTATTCAATCATAAATATTGTCATTATTTTATATCTGTACCCGTTACTAAGTAACTCTGCATAGGAACTCTTCTATCTTTGCTTACTAAAACTGGGGCTGAAACTGCAAACCACTTTCTTGCTTTGACAGCTGTCCCTGTTAGGCTCTGCCAGTAGAGGGCAGTAGAGGGAGCCTGCAAGGCTGGTGGAGGGGGGAGGAGATTTGCTTTTTCCTGTTTGCTTGCAGACAGCCTACTGTTTGAATGTGAAACACCCCACCCTTGCTTCTTTACCTTGGCAGCAGCAGTGGCAGCAGCCTTACTCAGTCGGCAGATTTTCCATCACTTAAAAACTAGGCGCATCGTTCCCCTCACTTCAGAGACAGCTGCACCAGCCAGCCAATGCTCCCTTTTCAGAGGTCTGAGTTTCTGCTCCATGGGGCTCCTCCTGTGAGTTACTAAATTTTAATGATTCACACTTCTTTTCCCCCATCCCAAGGAGTGAGAGTTGTTTCCCACAATTGCTACTACCCTATACTTTAAAGTTGGCGTTTCACCCTTTCGGTTTCCTAGTAAACACCATTGTATGTACAGTCATGCATCGCTTAACAGGGATATGTTCCAAGAATTGCCTTGTTAGGAGATTTCATTGCATTGGAACACCATAGCGTGCGCTTACACAAACCTAGATATACCTCACTACTGGAATTGTATGTGTTATACTTTTATAGTATATGACTAGCAGCACAATAGGTTTGTTTATACCAGTAGCACTACAAACACATGAGTAATACGTTGCAGTATGTTGTTACAACAGCTTCCACATTACTCGGTGACAGGAATCTTTCAGCTGCATTATAATCTTATGGGACCATCTTCTATACTGGTACATGGTCCGTTGTTGACCAAACATCATTATGTGGCACATGACTGTAATTAGCAGTTCTTTATATTAAAGTTATCTCTGTTCAAGTAACCTATATGTTCTCTATCTCCTGATCACACCCTGAACTGATACAATATTAGATATTTGAAACAATGAATTAGATTCTCATTTAAGAAAACATATCTGAGCTATAAGAATTTAGCTATTCAAATGTTAAAATAAATACAAAGTCAAATAAATTATAGAACAATGATGCCTTTCAAGAGATGTAAGAAGTTGGAAATATTAATATTCTGAGAAGTCCGTGGAATCCTGTTGAAAATTTCTGAATTTACATTGAATTGTAACTCCACATTGCATGATAACATGGAGTTGAGCCAAGACTGACCAACCTGGCACTTCAGAACCTGAGATGGGAAAAGTTACTACAGGAATAACTTAGAGCACAAGGGAGAAAAAAGAAGGAATATATAGATTAAATGTCCTTTGTTGTAAATATAATATGCATTGTTTTATCAAATATAAAAGTAATTTATATTCACAGCAGCAAAATTGGAAAAGAAAGACACAAAGAACAAATTCAAAATCTCCATAAGCCTACTACTGTGAAATTAAAGTTAACTTTTTAGTGTTCAGGTTTTCCATTTTTTATATCATTATAGTTTACTTACTGCTCTGTAAGATTATTCTTTTATTTAATAAGATATGATCATTTTACAATGATCATAAGTAAGTAATTTTAATGTGTTGGTATTTTGAACATTATTAATATACTTTCTCTCTAACCTCATTTATCTTCCTGCAGGGAGCGGAACATATGTTTCAGGAGACATTAAAAAGGAAAGAACAAAGCAACAATCAGCTTTTGATAAGAAAACTAGGATTTAGCCACAAGAAAATTAGCTTGAGAGGCAAGTGCTGTTGAGGTAGGATTTTCAAACATTCTTTGTCTTCTGCCATTTAGACTTGCAGCAACCATGACTGAAGAATGCATACTTCTAGAGCCCTTCCAGAGTTTGGCAGAGAAGGCCTTCTACAGATGACAATAAATTCAGAATGTTTTCTTCTTCATGATAGGAGGCTATGACATAGGAGATGTAATGGGAAAGGAGAAAGGCAAAACAAAAAGACGGGTGAGACAAGCAGATATATGGTCCAGTTTTAGCTCAGGCTTGGCCATGGCTGACACCAGAGAGATTTGGCTTTTCCTGAGCCATCCTTCGTTTCTATGTGATACAGATAGACTCCCAAAATGTCACAGTGGAGCCTGTTGAAGGGTATGCCAGAAAGAGAACAAGAGGTGTTTTTGAAAGTGACCACATAGCAATTTTTCTGAACTAAACTGAAGCAGAGACACAGCCAGAAGAGTCTTACTCTGCCAGGGAGAGACAAGGTGGGGATTGGTGGTGCAAAGTCAAACAGAGAGAAATGCCAGACCCAAAATAGCTGAGAAAGATAAGAATATGAGTTTGAACAGCCAGTGTCCTGCCCTGAATGCCAGCAGTGCCATAGGACCTAGGCAGAAAGAACACTGTCCCCAAAACCAGCATACATTAAAAGTCACCACAAAGATTAGAAGAACTTTTCCTCCCTCCAATGTCATGACTTTTCCTAAATCATCCATTTTGATGTCCTTTGAAATAAATAGCATCTTAGTGAGGGAAGCAAGGGGGGGGGGGAACCTAAGAGAAACTGAGCTTTTTAATAAAAGAGTAATGGAATATTATGCAGAATGACCGTTTAAGTTATCAGACTAGACTTGGCTTAAAACTAGACTAAACATATGTCATTCTTCCCAATAAACTGTGGGTGGGGACCTGAGAGAAAAGGCTGTATGAGTTATAGATTAAAATTAAGTACATTTTCTCTATACATCATAGTCAAAGTTTGAGTTTAGTTTGGCAATTCCATTACATGATTATTTCTAACATAATTTTTAAAGATACATGGTATTTCATAAGATGTAATAGTTACCTGTTGCTGCCAGAACAAATTGACCACAAGTTTAGCAGCCTAAGCAACGGCTGGAATCAAGGTATTGGTAGGGACTACAGCTTTCCAATGGGGCTCAAGACCCTCTTCCAAGCTCACTGGAGATTGGCTGAATTCAGTTCCTTGTAATTGTAGGATTGATGTCCCTGTTTCCTTGGCCTGGGGCTCCCCGCGACTTCAAGCCAACAACAGTGCATCAAATCCTTCTCATGCTTGGAATTGCTCTGATTAGCTCTGTACCACCCCTCTTTGCCTCCCTTTTCTGCTTTTAGGGGCTCATGTGATTACATTGGGCACACTCCAATCCCCAGGATAATCTTTCTATTTTAAGACACACTGATTAGTAACCTTAATTACATCTGAAAAGTCCTTTTTGCCAAGTAACGTAACCTCCAGAGGTACAGAGATTGTAGGGACCAAAATTCTGCCTACTGCAAACGATGTATCTAGAATACAGATGGTTCCCAACTTAGAATGGTTCTACTTATGCTTTTTTTTTTTACTTGAAAATGGTGCAAAAGTTGATACACATTCACTAGAAACCACACTTCAGATTTTGAATTTTGATCTTTTCCCAACTAGCGATATGCAGTATGGTACTGTCTCGTGATGCCGGGCAGTGGCAGCGAGCCTCGTGGTCATGAGGGTAAACAACCCACGCTCTACAGTGTACTATGCTTCCAGTGACTTTTGTATATTGTGTTTTCTCATCCCCTCATGTCTACAAAACGTCCTTCTGTGTCTCCTGCTTCTGAGAAAAGGAAGGCAGTTACTACTGAGATGCAACTCAAGATAATTGCCCAACTGCAAGCTAACGTTAGTGTTCTGAGCACGTTTAAGGAAGCCCAGGCTAAGCTACGACCTTCGGTAGGTTAGGTTGATTAAACGCATTTTTACTTACAATATTCTCAATTTGTGATGAGTTTATAGGGATGTAATACCATTGGACATCAAGGAACATCTCTAATTTGTTTTGCTGATTTCCTACCATTCTCTATTCAGGCCCTTTGCTTCTTTGTATATAATAAACAAAGAAGTGATGAACACCCTTGTGAAAAGCTTGAGCACAGGATGTGCCTAGCAAGTCCGTGGGGGAATGGTTGCTGATCCTGTCCCCTAGAAGCATAATGTACATGAAGTATTCAAGGCATTCAGATCACGGAGCCTTCCCACACCTGCAAATAACTGGGAGCCTGTGAGAGCTGCATGAGGCTGTAGAAAAACTAAGGCACTGTGCTGACAAGTAACATTAATGCACACTCTGTCTATGTCTTACAAGCTCCAGTTCTCCTGGGAAATACATCCCGAATGTGACTGCTGCCTTTCTTCCTTTGGCATAAATGCAGAGAAAAACATCTTTTTCAGCAGTCACGGGTATCTGACCATACAGAATCAAGTTGGAGCTTGGTCAGGATGCCATGATTTACACTGGAGAAAGGCAAAGAATGCCAACCAGAAGCACCATCACCCAATGGGCCCACTTACACCCCAGCTTCTGGCTGTGGGCATTCTGTGACACAGGCCCACTGGGGAGCGAGAGGTCAGGGGTTGTGGTGGGGGGGCACGGGGCAGAACCTAGAAAAGGGAACTGTTCAGGATCTCACACGAAGTTCAAAACAAGTTTTGGCAAATTCCTTCCAGTACCCAATTCATTTTAACTTTAATGAAGTAGGTAAAAATCCTTCATGATCCTTCTACCACAGCCTTTGTCAGTTCTAAATAAACAACCCAAGTTGGAAATTTTTTTAAAGTATATGTAACCATAGATGCTGAGGAAATTATCATACGTAAAATAGAACTATATACAACCCTATGTTAATAAACTTGAAAATCTCAATTAAGTAGATAATTAAACAAACTTTTAAATTATAAATTATACTCAGGATTAAGCAGGAATATGAATTTATCAAGTTTAGTGCATATAGATGGCATGTCAAATCATTGGGCAAATTATGAAATTCAATAAATTGACTATGAAAATTTAAATGTTTGTAAATATTTATATTCGATCTTTAACTTTAGTCCAGATGGATTGAAAAGAAAACAATGAAATATAATACTATAAAATACTAGAAGAAAATAAATATGGCATTTAAATAATCTCTTGGTACCTTCATCTTTTCAAACCAAGTAAGAAGTAACCAAGTTATATAAATCCTTTCAATCTGATGGTGAACATAAAACTGAGTCATTTTTGTTTTATATTTCATTTAATTTTCACAGACAATGCAGCATCATGGCTATGATCCTAGATTTAGATCCCTGCTCCATTCTCCTGAGTTGTGTGTCCATGGACAAATTATGGCACTTATGCCTAACTTTCCTCAACTCTAACATGGAGATAATAATAGCATTGCCCTGTAAGACTGTTACGAGAATTAAGCAAGTAAGTACATGTCAAAAACTGAGAACGGGGTTTGGTATTTAGTAACCACTCAATAAATGCCTAGTTTTGTTATTCTTTTTCATTTCTTCTTCTCTCATTCCATGAGGAAGTCTGGATATGTCCTCCATGTCATTTTAGATCTTTTCTCCCATTTATTCACCTCATTGTTTTCCTCCGAAAATTAGAGAATTTCTTACTTTGTCATCACATTTTATAATTCGCTTTCCTGAAGAATCTAATCTGCTTTTCTCTGTCACAAAATTGAATAAATATTTGTTAAACGAATAAATATTTGAATGAATAAATGAATAAATATTTCTCAAGTGACCTTGTTAAATGAATAAATATTTCTCAAGTGGCCTTTTCTTCCACACAAAATTAATCTCAGCCCGTTAGTTCCTTCCTCAACATGCTTTTCTGGCGTATCTTCTGGAAAGAAATTCTGTAAAATTCCTGGCATGATTTCTGATGGCGACATTTTCTATAATTTCAGTGTAAATTGATACAAGCTGAATGATGAATATAGGAGTGTCTGTTGTGTGTGTTGTGTGTATTCTCCTGCTGTAGTTGAGACTTGATTGTTTTTGGCACATCAATGGGTAGAACTGACTCTCAGACACGTAGATCAATGGAGCAGAATACAGAGCCCAGAAATAAAACCATGCCTATGCAGTTATTTAATCTATGACAAAGGAAGCAAGAATATACATTGTGGTAAAGACTATTTATTAAATAGTCTTTATTTGTAAAGACTATTTAACAAAAAAGTAGACTATTTAATAAAAAGTCTATTATAAATAAAGACTATTTAATAAATGGTGCTGGGAAAACTGGACAGATACATGCAAAAAAATGAAACTGGACCACCTTCTTAATCTATTTACAAGAATTAATTTAAAATGGATTAAAGACTTAAATATAAGATCTGAAATCATAAAACTTCTAGAAGAAAATATAGGCAGTAAACTTTCAGACGTTACCCTTAGTAATATTTTTAATGATATATCTCCTCCGGCAAAGGAAACAATAAGCAAAGGGGACTAGTTCAAACTAAAAAGTTTTTGCACAGCAAAGCAAACCACCAATAAAATGAAAAGACATCCTACTGAATGGGAGAAGATATTTGCAAATGATACATCTGATAAACAGTTAATATCTAAAATTGATAAGAAACTCATACAACTTAACACCACAAAAAACAAACAATCCAAATAGCAAATGGGTAGAGGACCTAAATAGACATTTCTCTAAAGAGGATATACAGATGGCCAACAGACATATGAAAAGATGTTCAATGTCACTAATCATCAGAGAAATGCAAATTAAATCCACAATGAGATATCATCTCACACCTGTCAGAATGGCCATCATGAATAAATCAACACACAAGTGCTGGTGAGGATGTGGAGAAAAGGGAACCCTCATGCACTGTTGGTGGGGTTGCAAATTGGTGCAGCCACAATATAAATAGGTATGGAAGTTCCTCAAATAATTAAAAATACAACTACCTTATGACCCAGCAATTCCACTCCTGGGAATTTATCCAAAGAAAACCAAAACACTAACTAGAAAAGATATATGCATCCGTGTGTTTACTTCAGCACTATTCACAATAACCAAAATATGGAAACAACCAAAAGGGTCATCAATAGACAATAGGATAATGAAGTTGTACATATATACAATGGAATATTACCCTGCCATAAAAAATAATGAAGTCTTACCATTTGTGATAACTTGGATGGACCTAGAGGGTATTATGCCTAATGAAGTAAGTCAGAGAGAGGGAGGCAAATACCATATGATCTCAATTATATGTGGAATCTAAAGAACAAAACAAACAAACAAAATAGAAACAGACTCATAGATACAGAAAGCAAATTGATGGTTACTAGATGAGAGGGGTGTTGGAGGGCTGGGTGAGAAAGGTAAAAGGTAAGAAGCACAATTTGGTAGTTACGAAATAGTCACAGGGATGTGAAGTATAGTATGGGGAATATAGTCAATAATACTGTAAAAACTATGTATAGTTTCAGATGGGTACCAGATTTATTGGGGGGAGGGGAATAAAGAAGAACAACAACGAGGAAAAGAACAGGAAGAGAAAAGAAGAGAAGAAAGTGCAACAGGAGAAAGAGGAAGCAGAAGAGGAAGAAAAGCAACAATAACTAAATGCATGGATATGTACCTTAATATCTGGGAAAAGAAGAGACAAAAAAATCAGGGTAAGACAACTCTTCATCTTCTGTAGTAAGGAATTAGTGGATAATATCAAATGCTGAGAAAATGGGAAAAATCATAAGCAAATTATTTAGTTAAGGATTTGACCATCAGAAAAAAACTGATAACAGAACATTCAAATAGGTATATTAGTAAAAACTGAAAAAGCACATGAGAGTTTATAATCAACAGCAATATATTCTCAGTTTACCACAACATACACATAATCCCACTCCCCAGAGGCAAATACTTTTAACTTGTTTTTTGAGCAATACTTCCAGTATACTGAATCATATGTTTGCACTTCAATTTCTTGACTTAAATGCTCTATTCACAATGACCTGACATTATGAAATACAATGATTTTGTACATTAGGTCACCCCCACCTTCATCTCCCCTCTCATCTACTTAGAAGAAATTCAGAAGAGGTGTAATTCCAGAATCTCAAAGATGGGAGCAAAAGGACATGGAACACATTACAGTTAATTGAAAGTTTATCTAATCTATCCTAATCATAATCGATGCCATGAGCCAAGGAATATAGCTTTAAAAATACTGAAGGCAGACTTAATTTCGTAAGAACTCTGTCATGAGTTGGTGGACTGAGCACAAACATTTGCCCCCCACATTATGAGAACCCAGTAAAATAATTCATAATGGAATTAACTCATAAAGGGAAAGAGGCAGGATAGAGCATCATCATCAGTTAAGAAACATGTTTGGAAGAAAATAAAAGGATGAAAATGTATTTATATTTGAAACCAAAGAGGAAGACACAACTCAAATACATGAACTAGAGAATAGAGAGTATAATTCAAAGTATGCATTTGATACTCTAGTGCCAGTCCCTGAACCATGTCCACCAGAAGTAGAATGACAAGCAATATAGCACATATGCCTCAAAAAACCTTAAATTAAAAGAAAAAGGAAGGGTTTTTTTCCCTAAGAAGTTAAACAAAATGCTTATGGAGAACTAAGCTAGCTACTGTGAGAATAAAAATTTGTATTCTGGTATTTGTGAAATCCTCCAGCTCATGGCTCACTCTGCCTAAAGGAAAACCTAACCAACAGTCATCAAGTAAAGAAGAGAAAACCTGCATCAGAGAAAACAAGTATATAAAGAAAAAAAGGGAGAAACTAAGTCAGGAAGAAATAGATTTTCAGGGAAGAATAGTGAGCCTTGATGGGGTTCAGGGAAGGCTGCCCCAAAATATGCCACTTTGGCATACTGATAATTTTGAATGAAAGTTACTTAAGAAAGAGCCAGTGCAAGAAAGACACGCTGACCATCTTTAGTTCCCCTGAAAGTAGGAAATAGATTGCCCATGTGAAGTCTACCTTCCCTGCATCTGGAAGGTAGAAGGCATCTTGATCACCAGAGATAGGAAATTCAGGTTCAACAAGGTTGTATAAACAAACTTTGTTACTTCTTCACTCATTTGCTACCCCAAGCCCAAACCCCTCTGTCAATTCTTCACAAATAATTGTTTCTTCAGAAACTCATAGACACAGATAATAGTTTAGTGGTTGCCAGAGGGTAAGGGGGGTGGGGGGTGGGGGGTCGGAGATGAGGGTAAGGGGGATCGAATATATGGTGATGGAAGGAGAACTGACTCTGGGTGATGAACACACAATGGGATTTATAGATGATGTAATACAGAATTGTACACCTGAAATCTATGTAATTTTACTAACAATTGTTACCCCAATAAATTTAATAAAATTAAATTTAAAAAAAATAATTGTTTCTTTGTTTAAAAGTTATAAAAGATGCTTGCTTTGGTGACTTCCTGGAGTCTCATATTTCTCTGAGCTCTTGTATGTACAAAATTAAAATAATTTTTCACCTGTGAATGTCTTATGTCAATTTAATTGTTAGGCCAGCCAAAGAACCTAGAACAGAAGAAAGAAAAAATTGTCTTCCCCCACAACCTAAAACCAAAAGATCAGAGCTTACTTTTGAGTGTCTCCAGACAATTCATGAGATACAGTAGCACTAAATTAAAAATGAATGCTATAAATAAAAGAGAAATTGAAGAACTAGATTTGGGGGAAATGAAGCACTTCGGAAATATGACTTTTAAAAATCAATAGAAGTGTTGAAGACAAAGCTGTAGAAATCTTTAATAACATGGAACAAACAGCAGGACTAGAAAACATGAGAAAAAGATAAGGGAAAAAAGGAAAAATCCAAGAGGTGACCATAAGCTGCTTAACTGCAATTCTAGAAAATAAGGGGAAGATAATATGGAGGGAGAGAAATTACTGAAGTGATAATCATAGAAAATTTCCCAAAGCTGCAGAAATACATAAATATGTATAAGGCAAGGGATGGATGTTAAAGAAAACCAGGCCTAGACACATCAATGTACAAATTCAGGCCACCAAGTACCTAGGAGTCAGTAGAAGGTGATACAGAGTTGAATGCAGATGGCATTGTAAAATTCCCTGCAAGGTCCTAAGTAAGAAAGGTTTTGAACCTAGAATTCTACATGCAAACAAAATATCAAAATAAGATTTTTAAAAAAGGTATTTTTACCCTAGAAAGACCAGAAAGCTTAACTCATTTGCATACAGTCATGGAGTTATTTGAGGAAGAACGTTAAAGAATTAAGCTGAAAAACAGGTAAAAAAATAAGTGGGATGTAAAATTCAAGAAGGAATTAAATGACAGACTCTGGAAGAAAGCTCTACCATGAGTCTAGAGCGGAACGAGCACATGCTGTAAAGGGGATCAGGTGACTATGGAAAACATCTCTTCAAGAAGTGGATTCTATAAAACAGATAATTTGTTTAAGAAGCTTGTTAAATCCAGGGATGTGAAAAAGTGTACATTTTTGTTGCTAAGAACAACAACAACAAAAGCAAATAGAAACTCTAGGGAAAAATAAAAACTCTACAATAAAGTCATAGCACAAATATGAGGGAAACTAAAATGAGGCATGATTTTTTTCATGATTTAAGCTATATATACTGTGTTTCCCTGAAAATAAGACCTAGCTGGACAATCAGCTCTACTGCGTCTTTTGGAGCAAAATTAATATAAGACCCGGTATTATATTATATTATATTATATTATATTATATTATATTATAATATATTATATAAGACCTGGTCATAATATAATATAATATAAGACTGGGTCTTATATTAATTTTGCTCCAAAAGACGCATTAGAGCTGATTGTCCAGCTAGGTCTTATTTTTGGGGAAACAGAGTGTGTGTGTGTGTGTGTGTGTCTGTGTGTGTGTGTGTGTGTGTGTGTGCGTACATATATGTATACAATATATATGTATGTGTATATATATATGTGTGTATATATATATATGTGTGTGAGTGTATATGTGTGTGTATATATCATATATATATATCAATAAAAATAAAATTCACTTGAACGTCTCACTTAGGACATTTTTTTTGAGTGGTGGAGGTTTGCTGATACAGATTAATATTTCAGTCTTTCTGAATCTTTCATCTTATTTGGTTTTTGTAATTACAATGTCCCTCCAAAATTCATGTGCTGAAGATTATCTAAAATGTGATAATATTTAGAGGTGGTGCTTCTGGGAGGTTATTCAGTCATAAGTGTGGAGCCCTCATGAATGGGATAAGTGCCCTTATAAAAGAGACCCCAGAGACCTCACTTGTCCCTTTTTACCATGTGAGGACACAGCAGAAAAAGGACCATCTATGAACCAGGAAACAGGTCCCAGCAGACACTGAATTGCTGTCACCTTAATCTTGGACTTCCCAGCATCCACAACTGTGAAAAATAAAGATTTGTTGTTTCAGCTACCCATATCATGGTATTTTTGTTATAGCGTTCTGAATGGATGAAGATAACAATCAATCTTTTTCATATAATCAGAATTCTGAACATGCTTTTTATTATTTTTTTTACTCTTTAGAGTCAAATTATAGGAAAAAGCATGAAAGAATTAACCTTGATATCTTAAAGAAACAGCACAATATGAAGTAGAGGGGGAGTAAAGTGTAAGGATGTGGCACTTCTTTTTCTAAAGTGGGAGATGATACTGTCTAAAACTAATGGAAGAAAAAAATCATTAAAATTTATTTCTATAAAATAAAATATTAACAAAATTTAGAATAAAAGAGGGAAGGAGCTAAGAGTAGCTCTGTTAGGACTTAATTCCTCATAGGATTTAATTCGAAATAGAGGAGCCAGTAGATATTTGGTGAACAAGTCAAAAAATATTGATATATTCCTTTAGTATATGGAGATACAGAGAAGTTAAATACAGAAATGATTAAGAAAGTTTTCCTCTAGGAATGGGTCTAGAGACAGGAAACAAAGTTCATTTTGTGTGCTTCCTACTCCAATTTTTTTTTTTTACCACATTCATGAATCATATTATTGTATGCTAGTGAAAAATGATTTTTCAGTCAAAGCAAACAGTACATGGAAGAAAAGTATGTAACTGAGATCCAGTCAAAGAAGCCTTGCAGGTGGCATAAGAGATCTGGGGTTGAGTGCCAGTTGATTTATTAACTCTATGAACTAGAGGAAATAAATAATTGTTCAGTGAGCCTCAGTAATTTTTATTAGAGTGATTTTTAACTACCGCACAGAGATTTTGTGAGAATTAAATATGAGTATAAAGAGACATCATCAAAATGGTGGTGTGAGGTAAGCCTCTGTAAATCTCCCCTGGAATTTACAACTAATCAAACAACAATAACTCCACAAAGGATTCCCTGCACAACAGACAGGCAAGACGATTCACCTAAAGGTGGGCGAATAGCGCTAGCGGGGGAGAGGGAAAAGAGAAGTGCGGAGACGGAGCCGCGCAGGAGCAGGACACAGACCTAACTCAGTGCTCCAAGCTCGCTGCATCCTGGAACTACCGCAGCTGTGGGAGAGGGAAGAACTCGGACTGCTAGTGCTCCATCTATGGCCCTCAGGGCTGAGGGGTAGCATATAACACGGTTGAACCCAACACTCAAGGCAGAGACCTCGGAGAAAAGACTGAGGAAAGAAGGCTGAAAACAGTGGTTTAAGCCCTCACTGCCAAGCAGAGAATGGAAGCCTTAGGCACTGAGACTAGCCGCCCCCTCCTTACCCTCCCAGAGCTCGCCCTGCCCCCACCTACCCGGTGCTTGAAGCGGAACAGTAGCAGTGTAAAATCAAAACAACAGAATATTTGCTGTTCTAAGAACTGTGGACTACAGACACAGTTTCACAGCCCAATTAGTTCCGGCAAAGGGGAGGGAGTTGGGGAAACAGGACTGGCTGTGGTGGTGGTCGCTGTATTTGTTCTGGGCCACCTCTCACAACTCACCCCACCCCTGTCCCCATCTATCTGGGCAGATCCTTGCAGGAGTAAACAGAACTGCTGAAAAAAATGGGCTCTGAATATGGTGCAGGAAGAGCTTTGGAAATTCAAAAGCTCTACCCATACCCACACGGACACAGCGCTCTGTGACCCAGGCAAACTATTAAAAGAGGAGAAGCCCTCCTCCCAGGGAATCCCCCCATTGTTTGAGAAGCTGCAATAGTGCAGAGAAAACATAGCACTACCTTGTGAAAGAGAAAAAAAGGCTGCAGTCAGAGAGAAAATAAAACATTCTACCAACAAGTACTGGAAAAAAAAAAGAAAGAACTCTTCCTATCAGCCTGTTGCAGAAGCCACTCCTGTAGATGTCTAGGAAGAGAAATAATAAATCATTAATTGCCATGAATAATCAAGGAAACAAGACCGCTCAGAAAGAAAGTGAAAAGTCTCCAGAAAAGGAACTTAAAGATATGGAAATATGTGACTTAAATGACACAGAATTCAGGATTGTAGTTCTGAAAAACTCAACGAGATGCAACAAAACACAGAAAGGCAGTTTAATGAACTCAGAAACACAATCAAAAAACAACATGAGCATTTTACGAACGAGATTGAAATTTTGAAAAAGAACCAAATAGAATTTCTGGAGACTAAGAACTCAATAGAAGAAATTAAGAATGAAATATCCAGCTTAGGTAGTAGAGTTGACCAGACGGAGGAAAGAATCAGTGATATCAAAGATAGAAACCTGGAAATGACACGGATGGAAGAAGAAAGAGACTTGAGACTTAAAAGAAATGAAAGAACTCTACAAGAACTTTCTGACTCCATCAGAAAGAGCAATATAAGAATAATGGACATACCAGAAGGGGAAGAAAGAGAGAAGGGAACAGAGAATATATTCAAACAAATTGTCAATGAGAACTTCCCAAACTTGTGGACACAAGTCGATCCTCGAATCCAAGAAACAAATAGAACACCTAATTACCTCAATCCCAACAGGCCTTCTCCAAAGCACATTGTATTGAAGCTGTCTAATATCAATGACAAAGAAAGAATCCTCAAGGCAGCCAGGGAAAAGAAGACGGTAACCTACAAAGGAAAGCCCATTAGATTATCATCAGATTTTTCAGCAGAAACTCTACAAGCCAGGAGGGAGTGGAAACAATATTCAAACTATTGAAAGAGAGAAATCATGAGCCAAGAATAATATATCCAGCAAAGATATCCTTTAAATATGAAGGAGGAATACCTTTCCAAACATACAGAAGCTGAGGGAATTTTCTAATACACGACCTGCACTACAAGACATAGTGAAGGAGGCTATTCGACCACCATCAACAGGGACAATTTGTGGCAACCAAAACATAAAAAGGGGGAGAGTAAAGGCCTAAATCAGAATATGGGAATGGAGAAAGTAAGCGTGCTGAAGAAAATGGAATACTCTAAATATCAAATTTTCTTTCACATAAACTTAAGGGTAACCATTCAAAAATATCCAGAACTGAAATATATACTGTAATAAAAGAAGAAACAGAGGGAAACATCATAGAATACCACCACACAGAAATAACAGACAACAACAAAAAGGCAAAGAAAAAATGGAGACACAACCTTACCAGAAAACTAAAGATAGAATGAAAGGAAATCCTCACATATCAATAATCACCCTAAATGTAAATGGACTGAACTCACCAATAAAAAGGCGCAGAGTAGCAGATTGGATCAAAAAACTAAACCCAACCATATGCTGTCTCCAAGAGACACATCTCAGCTACAAGGACAAGCATAGACTCGAAGTAAAAGGGTGGAAATTGACACTCCAAGCAAACGGTATCCAGGGAAATTCAAGTGTAGCCATAGTGATATCAGATGAAACAGACTTCAAGGTGGAAAAGATAACAAGAGACAAAGATGGACATTTCATAATGGTAAAGGGGACTATACAACAAGAAGACATAACAGTCATCAATATTTATGCCCCCAATCAGGGAGCACCGAAATATACCAAGCAACTACTAACAGAACTAAAGAGAGAAATTGACCAAAACACAATTATACTAGGGGACATAAATACATCATTGACAGCTATGGATAGATTATCCAAACAGAAAATAAATAACGAAATAGCAGCCCTAAATGACACATTAGATGAAATGGACATAATTGACATATCTAGAGCACTTCATCCTAAAACATCAGACTATACATTTTTTTTCTAGTGTACATGGAACATTCTCAAGGATAGACATATATTGGGACATAAAATCGGCCTCAGCAAACTTAAGAAGATTGAAATCATACCAAGCATATTCTCTGATCACAAGGCTATGAAATTGGATATCAACTGCACAAAGAAAGCAGGAAAAAACACAAATACATGGAGATTAAACAACATACTTTTAAAGAATGACTGGGTCAAAGAAGAAATTAGAGGAGAGATCAAAAGATACATAGAAACAAATGACAATGAAAATACATCCTACCAAAATTTTTGGGACGCAGCGAAAGCAGTTTTAAGAGGGAAATTTATATCATCACAGGCCTATCTCAAGAAACAAGGAAAATCCCAAATAAATAACCTCATGTTACACTTTAAAGAACTAGAAAAAGAAGAACAAGTGAAACCCAAGGTCAGCAGAAGAACGGAAATAATAAAAATCAGAGCAGAACTAAATGAAATAGAAAACAAAAAGACAATAGGAAAAATTAATGTGACAAAGAGCTGCTTCTTTGAAAAGATTAACAAAATTGACAAACCCTTGACTAGACTCACTAAGATAAAAAGAGAGAAGACACTAATAAACAAAATCAGAAATGAAAAAGGGGAAGTTATCATGGACACCACAGAAATACAAAGGATCATCCAAGAATACTATGAAGGACTATATGCCACCAAATTCAATAACCTGGAAGAAATGGACAAGTTCTTAGAAACATAGCCTTCCAAGGCTGAACCATGAAGAACTGGAAAATCTAAACAGACCGATCACCAGTAACGAAATTGAATCAGTCATCCAAAACCTTCCCAAAAGCAAAAGTCCGGGACCAGATGGCTTCACTAGTGAATTCTACCAAACCTTCAAAGAGGATCTAATACCAATCCTGCTCAAACTCTTCCAAAAAATTGAAGAAGAGACAGTACTCCCTAACTCATTTTATGAGGCCAACATTACCCTGACACCAAAACCTGGTAAGGACAACACACAAAAAGAAAACTACAGACCAATATCGCTGATGAATACAGATGCAAAAATCCTAAACAAAATTCTAGCAAATCGAATATAACAATGCATTGAAAAGATTATTCATCACGACCAATTGGTGTTCATCCCCGGGACACAAGGATGGTTCAACATCCGCAAATCCATCAATGTGATAGAATGTGATACACATAAACAAAATAAAGGACAAAAATCATATGATTATATCAATTGATGCAAAAAAAGCATTTGACAAAATACAACATCCGTTTACGACTAAAACACTTAATAAGAGTGACGTCATAGGAATGGCGGCAGTGGGACGCACTTTTTGAGTTCTTCTCCGGGTATTTTCACAAACGGGACATCTATAACCCATCAAAGGACTCTCTGCTCATCATGCAGAACAGCTAAGAGACTCGTGCAAGGATTAATTGAAGGTGGGCAAATTGGGTGAGCAGGGGAAGAGGGAAGGGAGCAGAGTGGAGACACTGCCCGTATCTGCGGCGGTGGAAACACCGCCAGCATCCGCAGCTGCAGAGACACGGGAACCCAGGACGGAACAGAGAACACAATTCCAGGAGGTGGGCTCTTTCCCTGCGTCCCACAGCTGATCTTTCCCACCGAGGGGGCAGCCAATTGGGCCCTAGGTCAGACAAAGGACACAAACTCCATACCTGGGCCCCTTCCCCCACTCTTCCAATCCTACCCCCACCCTTCCAGAGATTTAAACTGGCCCCTGAACTGAGGAGTAGTGTCAGATTACAGAGGAGCCTTAGTGTTCAGGCTCTGGGAAAACTGGCACGCAGCTCTGACCCAGGGAAGAGGCTCGGAAGAGTGATTTTTGCTGGGCTAGGAGAAAAGAGACTCATCCACCCCCAGCCACCACCTTTTCTGGCCTGCAGGAGGAGTGTGACACGGCTGGGCTGGGAGAGAGAAGACCTCTCCATCCCCAGCCCCCACCCTTTCTGGTCTGCCTAGGGCAGGGCAATTTCAACCGCAGAGGTACCCCCAGGGATCAGCAGTAGGCGGCAGACGCAGCTCTGGGCTTTCAGCAGCTCAGAAATCTCCTGCCCGCCACATACACACACACACAGAAGACGTGCCCTAAGACTCAGGAGAACTGGACACAGGGCTGGTGGTGCTACTCTCAGTGCACATAGGTGCAGGCAAGGGCAGAAACTGCACTGACTTTGTAAAAACTATCACCCAGACCCCTCAGCCCCACGCATCTAAATCTGCAGTCCCAACATCACTCTGGGCACCTGGTGACCGGCTCTGCCTGCACGATACACAAAGGACTCTTTGGTACAGCAGAGGACAACCTGAAGATTATTTGGTGGGCTTAAGCCAAGACTGGTGCTGCTTTTTTTCGTTTGTTTGTTTTTTGTTGTTTTGTTTTGTTTTGTTTTGTCTTTATATCTTTGATATCTTTGCCTCTGTTGAGTGTGGGTTGTTGGTTGTTTTTACATGTGAATGTATTTGATTTTTTCTTTGTTATTGTTGTTGTTGTTGTGCTTGGTGATGTGCTTTGTTCTGAAATTGCCCTACCAAGGCCCAGCTTAAGAGGCACAAGATTCAACACGCATAGAGGCCAACTCCAGACCAAACCAGAGTACTACCAGGTTTGACCTACAAGTGACAGACCCAGAGGGAATTCTCTACAAGCACAAGAGCCCATAGAGGCCAAACCACATTTAAGTGGTCAACCCTCATGCAACAGAACACCCTGCGGTGGGCAGAGCCAAGTCTCACAACTAGTCAGCCTAGGAGTTAGCCCCACCTACTCACAAGCGAAAAGCAATTAAAGATCTTCTTTAACAGAACAATATACACAACACAAGAGTCACCTTTGGAGCACATGCAGAGGAGAAGAACAAAGTGGTGCAAGTCAAATATAAAGGACACATACTACATAAGGTAACCCAGCAAGAACTAAGAACCCTAGGGGATCTACCTAATACATCAAAGCAAACACAGAAAGTCAGACAGAATGGGGAAACAAAGAAACATGTCCCAAATAAAAGAACAGAAAAAAACGCCAGAAATGGAACCAAATGAAACAGAGGTAACCAACCTATCAGAGAGTTCAGAACACTGATGATAAGAATGTTTAAGGAGCTTAGAGATGACATAAAGAAGGATAGAGACATCATAATGAACAACCAGTCAGAAATAAAGTACACAATTACTGAAATAAAGAACTCACTTGAAGGAATTACCAGCAGGTTAGATGAAGCAGAGGATTGAATCAGCGACTTAGAAGACAAGTTAGCAGAGATCACCCAAACAGAACAACAGAAAGAAAAAAGAATAAAAGACAATGAAGATGGTTTAAGAGACCTCTGGGATAACATCAAGCGCAACAACATGTGCATCATAGGAATACCAGAAGGTGAAGAGAGGAAGCAAGGGATTGAGAACATATTTGAAGTAATAATGTCCAAAAACTTCCCTAACCTGATGAAGGAAACCAACATACAAGCCCAGGATGTGCAGAGTTCCAACCAGGATAAACCCAAACAGGTCCACACCAAGACACATTATAGTTAAAATGGCAAAGGTTAAAGACAAAGAGAGAATCCTAAAAGCAGCAAGAGAAAGACAGAGGGTTACATATAAGGGAACTCCCATAAGACTATCAAATGACTTTTCTACAGAAATATTGAAGGCCAGGAGGGAGTGGCAGGAGATACTCAAAGTGATGGAAAACAAAGGCCTACAACCTAGATTGCTTTATCCAGCAAGGCTATCATTTAAAGTTGATGGAGAGATAAAGAGCTTCCCAGAAAAGAATAAGCTAAAGGAATTTATTACCACCAAGCTAGCATTGCAAGAAATACTAAAAGGACTTCTGTAAATAGAAGAAAGATGAAAACAATCTAACTACAAATTTTAAAATGGCAATAACTATGTACCTGTCAATAATCACTTTAAATGTAAATGGATTAAATGCTCCAATCAAGAGACATAAGGTGGCTGAGTGGATAAGAAAGCAAGACCCTTGTATATGCTGTGTACAAGAGACTCACCTCAGATCAAAAGACACACACAGGCTGAAAGTGAAGGGTTGGAGTAAGACATTTCATGCAAATGGAAATGAGAAAAAACCTGGAGTTGCAATACTTGTATCTGACAAAATACACTTTAAAATGAAGAAAATATTAAAAGACAAAGATGGGCACTATATAATAATAAAGGGATCGATCTGACAAGAGGACATAACCCTAGTAAACACCTATGCACCCAACATACGAGCACCTAAATATATAAAACAGATATTGACTGACATAAAGACAGAGATCAACAGTAACACTACCATAGTAGGGGACTTCAACACACCTCTGACAATAAGGGACAGGTCTTCCAAACAGAAAATCAATATGGAAACAATGGCCTTAAATGACACATTGGACCACTTGGATTTAATCGATATTTTCAGAGCATTTCACCCCAATGCTACAGAATATACATTCTTCTCAAGCACACATGGAACATTTTCCAAGATAGACCATATGTTAGGCCACAAAACAAGTCTTGATAAATTTAAGAAAATTGAAATCATACCAATTGTCTTCTCTGACCACAGTGCTATGAAATTAGAAATGAACTACAGGAAAAAAACTGGAAGACACACCAATTCATGGAGGCTGAATAACATGTTACTAAATAATGAATGGGTCAACCAGGAGATTAAGGAAGAAATCAAAAGATATCCCGAAACAAACAAAAATGAAAACACAATGACCCAAAATCTATGGGATGCCGTGAAAGCAGTCCTAAGAGGGAAATTCATAGCATTGCAGGCCTACCTAAAGAAACAAGAAAAATCACTAATCAACAGTTTATCTTCACAGTTAAGGGATCTGGGAAAAGAACAACAAAATAAGCCCAAAGGGAGTACAAGGAAGGAGATGATAAAGATCAGAGCAGAAATAAATGAAATAGAAACCAGAAAAATAACACAAAAGATCAATGAATCCAAGAGCTCGTTCTTAGAGAAGATAAACAAAATTGGCAAACCTTTACCCAGACTCATTAAAAAAAAAAAAGAGGACCCAAATTAATAAAATCAGAAATGAAAGAGGAGAAGTGACAACAGACACCGCAGAAATACAAAAAATTTTAAGAAATTACTATAAGCAACTATATGCCAACAAATATAACAATCTGGAAGAAATGGACAATTTTCTAGAGGCATACAACCTTCCAAGGCTAACTCAAGAAGAAACAGAAAACCTGAATACACTGATTGCCACCAGGGAAATTGAATCAGTAATCAACAATCTTCCAACAAACAAAAGCCCTGGACCAGATGGCTTTACCGGTGAATTTTACAAAATGTTCAAAAAAGAATTATTACTTATTCTCCTCAAGGTCTTCCAAAAAATCCAGAAGGAGGGAAGACTCCCAAACACTTTTTATGAAGCCACTATCACCCTGATCCCAAAATCAGACAAAGACAACAAAAAAAAACAAAACTACAGGCCGATATCTCTAATGAATATAGATGCAAAAATCCTCAACAAAATACTAGTGAACAGAATTCAGCAATACATTAAAAAGATCATATACCATGATCAAGTGGGATTCATCTCTGGTATGCAAGGGTGGTTCAACATCTGCAAATCAATTAATGTGATACACCACATTAACAAAATGAAAAATAAAAATCACATGATCACATCAATAGATGCAGAAGAAGCACTTGATAAAATCCAGCAGCCATTTATGATAAAAACCCTTAAGAAACTGGGAATAGAGGGATCATATCTCAACATGATAAAGGCCATATATGATAAACCCATAGCTAACATCATACTCAATGGGGAAAAGCTAAAACCATTCTCCTTAAGATCAGGAACAAGGCAAGGTTGCCCACTTTCTCCACTTCTATTCAACATAGTGCTGGAAGTTCTAGCCACAGCAATCAGACAAGAAAAAGAAATAAAAGGCATCCAAATCGGTAAGGAGGAAGTAAAACTGTCATTATATGTAGATGCTATGATACTATATATAAAGAACCCTAAAGACTCCACCAAGGAACTATTAGAGCTGATAGATGAATTTAGTAAAGTAGTAGGACACAAAATTAATATTCAGAAATCAGTTGCATTTGTATATACCAATAATAAAACATCAGAAGGATAAATTTGAAAAACAATCCCATTTACAATTGCTTCAAAGACTATAAAATACCTGGGAATAAATTTAACCAAAGAAGTAAAAGATCTGTACTCAGAAAATTATAAGACACTGAAGAACGAAATGAAAGAAGATACAAATAGATGGAAACACATACCATGTTCATGGATAGGAATAATTAATATAGTTAAAATGTCTATACTGCCTAAGGCAATATACATATTCAATGCAATTTCTATCAAACTACCAACAACGTTTTTCACAGAAATAGAGCATATAATCCTAAAATTTACATGGAACCATAAAAGACCCCGGATAGCCTCAGCAATCTTGAGAAACAAGAATAAATTGGGAGGTATAACAATACCTGACATCAAATTATACTACAAGGCTACAGTAATCAAAACAGCATGGTACTGGCATAAAAACAGACACATAGATCAATGGAACAGAATAGAGTCCAGAAATAAATCCATGCCTATATCGCCATTTAATCTACGACACCAGAAGCAAGACTTTACAGTGGCGTAAAGACAGTCTATTCAATAAATGGTGCTGGGAGACCTGGACAGACACATGCAAAAAAATGAAGCTGGACCATCTCCTTACACCATATACAAAAATAAATTCAAAATGGCTTAAAGACTTAAATGAAAGATCTGAAACCATAAAATTCCTAGAGGAAAATATAAGAAGAAACTTCACATACATTACCCGGGGTAAGATTTTTACTGATATATTTCCTCACACAAGGGAAGTAAGAGAAAAAATAAACATGCGGGATTACATCAAAGTAAAAAGTTTTTTCACAGCAAAGGAAACCATCAATAAAACAAAAAGGGACCCTACTGAATGGGAAACGATATTTGCCAATGATATATCTGATAAGGGGTTAATATCACAATTTTATAAAAAAATTCACTCAACTCAACTCCAAAAAACAAACAAACCAATTAAAAAATGGGCAGAGGACATGAAGAGACGTTTTTCTAAAAAGGACATACAGATGGCAAACAGACATATGACAAAATGCTCAAACTCAGTAATCATTAAAGAAATGCAAATGAAAACCACAATGAGATACCACCTCACCCAAGTCAAATGGCTATCATCAATAAATCAACAAACAAGTGTTGGTGTGGATGTGGAGAAAAGGGAATGCTTGTGCATTGTTGGTGGGATTGCAGATTGGTGCAGCCACTATGGAAAACAGTATGGAGGTATCTCAAAAATCTGAAAATGGAACTACCTTATGATCCAGCAATCCCACTCCTAGGTATCTATCTGGAGAAATCCAAAACTCTAATTCAAAAAACTTTATGTATTCCTATGTTTATGGCAGCACTATACACAATAGCCAAGATATGGAAACACTGAAATACCCATCGGTAGATGACTGGATTAAGAAACTGTGATACATTTATACAATGGAGTATTACTCAGCCATAAAGAAGAAAGAAATCTTACCATTTGCAACAACATAGATGGACCTATAGAACATTACGTTAAGTGAAATAAGTCAGACAGAGAAGGACAAATACCATATGATCTCACTTACATGTGGAATATAAAGAAAAGAATAAGTGAATGAACTAATCAGAAACAGTTTTGGAGACATAGAGGAAAAACTGAGGGTTGCTAGATGGGAGAGGGTTGGGGATAAGTTGGAAGGTGAGGGGGTTAGAAAACAGTCAGTAACCACAAGATAGCCAAGGGGTTCTGAAAATTAATTTGGGGAATGTAATCAACAATGTTGTTAAGATTTTGTAGGGTATAAGATGGACATTTGTCTCATTAGGGAGACCACCTCAGGGATGCTGTAGATGCCTGATCTCTGCACTGTACACCTGAAGCTTAAGCTGAACAATAATGAATGTCAACTACAAGTTTGTATATATATATATATATATATATATATATATATATATATGTATATATATATGTATATACATATATATATATGTGTATATATATATATATATATATATATATATATATATTTACAAGAATCAGAGTACAGCATTAGGAATAGAGACAGTGGAAATGTAATGGCTCTGTGCGATGTCAGAGGGATAGTAGATGGGGGGAGGGAGGTTCACACAGTGTGAGGGATAGAAATGATAAATGTCTAAGTATTACTTTGTCTTGTGCACCTGAAACTAATAATAAATAAATAAATAAATAAATAAAACACTTAATAAAATAGGTATAGAAGGAAAATACCTTAACATAATAAAGGCCATAGATGACAAACACTCAGCTAATCTCATAATTAATGGAGAAAAACTGAAGCCCTATGCTCTACGTTCAGGAACATGACAGGGCTGTCCCCTATCATCTCTGCTTTTCAACATAGTGTTGGAAGTCCTTGCCAGAGCAATCAGTCAAGAGAAAGAAATAAAAGGCATCCAAATTGGGAATGAAGAAGTTAAATTGTCACTCTTTGCAGATGACATGATGCTATATGTAGAAAACCCTAAAGACTCCACCAAAAAGCTATTAGAAACAATCAACAAATACAGTAAAGTTGCTGGCTACAAAATCAATGTACAAAAGTCCATTGCATTCCTATATACTAACAATGAAATCTCAGAAAAAGAAATACAAAAAACAATTCCTTTTGCAATTGCAGCAAAAAGAATAAAATACCTAGGAATACACTTAACCAAGGATGTGAAAGACCTATATGCGGAAAACTGTAAGACATTTTTAAAAGAAATTGAAGAAGACACAAAGAAATGGAAAGACATTCCATGCTCATGGATTGGAAGAATCAACATAGTTAAAATGGCCATATTACCCAAAGCAATATACAGATTTAATGCAATCCCCATCAAAATCCCAATGGCATTGTTTAAAGAAATAGAACAAAAAATCATCAGATTTGTTTGGAACCACAAAAGATCCCAAATAGCCAAAGCAATCTTAAGAAAAAAGAACAATAATGGAGGTATCACTCCCTGACTTTAGCTTGTACTACAGGGCAACAATAATCAAAACAGCATGGTATTGGCAGAAAAACAGACACATAGACCAATGGAATAGAATTGAGAACCCAGAAATAAAACCACATAAATATGGACAGATAATTTTTGACAAAGAAGCAAAAAACATACAATGGAGAAAAGACAGTCTCTTCAATAAATGGTGCTGGGAGAATTGGATGGCCACGTGCAAAAGAATGAAACTGGACTGCTATCTGTCACCATGTACCAAAATTAATTCAAAATGGATCAAAGACTTAAGCATAAGACCTGACTCAATAAACTGCATAGAAGAAAACACAGGTACTAAAATTATGGACCTTGGGTTCAAAGAGCATTTTATGAATTTGACTCCAAAGGCAATGGAAGTAAAAGCTAAAATAAACGAGTGGGACTATATGAAACTTAAAAGCTTCTGCACAGCAAAAGAAACCATCAACAAAATAAAGAGGCAACCAACTGAATGGGAGAAGATTTTTGGAACAGTGCCTCCGATAAGGGGCTAATATCCAAAATATACAAGGAACTCATGCAATTCAACACCAAAAAAACAAACAACCCAATTGAAAAATGGGCAGAGGACCTGAAGAGACATTTCTCCAAAGAGGACATACAAATGGCAAATAGAAATATGAGAAAATGCTCAACATCACTAATCATCAGAGAAATGCAAATCAAAACCACAGTGAGATATCACCTCACCCCAGTCAGAATGGCTATCATCAACAAGACAAATAGTAACAAGTGTTGGAGAGGCTGTGGAGAAAAAGGAACCCTCATACGCTGTTGGTGGGAATGCAGACTGGTGCAGCCCTTATGGAAGGCAGTGTGGAGGTTCCTCAAAAAATTACGAATAGAATTACCATATGACCCAGCAATCCCTCTCCTGGGTATCTACGAAAAAAATATGAAAACATTTATCCATAAAGACACCTGTGCTCCAATGTTCATTGCAGCTTTGTTTACAGTGGCCAAGACATGGAAACAACCAAAATGTCCTTCAATAGATGAATGGATAAAGAAGTTGAGGTATACATACACAACGGAATACTATTCGGAGGTAAGAAAAGATGATATAGGAACATTTGTGACAACATGGATGGATCTGGAGAGTATAATGCTAAGCGAAATAAGTCAGAAAGAAAAAGCAGAGAACCATATGATTTCACTGATATGTGGTATATAAACCATAAACAACAAAAGAACAAGACAAACAAATGAGAAACAAAAACTCATAGACACAAACAATAGTTTAGTGGTTACCAGAGGGTAAGGGGGGTTGGGGGTGGGAGATGAGGGTAAGAGGGATCAAATATATGGTGATGGAAGGAGAACTGACTCTGGGTGGTGAACACACAATGGGATTTATAGATGATGTAATACAGAATTGTACACCTGAAATCTATGTAATTTTACCAACTGTCACCCCAATACATTTTTTAAAAATGAGTATAAAAATACTTTATAATATATCAAGCAGTGTACAGATAGTAGCTAAAATCAAAGCAGAGGATAGAAAAATTATTAATAATAAATGCTATAAATATTCAGTTTTTTGAACTAAGGAACATGATTTTGTAAATATAATTTGAAGTGTGGAGAATAATAAAAGGAAGTTGAATACAATGCAATGATACAATAGCATAAATGTCTCTTACAGTGCTGCTGTGGAAAAATTAAGGAAACATGAGACTTCAGAATATCCCCCCTATGTGGGCAAATGGAGTAGGGGCAGTGGATACCCATGTTCTCCTGTGAATTCATCATGGACTTCACTTAAATTTTTCAACTCACCATCATGGATTTTCTCAAGAGTCTAGAAGGCTCTGCTTTTTTACTACCTCAACTACTGGGTGGTGGATAGTAGATATATTACTAGAAGGTTATCACAAATTAATTTAATTAAAAATCAACATCAGTTCATTTGGAGTCTACTTACATGCAAGGCTGGCTATACTAAGTGATAAATTATGCAAATCAAACCATAGTAAATAGTTGATAATTATGGTAGTTCCCTGTAGATGTTCATGTTCTAGATGGTGGTGATGAGAAATATGTAGTTACTTTCCATTATAAGGATCTTTATAATAAATGACCAATAAGTTATTTATGTAGGAAGCATATGGAGACTTTTAAGGAAAGAGAAATCACCAGGAAATGATCTACTGACAGAAAGCTTTTGAGATGCAGCAGGACCTAACTATGTTTTCTTAGTGAAAGAAAAAAAGAGGTGAAGAGGAAGGGAAGACTTTCTAGGCAAGAGAACCATCTTTGAAAAAGACAGATTTTAGATGATATAAATTTTCTTCTCAGGTGACATCTCTTCAAATTCTAAAGATAAGCTCTATACTGAAATTTTAACTTGAATACAAGTCATGTCTTCTTACAATATCTTTAAGGCATTGAAATAACCTTGTATAGAAAGACTTTTGTTTTTCCTCTTACCCAATCCAGTTAGAGATTTTTAAGTTTCAAGGAGTTACTATCCAAAAGATGACCCATAAGTGCATCAAGGGAATATGACTCTCCCCTGAGGATTATTTAAATAAGGGTAGGAGATATGGACCACCTGTGTCTATACACCTAATCTCCAGCTGCCACCCAGTATACGGCATGTGTATATATCAAGAACTACCAATGGTAAGTTGTTCACTGATAATCTTAGGTTGTGGTTCTACCATGTGATTTGTAGTAATATTCCCTCTCTGGGCTCTATACATGCAAGTAAATAATGAAAGCTTGAATTAGATGAGGTTCTTCCTTCCTTCAAAACTGTATGATTGAGTACAGATAAGGGCCACTACAGAGAGAAAACTTGGCTTTATAGTGACATTACAAATATTTTCACTTTTATGCCCTATATTTTGGGCTAATTTTCTTTAAAGGTAAATGTGATAGTCATTTTAAATTACAGTGATTCTTCCCAGTTGCCTCTTAATTGAGGTTTAGAACCAATAATTATACTCACTTGGCCTACTTCCACTGTTCCTCTGTCAGTCAAGGAAGAGGAGTTGTTCTCCCTAAGATCAGTTTAAGTTAATTTCCTCAAAGGTCAGAAAAATGCAGGGATTTATTATTTATGATGTTGGGGCATTAAAAACATTGTTGAGATAAAATTCATATAACATAAAATTAATCATTTTAATATGTACAATTTCATGGCATTTAGTACATTCATAAGGTTGAGCAGCCAATACCTATCAAATTCCAAAATGTTTGTTCACCTAAAAAGAAAAACAATTAGATGACAGAGTGGGTAAATGCTGTGCTCACCTCCTCTCAGGACCACATAAATTACAACTAAACCACAGAACAACCATCATTGAGAATCACCTGAAGTCTAACTGAACTGAAGCCCTACAACTACAGACATATAGAAGAAGCCACCTTGAGACTAGCAGGAAGGGCAGAGATGCAGAACAGGCTGGTCCAACACCCACATGTGACCATTAAAACTCAGGAGGGATATCTTGACTGCAGGAGTCCCCCCTGGGGGAACGAGGGGTCCCAGCCCTTCCGCAGCCCAGGATTTCAGTGCTGGGGAGAGAAGTCCCCATAACCTCTAGCTGTGAAAACAGCAGAGATTACCGCTGAGTGAGATGGAGGGTGGCTGCTCTCCCAGGTGCTCCTCTTAAAGGGACTGTGCATGGACTTATTCACTGATGGACTCACTTGCTCTGAGCTCCAGCACTGGGACAGCAGCTTGAAAGAAACCAGGGACATACAAGGAGAAAGTGAATTGTCTAGCTGCAAGGTGAGGGCTTGAGGGGCAGCTTTCTCCCAGACCAAGGAGCTGGCAGAAGACATTGTTTCTTTGTTCAGCACTACCCCTCCCTGTGTACAGATACATGCAGATACCATATCTGAGTCTCCATCAAACTCTCTATCACCTTTTGTTTGTCCCACCTAGTGATTCCCAGAAACCATGCCCCACCCGACTTTCGGACACACCCAGGCCACTTCCAGTGGCTTTTCCATACAAATGGCTTGCCTTGGTTCATGCTACAGACTTTCCTAAAATCTCTCAAAGGTTAAAAAACCCAAACAAGCAGCACCTGGTTTGGGGTTTCCCATACCTCTAGCTGAGCACTAGTGACAGCTGGCCTTGTTCATGGCTTAATCTTCCAAGGCACCTCCAAGCACAGCATGGGTGGCGGCCATCTCTGGGTTGCTTTGATGCTCATGCCAGGGGCCCTTGTGCAGGGCAAAGACTGCAGCTGAACTGCCCTGTAGTGGGTTTCCTCCCAGGAAGCCCCAAGGCTGGCAGGCCTAGTGGCCAGCTTTGGAATCAGCCAGAGCATCACCTGGACACCTCTAAAGATGACACATCCAAACAGCAGACTGGGCACGTGCCAGAGCCCTGCTAAAGTAAATAGTGCTCTGTAGGGTCAGCCCCTGCACAACAGCTCCTCCACTGTAGTCACCACCAGTCCTCACATCCAATCAACCTGATGATCACTCCCTCCCATTGACTTGCAAAGAGCAATCAAGTCTCAAATGAAACAGGAGGGCACACAAAACCCATACAAGGGACACAGCTGGAGCACCCAGTTCTTGTGACTAGCCACTAAGCCCCACAGAACACCTACTACATAAGGCCACTCCATAAAACCAGGAAGCATAGCAACCCTACATAGAAACAAACACAGGCCTATTTTGCGAAATAAGTCAGACAGAAAAAGTAGAGAACCATATGATTTCACTGATATGTGGTATATGAACCAAAAACAACAAAAGAACAAGACAAGCAAATGAGAAACAAAAACTCATAGACACAGACAATAGTTTATTGGTTACCAGAGGGTAAGGGGGGAAGGAAGTGGTAGAAGAGGGTAAAGGGGATCAAATATATGGTGATGGAAGGAGAACTGACTCTGGGTGGTGAACACACAATGTGATTTATAGATGATATAATATAGAATTGTACACCTCAAATTTATGCAACTTTACCCCAATAAATTGTAATTCAAAAAAGAAAAGAAACAAACACAGGGAGGCAGCCAAAATGGGGAGACAAAGAAATATTTCCCAAATGAAAGAAAAGAACAAAGTTCCAGAAAAAGAACTAAGTAAACTGGATACAAGGAAACTGCCAGATTCAGTGTTCAAAACACTGGTTATAAGGATGCTCAATGATCTCAGGGAGAACATCAACAAAGAGATAGGAAACACAAAAATGGAGACAAAAAACATAAAATGAACCAGTCAGAATAAAGAATACAACAACTGAAATGAAGGATACATTAGAGAGAATCAACAGTAGATTAGATGGAGCAGAGGATCGAAGCAGTGATTTATAAGATAAGGTAGTAGAAAACACCCAATCAGAACAGCAAAAAGAAAACAGAATCCAAAAAAATGAGGATAGTTTATGGGGCCTCTGGGACAACATCAAGCTTACCAACATTTGGACCATAGGGGTACCAGAAGGAAAAGAGAGAGAGCAAGGAATTGAAAACTTATTTGAAGAAATAATGACTGAAAATTTCCCTAACCTGGCAAAGGAAATAGATATACAAGCCCAGAAAGCACAAAGAGTCCCAAACAAGATGAACCCAGAGTCCCACACCAAGACACATCATAGTTAAAATGCCAAAGGTTAAAGACAAAGATTGAATCTTAAAAGCAGCAAGACAAAAGCAGTTAGTTATCTAAAAGGGAGCTCCCATAAGATTGTCAGCTGATTTCTCAACAAACTTTGCAGGCCAGAGGGATTGGCAGGAAATATTCAAAGTGATGAAAAGCAAGGACCTACAATTGAGATTACTCTATCCAGCAAAGCTATCATTTATAATCAAAGGACAGAGGAAGAGCTTCCCAAGCAAGAAAAAGCTAAAGAAGTTCCTCACCACCAAACCAGTATTACAGGGATTTATGAAACAGAGAGAGAGAGAGAGACCAAAAATATGAATAATAAAATAGCAATAACTACTTATCTATCAACAATTAACTTTAAATATAAATGGATTTAATGCTCCAATCAAAAGACATAGGGTGGTTGAATGGATAAGAAAACAAGATGCTTACATATGCTGCCTACAAGAAACTCACTTCAGATCAAAAGACACACACAGACTGAAAGTAAAGAGATGGGAAAACATATTCCATGAAAATGAAAATTTTTAAAAAAAAACTGTGGTAGCAATACTTATACCAGACAAAATAGACTTTATAACAAAGGCTATAACAAGTGACAATAGGCCCAGTAATCCCATTTCTGGGTAATTATCTGAAAAAAAACCAAAATACTACTTTGAGGGGATGTGCTCATCCATACGTTCATTGCAGCATTGTTTACAATGTCCAAGATGTAGAGTCAGCCTGGGTGTCCATCAATGAGTGAATGGATAAAGAGGAGGTAGTACATATATGCAATGGAATATTGCTGGGCCATGGAAGGGAATGGGTTATTTGCATGATTATTATTATTATTTGAAAATTGAACATCTTGAATATTATAATGTGGTAACTCCGGAAATCTGGTTCTTCCTCCTTCCTCAGGGTTTTGTTGTTGTTGCTGCTTGCTTGCTTTGAATATAGTTGTTTGTCTATCTAGTGACCTTTCTAAATTACTTTTGTAATGTCTGTATTTTTTGTCATTTGTGACATCCGAAGTCTGTTTCTTTAGCTTGTGGTCAGCTAACATTTTTAACTTGACCACCTGAAAAGAAGGGAGAGAGAGAGAGAGAGAGAGAGAGAGAGAGAGAGAGAGAGAGAGAGAGAGAGAGAGAGAGAAGAAGAAGAAGAAGAAGAAGAAGAAGAAGAAGAAGAAGAAGAAGAAGAAGAAGAAGAAGAAGAAGAAGAAGAAGAAGAAGAAGAAGAAGGGAAAGGAAGGGTAGGGTAGGGTAGGGTAGGGAAAGGAAGTAAAGGGAAGGGAAGGGAAGGGAAGGGAAGGGAAGGGAAGGGAAGGGAAGGGAAGGGAAGGAAAGGAAAGGAAAGGAAAGGAAAGGAAAGGAAAGGAAAGGAAAGGAAAGGAAAGGAAAGGAAAGGAAAGGAAAGGAAAGGAAAGGAAAGGAAAGGAAGAAAAAAACTCTCCTAGTTTTTGCAGACTGACTCTCTGTTCGGACACTCCTTTAATGCTTAGTCAGGCTATTTTGAACTCTGCCTTACCGTCCACTTTCTGCTGGTACTGAGCCTAGAGATCAGCCAGAGATGAAAGTTTAGGTCTTCTTAGGTATTTTCTGAGCTAGCACACTGTCTTGGACCTGCATGTGACTTTCCAAATTCCCTGATATACATGAGTGAGTTCCATTTCCCAAATTTCCAAATGAAACTCTTTTCCTAGCTTTTCTCCCAGGCTTTCAATATGTCTATTGTTTGTGTCAACTGTAATCTTTACCCACATGTGGCAGTTAATTGTTCATTTACCTTAAAATGTTTTTCCTAAAAATGCCCTCTGCATAGTTGCTGCTCTAGCCTGAAAAGTTCTGAATTATGTAAAACAAATGCAAGTGCCTTGCATCAGTTCTTCAGATAGGCCCCAAATAGGATAAAACAAACAAACTTTTTTGAGAATAAAGCCAGCTCTTCTCCCTTCAAAACCAGAACTGAGAACTTTTATCTTCAAGACCACTGCTAGGAATGGCAGGGGAGAGCAGGTGAAGCTGCCACAAAGATTTCCTACAATTTTTGTGTTGCCTTATTAAAAAACAATCAGTGTTTCCTTGTTTTCTGTAAAACTTTGACTGTTTTCCAGAGTTCTAACAAAATTGATTATGAATTTTTGCTCAAATTTCATGGTTTCTGTGGAGAGAAAGACCCTCAGAATTACCTATTCTGACACTTTCCCTGATGTTACCAAACTCATCATTTTAACTCAGCCACACTGGACCTGGCTCATATTTTGCCTTTGTCAACCAGTTTCAGGAGATTTTTCAATAGTGTGACATTTTAGGTAAGATCATCTGCTTTTGAATTTCAGTTTGGCCACTTACTAGGTGTGTGACCTAGAGTAAGTCACTTCATGAGTCTTGGTTTCAGCACTTGTAAATTAGGGGTGATAACAAAAATAAACATCTTCACCTTTGAAGGGAAGGGTTATTTTGTGTACAAAATGAAATAATGTATATGTATTTGAAAATGATTTTAAAATACATGATAAAAATTATAAAGTGCAAAATTTCAAAAAGCTGTATTTTACTTCCCATTCCATCTGCCATTAAATTCTATACAAAATATTTCCAAGTGCTTGATCTTCATTTTATGACTTTTCTGTCAATCTTTCCAAAGATTGTAATATTCTTGTCACTTATTTATCATATAAAAATATTTTAAATGGGAATGTATCTTCCCATGTTAAATGGGAGATAAGCCAAAGTACCTCATAAAATTGTAAACAGAATAAGATAATACATGTGAATATTACTTGAGGGAAAAATATATCTAGTATTTCTCATAATATTTGTTCTAGTCAAAGACAATCAAAGTAGAGGTGTCTGCTATTTCAGAAAAATCACCACTCACATATTCAGGAATTTGCTTTCCCCTGTTCAATTTCAAGAGTTTAGGGTTCTTATTGTTAGAATCACACTTGAGAATTACCTGAGATTTTCTTTTCAATACAAATCCCCTCCTGAATCTCATTTGAGAACCAACAGCCAGGCATGTTTTTTTAAAGCTCTGTAGAAAACTATGATAAGCAGTCAGGACTGAGAACCATTGATTTGAATGTTTCTGAGTTATATGGACATATCCCACAGGCCTTATAGTACATCTTACATATACATACACCATATATATATATAAGACAAGTAACAGGTATGTATATGTGTGTGTGTGTGTATATATATATATATATATATATATATATATATATATATATATATATATGTAAACATCATCATACCTGTTACTTGTCTTGAGTCTGATACAAAATGAATGCCATAGATAAGTACATTTTTTCCATTTTACCATTCAACTGAGATCACAGGTAATGAGTGATTCATCAAAGGTCCACCAACTAGAAAGTGGGAGAATCATATGTCAGAGGTTAGGTTGATTTTTAAGCCCAGTTCTCTTTCCACAGCATCAGATACGTGCTCTTATAACAACCTGCCCATCCAGTTTTCATATCACTCATTCTCAACACTCCTGCTGTGGATACTCTTTGGAAACCCATGTCTTTTAAATTATCTCCATTTTAGAGACATGGTCAAGTAAAGGATTCATGTTTTTCCTTATCCAGTATAAACATTATGATTCAACACACTAAACATATTCTTACCAACATCTTCAATGGTTTTATCCCTTTGTTTGTCTAAGATTTTTGCCCTTACAATCATCCTCCTTGCATCAAAACTATCTTTCCTTCCCTGGTTATCTTCCTGGATGTCTGTAACCCACTAGGGAAAACCATACACTCTGTGAATTTCTGCTTATTCTCCATCCTCATCAAGAGCCTCCGTGTCTCTCAGTAATCCATTTCAGTGTTTATGCTTTACTCACTCCCCAATGCCTAAAACTTCAAAAATTATCTCACTTTCTAGTCACCTTTCAACTATCAGCAGGCTTCTGTCTCAATGGTACCACTGAAAATACTCCTTCGAAGAGCACTGAATATCCAAATCCAGTGAAATGTGTCCAGTTCTGGCCTTGTTTGACCTCTCTGTGGAATTTGATGTTAGACCATTCTCTTTTTCTTGAAATTGCCTTTTTATTTATACCATTCTCAGTTGATTGTCTTATTTCCTTTTTCATAAATTTTTCAAGCGTCTCGTCTTCTTCCTGGCCATTGTGTAATGATGTTTCCTGAGCAATCCATAAAGTTTGTCCTTAGGCTCTTCTTAAGCTATATGGTTTCCCTGGGAAAATCATTCTCCTTTGACATCAAACATCCCACATATGTCAAATAAAGCTGCATCTATCACTGTGACTATAGGAGTTCGAGGGGATGTGACCAGTAAATATTTCCCACACTTACCCATTTGTCATTCGCTTACTCATTTCTAAGATTCAAAGGCTATTCTGTATTCCATTGTGTATATATACCACAACTTCTTTATCCATTCATCTATCGAAGGACATTTTGGTTGTTTCCATGTCTTGGCCACCGTAAACAAAGCTGCAATGAACATTGGAGCACACGTGTCTTTATCTCTAAATGTTTTCAGATTTTTTGGGTAGATACCCAGAAAAGGGATTACTTACTAACAATTGTCACCCCAATAAATTTAATTTAAAAAAAAAGGCTATTCTGTCAAGCATTTTCCAATCTCTCCCATAGTAGCAATGCTTTCTCTTTTCGGCCTCAGTACGAGTACATACTTTACACTCTTTGGTCATAGCACCAATAATCTTATTTTTTTCCTTTGCATTTAAAAACGATTTTAGTCTACCCATATTTAGGTGACAGTTTGGCCAGGTATATATTTCTACATTTGAAATCATATTTCCTCAATTTTGAAAACATTATGCCATTGCGTTTGAGATGTCTGCTACTAGTCTGATTCTTGTTACTTTGCATTCCAGTGGCTTTTATAATCTTAAGTTTGTTTTTGTCCCCAGTGTTTTCTTAATTAATAACTTGATATTTTAGAGCATTTTAGGATTATAGAAAAATTGAATTGAGTGGAACTAGAGAGTTCCGATATGCTCCCTCATATCTGTCCTCATGCACACAGTTCCTACTTTCATTAACATCTTGCATTAGTGGGGTACAGTTGTTAGAAGCGATGAGACAATGTTGATATTTTATTATTATGATTATTATTATTATTGCTGCTGCTGTTGTTGTTGACTAAAGTGCATAGTTCATTTTAAGTTTCACTTTTTGTGTTGTATATTCTGTGGGCTTCCACATATGTATAATGACATTTATCTACCATTATAGTATCATATAGAATAGTTTCATTGCCCTAAAAATCCCCTGTGCTCCACCTATTTACCCTCTCTCCCCCCAAGCCACTGATCTTTCTCAAGCTTTTTTTTTTTTTTTTTTTTTTTTAAGGAGGGTGCAGCTCACAGTGGCCCATGCAGGGATCGAACCAGCAACCTTGGTGATACCAGCACCACGCTCTAACCAACTGAGCTAACTGGCCACCCTGCACTGATCTTTTTAATGTCTCCATAGTTTAGTCTTTTCCAGAATGTCATATACTTGGAATCATACAGTATGTAGCTTTCAGATTGGCTTCTGTCCCTTAGCAATATGCATCTAAGTTTCCACCATGTCTTTTCATGGCACGATAGCTCATTTCTTTTGTCACCGAATAATATTCCATTGTGTGGATGTGCCAAGGTTGTTTATCCATTCACCTACTGAAGACATCTTGGTTGCTTCTAAGTTGGGCTATTATGAATAAAGCTGCTAAAAACTTTTGTGTGGACATAAGTTTTCAGCTCATTTAGGTGAGTATCAATGAGCGCAATTGCTGGATCATATGGTAAGTGTATGGTTAGTTTTATAAGACATTACCAAACTGTCTTTCAATGTGGCTGCACCACTTTGCATTCCTACCAGAAGTGAATGAAAGTTCCTCTTGCTCTACATCCTCGTCAGCATTTGGTGTTGTCGGTGTTCCAGATTTTGGTCATTCTAATAGGTGTGTAGTGGCATGTCATTGTTGTTTTAATTTGCATTTCCCTGATGACATATGATGTGGAACATCTTTCCATATCATTATTTGCTATCTGTATATCTTCTTTGGTGAGGTGTCTGTTAAAGTCTTTGGCTTATTTTTAAATTGGGTTGTTTGTTTTCTTATTGTTGGATTTTTACCAATAACCTCTTCACTATTGTTATAATTATCATTATCAAAATTATAAATAATGAAACAAAAGAGATATGAGTGCTTACCAAGCACCATATAATGTGTAGCGTGTTTTGCAAGCATTATCTTACATACTCCTCATAACAGCACTATTTTTTTTATTTAATTTTGCCTGTGAATAAGTGGCTTAGAGGGATTCAATAACTTCTGTAAGATCATACAGCAAGTGAGCAATAGGTGCAGAACTGCAATCCCGTCTTTGGATCTCCAGGACCAGAAACTTAACTACTGCATACAGTTTTTCCTTTCCTTCTACTAATGTGTGACAGGTGTGTTTCTTCTGGTTCAGCTGGGAACATGAGAAGGATAGGGAGAAGAGTGTGCTGGATTTAAAGATGGATGGATATATGAATCAATATAACAACTGATATATGTATATCCATATCTGATTAGAAGCTTGAGACAAGAAACATATCTACCTTTAAAAAGAAAATAAACAAACAAACAAAAACATGGGAAGCTATTCCTAATTTTTCTACTTAAAGCATATTACTTTGAATGGTATTTTTTCCATTTTAGAGAAATTAAATTTCCTTCTACAGTCAAATAGAAAACAGTTTAAAGTGTAAGCATTTTTTCTCTCCCAAATTGCTAATGGACCAATTAACAATTTGTAATTTGGTCTGCTACTCTCTTTCATCTGGATCACTTACTAATCCAAATAAGGCAATCATCTTAATCCATTTAGCATACCGAGGGTTGCTTCTGTTAGAGACGTGCATATATCTCTGGACACTAAGGCAATTAGTAAAAATTATAAATGTTATACACATATTATGAAAACTGAAAAAGGCAGTTTATTAACCTTATCAGAGTTCTTGTGTTTATACTAATGCATAGTGATTAGCATTCCATTCATTGGGATGAAAACGCTTGTATCTACGCTGACACTAGGGCCTTTCAGGCAGCTTCAGGCTGGGTGGTTTCTTTCACTTCTGTACTTCCTTCTACTCTGGCTGCTCCATGTGGTTTTACATAATTATGAAAATTTCACTTTTGGAATGAGAATCAACTTCCCTTCAGCTTCTTCAGGAATGCAGGAGTGGAAGCCTCTCTAGTGGGGCAGGACCCTAAGAAAAGTGTCCAGCTTTTACCTCTCTAATCCTGCCACCACAGGGCCCCCAACAGGTCAGTGCTTGAAAAACAGGGACTTCCTCTCAAGCCACTGGAGTCACATCTTGGTCTCACTCAACTCACTTCCTTCCTTGTGCCTCAAGTCTTCAGGCCACATTCATTTCTCTCACAGTGGTTACCTTTACCTTTATTGTACATTCAGTGTCCCCTTTAGCCTTTCTTCTCCACCAACCCATCCTCCTTCTTTGTTCTGAAGTATAAATGTAATTATTCAACACATTTTCATTGCTGTTCTCTCTGAGAAAAGAGATGTAGAAGAATATGAAAAGGAAGTGATGGAAATAATACCGGGAAATGACAACGGTTCTGGAAATCCATGTGTTTCTGTCTTATCTCTGATTTTGGACCACATGATCTTCCAAACAGGTAGACTGATGGTCGTTTTTCCCTTTCTTTCATTCAGGAATATGGTTCTCTTAAACACTCCTTACCCAGACATCAGTCCTCTCTTAGCCCTCTATCCTAGCTACTCTCCTTGAACACCTACTAGGAATAAGGAAATGAGAGTTTGATTTTAGCTTATTTCATTTCATTCTCTTTGCATTATTTCCATTTTACAGATGAGAAAATTGAGGTTCAGAAACTTTAATCATTTTCCCCAAGCGTAAAATACTTTTACAGTACAGAGCAAGGATTTGAACTAATATCTTTCTGATTCTTCAATCCACTCTCGCTTTACTGCATTGTCCCTTCCCTCCAGAAATTATGTTGAAATATTAGATAAAAATGAATGGCCATTTAGATGTTCTCTAATCCTTAATGGGTCATTTATTCTGTGGCCAGGCTGGTGATGCAGTCAGTCTCCACCATGCCCTAACACCTCTTCTCTCATTGACAGACAAGAATGGGGGACACCCACTCTTGCTGAGTTATATTTCAGTAAGGGAATCGAGTTATTTCCTCATCTATACTATGGAATACAAACATCTCTAAGGTCCTGTCCCCTAGATCACAAGTCTCTCTAGAAGAGAAACCATAACTAATTAATCATTCTCTCTATATAGCAAGCTCTATCCATAGTACATAAAGACTGCTGGATGCTTAGCAGATGCTCAAGCATTTTTATTAAAAAGTTGAACTAAACTATTCACATCTATAATCCAAGAATGTTATGTTTTATGATTTTCACAGTGAATAATAATAAAAACAACAACTGGAAAACGTATTCTGAATTTAAGTGTCATCTAATTTAAAGTAGACATTATGGGACATGTCAGATAAAATTTCTCATTAATTCCTCTTCCAGCCTGTCACTTAGCAAAAAAGTAAATATTGAGGAAGTTGAGGTCTTTCTGAATTATCCAAAATTATGAAGTTCTTCAATATAGATTCAAATTCATGACCTAGCTTCCTTTTAATTTTATTCATTCATTCATTCATTCATTCATTCATTTATTTATTTATTTATTTATTTATTTATTGGGGTGGCATTGTTTAGTAAAATTATATAAGTTTTAAGTGTACAATTCTATAATACATCATCTATATATTGTATTGTATGTTCACCACCCAAAGTCAGTTCTCTCTCTATCACCGTATATTTGACCCCCTTTACCCTCTTCTATCACCTATCCTCCACCCTTACCCTCTGGTAACCACTAAACTGTTGTCTGTGTCTATGAGTTTTTGTTTCTTTGTCTTATTCCTTTGTTGCTTTCAGTTTTATATCCCACATGTGAGTGAAGTCATATGGTTCTCAACTTTTTCTGACTTAATTTGATTAGCACGATAATCTCAAGATCCATCCATGTTGTCACAAATGGCAGTATTTCATCTTTTCTTACGGCTGAGTAATATTCAATTGTGTATATGTACATCTTCTTTATCCAGTCATTTATTAAAGGACACTAGTTGTTTCCATGTCTCGGCCACCGTGAATAATGCTGCAACGAACATAAGGGTACATATATCTTTATGGATAAATGTTTTCAGATTTTTTGGGTAGATATCCAGAAGAGGGATTGCTAGGTCATGTGGTAATTCTATTCTTAATTTTTTTTTTAGCAACCTCCATACTGTTTTCTATAGTGGCTGTACCAATTACATTCCCACCAACAGTGCATGAGGGTTCCTTTTACTCCACAGCCTCTTCAGCACTTGCTATTATTTGTCTTGATGATGATAGCCATTCTCACAGATGTGAGTTGGTATCTCGTTGTGGATTTGATTTGCATTTCCCTAATAGCTAGTGAAGTCGAGCTTTTTTTTTTTTCTTCATATATCTGTTAGCCGTTTGTATGTCTTCTTGGGAGACATGTCTGTTCAGGTCCTCTGCCCATTTTTTAATTGGATTGTTTGCTTTTTGTTGTTGTTGAGTTGTACGAGTTCTTTATATATTTTGGATATTAGCCCCTTATCAGAGGTTTTGTTTGCAAATATCTTCTCCCATTCAGTTGGTTGCCTCTTTGTTATTTTAATGGTTTCATTGGCTATGCAGGAGCTTTTTAGTATGATATAGTCTCATTTATTTATTTTTGCTTTTACTTCTCTTGCTTTTGAGGTCAAATTCATAAAATCCTCTCTGAATCCAAGTTCTATAAGTTTAGTGTCTATGCTTTCTTCTGTGCAATTTATTGTTTCAGGTCTTATGTTTAGGTCCTCGATCCATTTTGAGTAAATTTTAGTATATGGTGACACATAACAGTCTAGTTTCATTCTTTTGCACATGGCTTTCCAATTTTCCTAGCACCATTTATTAAAGAGGCTGTCTTTTGTCCATTGTATATTTTTGGCTCCTTTGTCAAAAATTATCTGCCGATACATATATGAGTTTATTTCTGGGTTCTCAATTCTATTCCATTGGTCTGTGTTTCTGTTTTTCTGCCAATCCATGCTGTTTTTATTGTCACCTTGTAGTACAGATTGAAATCAGAGCATGTGATACCACCAGCCTTGTTCTGCTGTCACAACATTGCTTTGGCTATTCGGTGTCTTGTGATTCCATACAAATCTGATGATTTTTTGTTCTATTTCTTGAAAAAATGCCATTGGGATTTTGATGGGTGTTGCATTAAAATTTGTATATTGTGGGGTGGCTGGTTTTCTCAGTGGTTGGAACACGGTGCTCATAACACCAAGGTCGCCAGTTTGATTCCCACATGGGCCAGTGAGCTGCACCCCACTCCCCCACAACTAGATTGAAAACAATGACTTGACATGGAGCTGATGGGTCCTGGAAAAGCACACTCTTCCCCAATACTCCCCAATAAAAATTTTTTTAAAAAATTTGTATTTGGGGCAATATGGCCATTTTAACTATGTTGATTCTTCCAATCCATAAATACTGAATATCTTTAAATTTCTCTTTGTCTTCTTCAATTTCTTTTAGTAATGTCTTACAGTTTCAGTGTACAGATCCTTCATATCCTTTGTTAAGTTTATTCCTAGGTATTTTATTCTTTTTGTTGCAAAAAGAATTGTTTATTTCATTTCTTTTCCTGAAATTTCACTTTTGGTATATAGGAAATCAATGGATTTTTGTGCATTGATTTTGTTTCCTGCAACTTTACTGTATTTGTTTATTGTTTCTAATAGTTTTTTTGGCGGAGTATTTAGGGTTTCTATATAAAGAATCATGTCACTTGCAAAAAGTGACAGTTTAACGTCTTCATTCGCAATTTGGATTCCTTTTATTTCTTTTTCTTGCCTGCTTGCTCTGGCTAGGACTTCCAATACTATGTTGACTAATGGTGGTGACAGGGGCCAACCCTGTCTTGTTCCTGATTTTAGAGGAAAAGCTTTTAGTTTTTCATCATTAAGTATGATATTAGTTGAGGGTATGTCGTATATGGTCTTTATTATGCTGAGGTACTTTCTTTCTATACGCATTTTGTTAAGTATTTTAATCATAAATGGATGTTGTATCTTGTCAGATGCTTTTTCTGTATCTATTGCTATAATCACGTCTTTTATCTTTTATTTTGTTTATGTGACGTATCACACTGATCAATTTCTGTATGTTGAACCATCCTTGTGCCCCAGGGATGAACCCTACTTGATTGTGATGTATAATCTTTCTAATGCATTGTTGTATTTGATTTTCTAGAATTTTGTTTAGGATTTTTGCATGTTCATCAGAGATATTGGTCTATAGGTTTCTTTTTTGTATTATCCTTACCAGGTTTTGGATACCAGGGTAATGTCAGCTTCATAAAATGAGTTAGGATGTATTGCTTCTTCTTCAAGTTTTTGGAAGAGATTAAGGAGGACAGATATTAAATCATCTTTGAAGGTTTGGTAGAATTCACTGGTGAAGTCATCTGGTCCTGGACTTTTGCTTTTGGGATGGTTTTGGATGACTGATTCAATTTCTTTACTGTTAATGGGTCCATTTAGATTTTCCAAGTCTTCATGATTCAGTCTAGAAAGGTTATATGTTTCTAAGAACTTGTCCATTTCTTTTAGGTTATTGAATTTGGTGTTATATAGTCCTTCATAGTATTCTTGTATGATCCTTTGTATTTCTGTAGTTTCCATCATTACATCTCCTCTTTCATTTCTGATTTTGTTTATTTGTGTCTTTTGTCTTTTTTCCTTAGTGAGTCTAGCCAAGGGTTTGTCAATTTTATTAATCTTTTCAAAGAACCAGCTCTTTGTTGCATTTATTTTTCCTATGGTCTTTTTGTTTTATATTTCATTCAGTTCTGCCTTAATTTTTATTATTTCCTCCCTTCTGCTGACTTTGGGTTTCATTTGTTATCTTTTCTAGTTCTTTAAGGTGTAATGTTAGGTTGTTTATTTGAGATTTTTGTTGTTTATTGAGATAGGCCTGTAATGACATAAATTTCCCTCTTAATACCACTTTCGCCTCATCCCAATAATTTTGATACAATGTATTTTCATTCTCACTGTTTCTAAATATATTTTGATCTCTCCTCCCATTTCTTTTTTGATTCAGTTGTTATTTAATATCATGTTGACTAATCTCCATGTATTTGTGTTTTTTTCTGCTACCTTTTTGCAGTTGATATTCAACTTTAAAGTACTGTGGTCAGAGAATATGCTTTATATAAAGCAATCTTATTTAATTTGCTGAGGCCAGTTTTGTGTCCCAATATATGGTCTATCCTTGAGAATGTTCTACGTGCACTATAAAAAATATATAGTCTGGTGTTCTAAGATGAAATGCTCTGTAAATGTTAGCTGTGTCCATTTGGTCTAATGTGTCATTTAAGGCTGATATTCCCATATTGATTTTCTGTTTGGATTATCTATCCATAGCTGTTGATGGTGTTTTTAGATCCCCTACTATAATTTTGTTTTTGTCAGTTTCTCCCTTGAGTTCTGTTAGTAGTTGCTTTATATACTGTGATGCTCCCTGATTGGGGGCCTACATATTGATGAGTTATGTCTTCTTGTTGTATTTTCCCCTTTATCATTATAAAATGTTCATCTTTGTCTCTTGCTAGCTTTTGTATCCTAAAGTCTGTTTCATCAGATGTAAGCATGGATACAGCTGCTTTTCTCTGGATGCCATTTTCTTGGAGCATCATTTTCTACCCCTTTACTTTGAGCCTATATTTGTCCTTGTAGCTGAGATGAATCTGTTGGAGGCAGCATATGATTAGGTGTTTATTTTTGATCCAGTCTGCTACTCTCTGACTTTTTGTTGGTGAGTTCATTCCACTTACATTTAGAGTGATTATTGATACATGAGGATTTCCTATAGCCATTTTATCTTTTGTTTTCTGGTAGTTTGGTGTCTCCATTGTTTCTTTGCCTTTGTGTTTCTGCCTGTTATTTTAGTTTGGAGGTATTCTATGATTTTTTTTCTCTGTTTACTCATTTTTTATGTTATGTGTCTCCATTCTGAATTTTTTTTTTTTTTGAGTGGTTACCATTCAGTGTGTAAAAGAATGTTTCATATATACGGCAGTCCTTTTTCTTCAACATCCATCTTATTTCCATTCCCCTTTGCAAATTCAGACCTTTACTCCATCCCCTTTTATGTTTTTGTTGTCACAAATTATCCCCATTTATGCTATGAGTTGATTTCTGAGTTGCAAAATGTCTTCTTCTCTTTTTCTTTTTCTATGTTTTTATCTTCTTTACCCTTTATGTTATGTTTAAGTGTATAGTGCCCCATTCTGTGTAGGAGTTCCTATTTCCTGCTTCTGTCTGTTTAGTAATCTTAATCACAGTTTTGTATCCTTGTCTTTTTCTTTCAGTTCATATAGCCTTCTTCAGTATTTCCTGTAATGCAAGCCTGTGGTGGAAAATTTCCTCAGCTTCTGTATGTCTGAAAAGGTCTTTATTCCTTCTTCATATCTAAAGGATAACTTTGCAAGATATACGAGGTCTGACAATTAAGTTCGTGAACTTGTTGCAATAATGTTGCTAACCTTTTTTGATATCAGAGGGATTAATCATTATGAATTTGTACCAACTGGATAAATGGTTAACCAAGTTTACTATTTGGAAGTGCTGACAAGACTGCATGAGAAAATTAGAGGAAAATGACCTTAACTTTTCCCCAACAATTCATGGTTCTTGCATCATGACAGTGCACCAGCTCACATGGCACTGTCTGTGAGGGGGGTTTTAGCCAGTAAACAAATAACTGTATTGGAACATCCTCCCTACTCACCTGATCTGGCCCCCAGTGACTTCTTTCTTTACCCAAAGATAAAGGAAATATTGAAAGGAAGACATTTTGATGACATTCACGACATCAAGTGTAATATGAGGACAGCTCTGATGGCCATTCCAGAAAAAGAGTTCCAAAATTGCTTTGAAGGGTGGACTAGGTGCTGGCATTGGTTCATGGCTTCCCACGGGGGTACTTCGAAGGTGACTGTAGTGATATTCAGCAATAAGGTATGTAGCACTTTTTCTAAGATGAGTTCACAAACTTAATTGTCTGACCTCATATTATTCTCGGCTAGTAATTTATCTCTTTTAATAGTTTGAATATTTTATTCCACTCCTTCATGGCTTGTAGAGCTTCTGCTGAAAATTCTGATGATAATCTAATGGGCTTTCCTTTGTAAGTTACCGTCTTCTTTTCCCTGGCTGCTTTGAGAATTCTTTCTGTGTCATTAATTTTTGACAGCTTCAAAAAAATGTGCCTTGGAGAAGGTCTGTTAGGATTGAGGTAATTATGTGTTCTCTTTGCTTCTTGGATTCAAGGATCCAGTTCTTTCTATAAGTTTGGGAAATTCTCATCAACCATTTATTTGAATAGACTCTCTGTGCCCTTCTCCCTCTCTTCTCCTTCTGGTGTACCCATTATTCTTACACTGTTCTTTGTGATGGAGTCAGAAAGTTCCAGTAGAGTTCTTTCATTTCTTTTAACTCTCAGATCTCTCTCTCCTTCCGTCTACATCATTTCCATACTTCTACCTTCGATATCACTAATTTTTTCCTCCATCTGGTCATCTCCATTTCCTAAGCTGGCTATTTTATTCTTCACCTCTTTTATTGAGTTATTCACGTACAGAAAATTTGGTTCTTTTTTTTTAAAATTTCAGTCTCTTTGTTAAAATATTCATTGTGTTCATTCATTTAATTTCTGAGTTCATTAAACTTCCTATCAGAGTTTTCTTGCATCTCATTAAGTTTTTTCAGAACTGCAATCATGAATTCTCTGTCATTTAAGTCACATAATTTCATGTCTTTAAGTTTGTTTTCTGGAGATTTTTAATTTTCTTTCTGAGCTGCCTTGTAACCTTGGTTATTCATGTAAATTAATGGGCTATTTTTCTTCCTTGGTATCTATGGAAGTGGATTCTGCAGTCAGTTGATATGAGGAGGTCTTTCTTTTGCTTCCTAGTAGGTGGCACTGGAGCATTTTATTTTCTCTCTTGCACTGGAGTGTCTTATTTTCTCTTGCCCTGTTCAGGCTTCTCATCAGTAGATTTCCTGGGGAGGTGGGTTTCTTTCCTGTGACCAGGTGGCTTCAGTCTCAGGTCACCACCCCCATGAGAGAATGTGGTGGATTATGGGCGTCTGAACCTCTCAAATCCCAGCGCTGCCCCTGCTGCCAGCTACAGAGCTGTGCACCTCAGCAGCCCTGGGTGCCCCCGTTGCAATCAGCCATGAAAGGTGGGGGTGTAGTGGGGTGAGCTGGGAGAGACAGCTAGTATTTTTGTGACTCTGTTCTCTTCTTAGTAATGGCAACTGCCAGACCACACCTGCCTTGTCTCTATAGCTCCTCCCTTGTGACTGGAATTAGTTGCATTGTGTATCTGTCACTCAGGAACTGTCTCTCCAGTTCTCAGGTCTGTAGACAGTCTGCTCTTTAATCTGACACTGCCATTGTTTTTTGGTTTTTTCATTTGTTTGTTTTTGTTTTTTCTGGGGCCTGCTGCTAATCCTGGGAGGGTGTTAGGGAGGCTGCCAGGCTCCATGGCTTTGTTTTCTGCCTGGCAGTGAGGCTTTTAGACCACGGTTGTCACTCTTCTGTATTTGGTCTTTGCCCTGTGGTCTCTGTCCTGATCACTGGGTTCAGCCATGTTATATGCTGAGCCCTCAGGCAGAATTGCTGGGGTCACAGAGAGTGCACCTGCAATCTCAGTTGTCCCCTTTCCTATCCTGGGACCACACTGAGCTTCAGGCTGCATCCAGAAGCCCCTGCCTCTGAACTTCTCTCTTCCCTCCTCTGTCCCAATTCACCGACCTTCAGATGTTTCAATATGCAGATCTCGCAGACATGCTTGTGTGTTGCATAGGGAATCCTTTGTTGAATTATAGCCGTTCAATTGGTTGTCACTTCAAGGGGAGATATCAAGGAGCATCCCTCATACCACCATGTTCCTGACCTCCTTTTAAATTTTCAGCTTAACAAACAGGGCTTGTTACTCTGCCTTTGGGTATCATTGACCAAAAGGAAATAGAAGCATCAATGCAAATTGACCCATCACATTACCCTTATACTGGCACAGTGATAACAGCAGGAAATGAATGCACAAGTTTATTTCAAAACTTAAATAATTAAACACACAAATATTTCCATGGAGCAGATATGTTATTAATCTCAAATGTACCTTACACCTGAAAAATTGAATTGTCAAGAGTGACCAATTAATGGATGACTAGTGCTCTCCTGATTAAACTTTTCTAATCCATATCATTTAAAATTACCAACTAATCTGTGACTGAAAAACAATCATATAGAAGAAAGACCAAAAAAAAAAAATCTGTTCAGAATTTTGTAACTTTCAGGGTTTGCTCAGTTTACATACTTTTATGCCATAGCATTAGGAAAGTAGTGGCTACAAGAGATGATAATACCACATAACTCCGAAATTTTAAGTATATTCCTAATAGTAAATGAAGAATAGTTTCCATATTGGTATTTTAATTTAATAGGTCTATATTGTTAAATTTGTTTTGTTTTAAATAAAGAAATATTGTGGTCAAGATACTGTCTTTCTCACAAAATAAAAAGATCTTCAAATCCACTATAGTTTTAAAGATTGTTCATTTAACAAGGCTTGAGCAGTGATGTGAATGTATAGACTGCTCAGCTTTAAGAAACTATTTTCTGGCCCTTATCTTTGCTGGGGATGAAAGGACAACATAATTATCTACCTCTGGAATATTTGTTTGCCCCATACAACAGCTTCTTTCTCTGTCTATTGTGTGTGACGTGGGCTGCCCAGCGTGAACTGCTGAGGTAAATTGACCGAGGGCAGCAGAGAGCTCTGAACTTATCGAGGCCAGGCACAGGCTGTCCATCATTATCACAGGTGTGGAGGGACCCAAGCAAAGCCCTGGCCACACAATGCACATACACTTCTAATGGCTTCACTGTGGGCTGCCATTCACTGTGAGCTGTGAGCTGCAGTCTATGGGATGGCTAGAAGTAGTAGTGTGGGCAGCGTCGAGTCCTAGTCCAAGGAAATGCCAATGAAACCATTAAAAAGACTGATGTGACCATGCTCACATGTGACTTTGTGGGCACTCACAGGAGTAGCCAGCCTCTGGACACAAGGCAGGAGGGAAATAGCAGGATGTTATTTTTTCATATAGGAGATACATAAGCACACACACACATACCCATATACGCGTATTACAAATATATCATATCTTTTTTTATAACCTATTTTCTTTACCTATACAATATATTGTGAGTGTGTTGGCATTTCTACAACAGTATTTCTACTGTCTATATGGTGTTCCATTACATGGATGCATCTGTTTACTTAACCAATCTCAATATTTGATAATTTGGATATTTCCAGTTTAGGGTTATTTTTAAATGCTGTAAGAAATAGAAATGCAAAAATATATTTGAACATATTTCAAATGATTTCCTTAGATAAAATCTGTAAAAGTGGAATTATTGGTGAAACGGTTATAAGCATTTTTAGACAATTACTAGCATATTGCCATGATACTATCTAGAAAAGTTCACATCCAGCAGCAGAGAATGATGGTACTGGATTAAAAGAAACAGCCTGTTTAACATACTGGAATCTAGAATATATTGGAATAAATAAAATTTTATTTGAACCTTAATGAAATTGAACAATATTTTATAAATTTATTGAGTTATCTGTCTCATATTTTCTTTAATTCCCTGATTGTGATTATTATTAGTTTCCCATTGACATTTACTCTTCCAGTGGTTGATAAAGATTCTGTATAAGATTTTCTTAATTATGCTTTGTCAAAGATTTTACATTATTTTGCAAATTTGTAGTTTTTCTCAAACTTTGGTGGTGTTTTATGATATATGGATTTTTATGTGATCAAATGTGTTATTTCCTGCAAGATATATGATATATTTTCTTTGTCTAATTTTAGGCTTATAAATTCCACTACCACCAGAAATCACATAAATAACCATATCAGGTCTGTGTTTACATGGAATTCACTGGGCAACAGAAAAAAATTTTTTTACATGATGTGAAATATGGCTCTATCCAAAACATCTCAGCATTTCCAGAATTCAGAAACATGAAATCTCTCTAGATTTATTTATGAAGTAAATTAGTATTTTGTTTTATATCTTAGGTTCATGTTATTTCTTCTTAGATTTGTCCCTTAGGGGAGAAATGAGAGAAAGAGAGAGAGATCAGGTAAGATATTTTTAAATGCTTCCTGTCCCCTTATCAATAAATGGGTTTCTTGCTCCCTACACCCTATCTATCATTAGTTTAGGAAGGAGGAGGAAGTGACTAGGGAAGGACAAAAACAGATAAGAAGAGAAAGAGAAAAAACAATAGCATCATTTTTTATGCCAGCTGGATTCTACAAAGACGAGGCAGACAGGAGGAGAAAAAGATGGCGAGATGCCATTTTTCATTGCCTCTACTACCATACAAGCAAGGAAATGTTGGGAGCTAGGAAGAGGCAGACATTTAAAAACATCCAGATAAGTATGGAGAATTCCAAAAGGTTGATGGCAGCAAGCCAATTTACATTGTGAGATGCCCTAAGTCTCCAGGAAAAGCCCATGGTATAGCAGATGGGTGGGACGGAGGAAGTGCTCCTGGTTCCCTACAGTTTAATGCACATGCAAGAGATCCAGCTGTGTCCCCAAATCCAAGAGGGGATATGGAGGTATTAAAAGTGTTGGTATGCTAGAAGAAGCCTGGCTACAGGAAAGGACCCCTCAAGAGATGGGTAATTTGCAACTAGAGGCAAATCATTATTAATGATGACTCTTGACTATAGTGAGTAGAGTCATCACATCTCCTCAAAATGTCAGATGAAACCAGTTATGACACAAATGTCACCAGGGAGCGATCAGTCCTGGTTGGTCATCCCATGACAGTCACACAATATGATCCAAACAACATTGTGTAGCTTCAAGGAACCCACTTTTTCTGTCTTCACAAAGTCATGTCATTTAAATAACACCCACTCCCAATACTACCAGGAGTGATATTGGAAAAGGCAAGCATGAGAATAACCATTTGCCTGAGTCATCCAAGCAGAGACTAATTTTCATTAAAAGGCAGTTTAAATTATTGGAAAGAACATAGATTATAAATTTGGACTAAATACAATTATTCCCTCACTTTATTCCTCCCTCCCACCCAGTGAAGTGGAGGATGGGAGGGAGCTCATGCAGAAAATGAGAACAGTTATAAAGGAATAAATTTTAAACTGCTTTGTACATCCCAGTTAATGATATTGAATCTGTTGTACTAATACACACACATACACACACGTGCACACATACATTTTCCTTCCTGTTTATTTTTCCAGTTGTTTTATAATGATAACATAATGCATTTTCTTAGTAGAGAAGAAACATTCATTTTTGAAATCTTAGCAGTCTTCTTGAAAATTCCCCAGCAATTATGTATTTCAATACATTTAAAAAACAGTTGGAACATTTTACTTAAAACATTTCTCCTACATTTTTACTTCACAGCTTACTTGGCAAATCTGACTGTAACCAACACAAGTATTTTGCATTTTGGACTGCCATTATTTCTAATTCATATCTAAGAAGATCTTCCCAAAATTTTCCATCTAAAAATTGTATTTCAGAAATGAGTTAGACAAGATAAGAAAGGGATAAACATTTTACCTTACCTTACGTGTGACTAATTTCATTTTTAAAAGAATGTATAAACAAACCTATTGCTGTTAAAGGAGACAACTAAAAGTTAATAAATTATGCCAAGGGACTTGAAAACACAAAACAACATTTTCCAGGCCTTTTTTGAGTCATTCCTAAATGGCTTTATTTCATCTTGAATTAGACTCAGTTGAATTAGACAAAGTTGTCTTCAGATATAAATAAAAATAAGATGATAGTGAGGTTGAAGAGTTCACATTTATTAAACACTTCCTATGTGCTAGGCCCCCTTAAATGCCTTGTAGGACTTAATGTGTCCAGCCCTTGGAGGAAGTCCTATACTCATTCCCATTTTAACAGATGAGGAAATCGGGACTCACAGAGATGAATTAGCTCACCCAGGACTGCAGCTAGGGAATAGCAGGTCTCAGGATTCAATTCTGAATCCTTGAAAACCAGAGTTCACACTTAACCTTCTGCTTTGGTCCTCGGAATATGTTTGTGTTTATGCAGCAATAGAAGCGGTGCACTTAGAGACTGGAAACCATTTTCATACCTTACTTTTGCCAGGTCTTTGTTGTATCATTCTAAGCAAATGATTTGTTACATGCTTTTAAAAACAAAGGTTGTTGTGAATATTGAATGGATTTCAACTTCCTCCTCTATAAAAATAAGGTAACACTACCTATCTCACAGAGTTGTTTGAAAGTTTTATTAGATAATATATGGACAGCACAGAGTATATTTCCCGTATACATCCAGGCTCTTATAAATTATAGCAATTATTATTAGTTTTATATATTTAAACCACTTCAATTTTAAAGCACTGCATAAGTATAAGATTATGCTAGCCTTCCAGAAGTAGGGCACAAAACAATGGATGTATCCTTCCTGGGGACATTTAAGTACAAAGACATCTAATGTACACTGCTTCCAGTGAGAGGAGCCTTGCCCTCTCTATCTGACCTCATTTCCCATCACTTCCCAGTAGACCCATTCTGTGTGTCCTTCAGAAACGTGAGGGTCATCCTGGACCACATTCCTTCCTTCTTGTTCTCCTTCCCCATCGAAAGCTCCTCCTCCCCGAGACAAAACATTTTCATAGCACACAAGTCAAGGGGCTTTGGCAACAGCAAGTGGTCTGGGATCAAGTTTCCAGGCTGAGGACCCACCTCTGTCTGAACACACTGTAAGAGTGCAGGAGACTCAATGCAACTTTCCCAGACTCAGTGCCTGCATGGGTGAAATGGCCCTCCAGGTCCCTGGCTTCTCTAACCGTCTGTTATTTAATAATTCAGCTCTATTAAACTGTTGGAATGAGTGTCCTGTTCCCTGATCCTACTATGTTTAGAATCAGAATGTAGGGTTGTAAACAGTCTTCTCTAAATGTTCCCTGCAGAGGTGTCCTAATTCACCAGCCACTCAGGCCTTACCAGGGCGGAAAGGCACTATGCTGTTCTCAGGCTAGTATGGGTTGCAGATCTGTCTTACTATATTGCCACCTACAGTTTTTTCGTTTTTTTGTTTTTGTTTTTGTTTTAGTTATTCAATTTATTGGGGTGACAATGGTTAGTAAAATTACATAGATTTCAGGTGTATAACTCTGTAATACATCATGTATATATTACATTGTGTGCTCACCACCCAGAGTCAGTTCTCCTTCCATAGCCACCTAGAGTTCTTGGAGAGAAATTCCAAGAGTTGACTATCAAAAGAAATGCACAGCAGAGCTCCACCTTCTAACAGTGGGAGCAACTGTTTCTACGCTTTCACCATAGAACATGCTACCCATAGCCACTGGCCCCAGACACCTGCCAATGCTCTGTCGAAACACAAGTGTGTACACACACATTTTCCTTCCTTTTTATTTTAGTTTGTAGCACAAATAACTACAGCAGCTCTCACCTCCCACGGACCTCTCCACCTATATGGAAGAAAATATATAAAGCAAATTGCCTTAGAGCTTTGGAACCAGCTCTTATGTGAAGTCGTTCAAAGATTTTTTAAGAGTAAGAATGAGTAAGCATCCATGCATTGCGCCTTATTAGTTATAAAGGCATTATCAAGTTACTTTACTTCTATAAGCCTTAACTCCTCATTTTAAAATAAGGATAACAATGTCCAGTTTATGAGGGTGATATGGAAGATAATGTATGTGAATGAACTAGCCTGTGACTGTCCTTTAGGAAGTTAATAAGAAACTATACTTTGATTAAAAAAAAAAATTAACTAAAAAAATATAAAGTAAAATAAAAAGGAAGAAGCTGCTACTATGAGGACAGCTGATATGATTGTCTTCTCAAAGTTACCAATGGCCCTCAATTCTAAGTCAAAGTAGAGGGAAAATATTCAACCCTCGAGTGCCACGGGTTTTTCATTCAAAGAAAAAGAACTTTTTCTTCAACATCTTGCCAGTCTAGGACATGGCCTTTGGTACATCCACCATCTCTGCTGTGACCAAATGTATTAGTTTCCTGTCACCACTGTAACAAGTGACCTTAACTTAGTGGTTTAAAACAACACAAATTTATTTTTTTATATTTCCGGAGGTCAAAAGTCCCACATGGTCTCACAGGAGTAAAGCCAAGGTATCAGCTGCACTGGTTCCTTCTGGAGTTCTAGGAAAAATGCTTTCTCTGGCTTTTTTCCGTCTGTATTCCTTGGCTTGTGGCCCTTTCTTCCATTTTCAAGTGCATCGTTCAAGTCTCTGCTCAGCCACCGCATTGCCCCCTCCTTTGCCGCTGGCTCCTCCCGCATTACTCTGGTAAGGTCTATTATGACTACATTGGGCCCATGTGAAATATCTGGGATAATCTCCCCATCTCAAGGTCCTTACCTTAATCACATCTGCAAAGTCCCTTTTGCCATATTAGGTAACATTCACAGCTTCCAGAGATTAGAATATGGACATATTTATGGGCCATTTTTTCATCCCACCACACCAACTTTCCATCGTGATTGCTTACAGATTCATTGCTTCCATTCTTTCTAATTAAGGAACTCAGCCCAAGAGAACATTGGAGTTGGATTAATACAATTGTACGTATAGATCTCCATAAAAAAACATATATTTCTCCATCAAAGTTACCCGAATTAAAATATGTGGCTCCATTTAGAAATCCACTCATCCATATGCGTTGGGAAAGAAATAGCAGGCAAACGTTTTTGCAAATATTTCTAATAAAGAAAAGGAAAGCATCCAGTTGGACAAGTACCAGCAGAGCAACTACTCTGGAAAGCTTTTGAGAAAAATTACACAGTCTCTAAGCACATTTTTAGCATGGAGTTATGACCCTGCAAACATTCCCTGGTACCTCTCATTACTGCATTCATTTCTAACAAAAAATGTACATGAATTTATGCCTGTGTTCTAACTAGACATGAGACATTTAGAAAAAAGTAATATATATATAAAGGTCATTATGACATTCATGTCTTTATTCCCTTTACTGTTGAAACAGAAATACTTAGACAAGCTCACACATGCAGTGAACTTCTACCCGGGTTGATAAAACATGCACCAATATCAGACCAGTTGTTTCACTTTCTCTTTTACTTTTAGAATCCATTTTTAAAATTATAATCTCCAGTGCTCTCCCTAAAGTAACGAAACAATTTTATTGGTGAGTGTCTTATGATTATTCAGTCTCATTCTTTTCTCATGCCTTTGGCTGTGGTATCATGAGAAACATTGTTATTAAAAGACTTACTAACCAATGTCACCCCCAATAAATTTAATAAACAGAAAAAAGAAATAAAAAAGATATCATGTTATTTGGACTCTCTTTAAAAAACAAAAACACACTGCCCATACAAAATTCCAACTGAAGTATCATATTTTACAAGCATTGTAAATATTCATAGGAAATTTGAATTGTTATCTTATTTATTCAAATGTCTAAATTATACCAACTTGAAATGACTGTTCCACATTTCCATTTTTCAAAGCCTCAGAAATTAATATGGTGGAAAGATTGACATATTTCTACCAGCAAGGAGCTTCTAGTATCAGATACTCCATCACATTTACACAACCTTCTAATATTTCACTAAATTTAAAGTGTTCACATTTGTTGTCATCTAATTTACATAGTAATTCTTTTGCATCTCATTGTGAATAATCTAATGTCCCAAATAAATTTGTATTATTAACTGTCTAGAAAATCATTGTTTATGTATTCACTTACTCATTCAATCATTTAATAAATATTTGTCAAGTGCGTACTACATGCCGGATCAGACACTGAGCTCGTTGCTGAAATGAAGCAATGAACACGATTAATAAGCTTAGTTTTCATTCTTTAGAAGAAGTTACATGTTCCTTTACTCTTCATCTCAATGCCTCAAATCCAATCTGTAATAGCATAAATAAAACCAAAAGTCACAAAACGTAAAATTTAAATCACAGCGCAAGGTTTCACTATTTTGAGCTTAATGAATTCAAAGTTGAATTATGTATATCAAGTTTCTTGAGTAGCAGTTTTTTCTTGGGGGTATTGATGAAATTGCCTCCTCAAGACATTTGTTATTATAAGGACAATTGGATGAAAACAGTTCAAAATCTCCCATGGAAAACAAAACGTTATGCCCATGGGAGTTCTCCTGTCCCAGAAAGTATCATGACTCAGGCTGGACAAGTAACTACCAAAATAAACCTGTGTCTCATTCCTTAAATAGATAAACTGAAAGTTAGGAGGCTTGGAATTCATCCTGGAGAAGTAAGGTGACTTCTTTATTGTTTAAATTTAGGTACATACTTTAGAGTAAATAGGGGCAATAAACCAGGAAAACAGGCATAAACTAAGACATGTAGTCACCCATGGATAAATCACTTAACGTCTTTGACTAATGCTGGCAATGGCACATAAATCAATGAAAATATGAAAAATATGAAATAGCACATAAATTTATGAAAATATGAAGTAGACATGAAAACCCTTTGAAAAGTACATAGTACTACACTAATTGTGGTTTCACTGTTATTAAAAATTTTTTAATTAACTAATTTTTAATTTACCCTGTGAGTTGACTCTGAGGTATCTTTTTTTTTTATGCATACACAATTACATCCAGAAGCTATAGTAAAGTACCAGGAAACATCCTTTAAAAGTTATAAGGGCCTCTAGTACCGTTTCTTAGCTGATCAATTAGTAGCACCACTATTTTCTAACCACAGCCATTCATCAGGGAGAACAAAGGGGAGAGGAAAAAGTAGCATTATGGATGGCGATGGAAACCTGCTTCTCCACATGTCATGAGCTGAAACAAACACCCAGGACAAACAGCCATACCGCACTGCAGTTCCGGACTGTTAAATCCTTATTAATCCTTGGGGAAATTTTTCAATCTACAGCTGTGAGTCTGACCTAGAATGTATTTTATCTGAAGAGAATGGTACAGTAGCTATTCTCATAATAGTCAATATTTTTTTTCACCATAAATCATTTACTTTTATCCTACGAGGTGAAAAATAACTAATGACGTAAAGCAGGTGTAAAACACTTGATTCTTTTTTAGGAAGAGAAAAACAGAATACTGACATTGACAAAATCTAAAAAAGTCAGGATAAAGCATTACATAAATGGATTCCATGTTACAATGTGTTAAAACAGTGGAATAAACTCGTGTAGGAAGGATTTACAGGAGCAAATGGGAAAAATTGATACAAGAGAGACTAGAAAAGACTATTTAGGGAGGAAAACAAAAGAAAAGAAAAGAAATGATAAAATTAGACAAAGAGATAATGATGGAAAGGAAACTAAATTCCGTCTTATGAAATCAGAAACATTCCTATTTGTAATCATCAAGGTTTTGACAATTTGCAAGACAACAAGGATTTTTTGTGGCACCTGGATTTATAAAATAGGAGGATTTGAAAGAGGTCACAAAAGGTGCACCAGAAAAACCTTCCAAGAAAATTGGGTAGTCAGAAATGAGAGAACGTCTCTCCTCTTCAATTTTTAAAACAAGATGACTTATTACTATCAATGCCAGAAATATGACAGCATATAGCCAGTGGTAAAAGATATTCCATATAGCTTCATAACAGTCACAACAATCTGGAAAAGAAACTGCTAGTTTTTGCTCCAGTATTCTTTTGCATCATCTTTCTTAGTAGCAGAACCTGATTATTGACTGTGTACATTTTAGCTGAGCATCAGACTATATTCGCCTTCCTTGTAAGTAAGTCTGTTGGCCATATGACCAAGTGATGGACATTGGGATCTAAGTAGAATTGTCTTCAAGAAGTTATCCTAAAAGGAGAGCATATCCAAATTTGCATTTTCCTCCATCCTGCTGTCTAGGATGTTAATGTGATTCCTGAAGCCCACATAGCAAGGTCCAATATATGTTTATGTTTAAAATGATGAAGCAATCAAAATGGCCCTAAATTACTAATCCCTGGATGTCATTCACATTAGAGAGAAATGAACCCCTATCTTATTTAAAATAATTGTTTTTGGGGGTTGTTGCTGACAGCTAAATATTTCCCTAATGATCAAGAATCACTGAATTAATATTAAAAGTTTATTCTTTTATGGATGATTTATAAGTATAATATTGTACCAGTGGCATTTTCAAGATGGGGTTTATTAGATATTTGCAAATACAACACACATTAATTTAATTCTTCTTTGAACCTTATAAAAGTGTGCGCCACTTGCTTGTGTTCTCTCTCTGTCTGTCTCTCTCTCTGTGTCTCTCTCTCTTTCTCTCTCACTCCTTTCTCTCTCTCTCGCTGTCTCTCCCTCCCTGATATTTGTGATATTTCATTCCTCAACACATAAGCCTGCATCTCTTGGACATAAACATATTCTACTACATAACTAGGACACTAGCATTATGGCTAAACTAATTAAGAATAATTCCATAAATCATCTAATAGAGTCCATAGTCAAATCTCCCAAATTATAGCAAATATGTTTCTTGAAAAGGCTAATAAAAGAGATATGTGACAAGTGCAATGAATAAAAAAGAGGTTAGGTAGGGGGAAAAAAGCTATATTGGAATTTTAAAAACCACATTTATACATACATATATATATGTATATATATATATATATATATATATATATATATATATATATATATATATATATATATATATATATAATGAGATGTAAAAAAACAAAATATTATGAGCAACTCTATGATAATAACTTTGGAAACATATGAAATGGAAAATTTTTTTATAAAAATAAAATTTTATATTTTAAGAAGAAACGAAAGCGTCATTAATCTAGTAACTATTGAAAAAAATGGAATTGGTAATAAAAATCTCCCCCATCTCTGAAAAAGCATGGGGCTCAAAAAGTTTCACTAACCTTTCAACGAACAGATAATAACTATTTTATACAAACTATTCCAGAATCTAAAATTAAAGAGAAAGTTTTGCAAACCCTTTTATGAGGCTCATATAACCTCAGTAAAACTGATAGAAGAAAGTAATAAGAGACAACCATGGGCCATCCTTAACTTAGAAACAAATACTAGAAGTAAAAATATTAATTAATAACTTGATCCCAGCAACGTGTTTTAAACATAATAGGTCATCCATAAGCAATTTTTATCCCAGGAATGCAGTTTTACCTTTAGAAAATCTATCAATATAATTAAAGGAATAAAGGAAAATGATATTATCTTCATGTATAAAGAAAGACAATTCAAAAAATCAGCATTCAGATGTTGTATTAAAAACAAAAAGAAAAACTTAACAGACTAGGAATAGAAGGAAACTTCCATAAACCAATAAAGAATATACACCAAAATTCTATAGCAAACACACACTGAATATCAAAACTGTAAAATCCCTCTGAACTTTCAGGATCAGAGGAAAAAGTTTGTCAACTTAGGAGTAAAGTAAACTATGTAGAACATAAATTTTGTGTGCCTGTTAAAATTGTTTTGGCTGCCTCATTCTTCATTCTCTTGGTTAACATCACACTTGAGCTGAGTTGCTTAACAATTTCAATGTTAGATAAAACACCACAAAACAAAACATAGACTCTGGCTTCTTGAGTTGCTACCGAAATGCCAAATGGTGCAACTCTGGTCTAACATACATATAATAGGAGTTCCAGAAGGATTTATCTGAGGGCTAGTTAGCTTTCCGATGGAGTAAATCTCACCACAGGGAGACAGAAAATGTAAGGAAGTAGATATGAATTTCCTCTTTTTTTTTTTTTTTTTTTCATTGTCATGGATTGCTGCAGAATGTGGTTGTTCTGTGGAAATTATCTACAGAAGTCCCACATTGGGAATGAGCAGCCCTGAGAGCAACCATGCAACTGTGTCTTTTGTGACACATGTTGAGGCAGTATCCAGTGCAGCAATAGAGAAGAGAACATGACATTGCTTTACACCATTCCTGGCCTCTTTTCCCACAATCCTGCTGCCCTGAGTTGTCAGATCCCAATAGAACACCAGCACTTTCATCTTTGCCTTTGTTTCTGCTTTCTGGAGGACCATTGCTGATACATATAATAGGTAAAGTCCCTTTATTTTGATAAATATGATTCCTGAATCATTTAATAAAAAAGAACAAAACAGTCAACTGAACCCCAAACTCTTATACAGGGAGCTCCCTTGTCAAGGTAGTGCCCATTCGCTGGGGCAGCCTGCACATGGTGACTGGTTAAAGAAGGCGTAAAAGAGCCCAGCTCCCTTACCTCAGTGGGGAACTCTCTGGAGGAAAGTGCTCCCTGTGACACTGGCTAAGGTGTCTGTCCTAAAATAGCTGAATCAAGAAATTCATTATCTACAAATTTAATATTACCAATGTTAATATGTTAACATTGACAAAAAAAGATAATTTAACAAAAATCTAAGATGGTAAAATGGAATAGGAAGAAGATTTACAAATGATAAATAGCACATCTATGAGCCTGACCTGATTAATTAAAGAAATAAAAATATAAAATATTTCTTAGTGTTTGGATATAAACATTGAAGAAGTAAAAATAAATAAAAAAAAAACAATTTTACATGGTTTCCTCTGATTATTTCATGTTTCTGCACTCTGGAATTTTTCATACATGTATTTTTATTTAATTCATTTCAGCCCAGTTTTGTTGCATTACCTTCTATAGTAGTCCCCACCTTATCCACAGGGGATATGTTCCAAGACCCACAATGGGTGCCTGAAACTATGGATAGTACCAAACCCTATGTATACTATGTATTTCCTACATATACATACCTATAATAAAGTTTAATTTATAAATTTGGCACGGTAAGAGACTAACAACAACAAATAATAAAATAGAACAATTATAATAATATACCGTAATAAAAGTTATGTGAATGTGGTCTCTCTCTTTCTCTCTCTCTCTCTCTCTCTCTCTCTCTCTCTCTCTCTCTCTCTTCCTCTCTCTCAAAATATCTTATTGTTCTGTCCTCACCCTGGTTGTGGTGATGTGAGATGATACAATGCCTATGTGATGAGATAAAGTAAGACACTCAGAACAGCACACAATTTAAAACTTATGAATTGTTTATTTCTGAAATTTTCCATTTAATATTTTTAGACTGCTGTTGATCAAAGGTAACTGAAATTGTAGAAAGCAAAACCATGGGTGAGGGGGAACTGTATTCTCTCTATGGGTGGTATATATGACATTACACATTTGAATATCTTACACTATCTTAGGAAGATTTTTTTTTAATTATTATTTTCTGAATTTTCTTCTATTTTGATTTTCTTGAGAGGTGATTTCAGGCCTTTTGAATGTGTTAGATGTATCCGTTACCATTCTTCATCCACTTCGTAAGTTTTAAGTGTAAATTCACATTAAATAGTTGTGTTTAAAGTAAGCGTCTTTTCTCTGTGTTCATGCCTACCTGTTTCATGGAATTGCAGATGTCTAAACACAGGCCAGCAGTGGCCCGAGATCTAAGGCAGATCTTGCACAGGTGCTCAGTCTCTTTGTCCAACAGGATATCAAAAGATCAATGCCCTGAGGCCAACACAAGGCTCAGTCTGTTTCTTGGATATGCAGTTGTTATTGTTCAATCCAGCTATGCTTAGGGAAAGCTCTCTAGCAGCTTCAGGTTCAGGAAGCAATTGAAGATTTTCCAGACTTCAATCATTCTTGGGGATCATACTTCACCCCCTACCACCATACTACTTCACGTGATATCTGGCTCTGTTCCTCTGCCATGAATGTACCATGTTTTATTCTTACTTCCCACAAGGCTTTACATTACTCATTACTGTCACATTCTTTTTCTGTTTCCGAAGTCTAGTAGGCGTTCAGCTTCAGACCCTATTCCCCACTGTGTTTCCTTTCTGACTCTAGTCCATGAAAAGAGGAGCAGCACGATCCAGTTTTGCAAAACCCTGGACCTTCTAGGATGTGCTCTTCTAAAGGAATGGCTTTGTCATAGATTAATGACTTTCAAGACCATATTAAATAATTTTTAATCAATAGCTTTATATCTGAGTCTCGGAGGCCCGATATATCCTGTCATGGAGGAACACCAAATATTAAGCAAAATTAGAATTGGTGTAGATCATCATAGGCAGAATAATTATACCAAAGTAGATCAATACACTGTCCCTGGAATGTAGTTTATGAAGGGAATCAATAGTATTCTGAATTGGATGTAAAGAGTGGATGGGTGAAGAGGATGGGAAGATACCCATTATGATCAATTGAATGGGTACCTCAGGGTATTACCAGGGCCCCAGTCTCTTTCCCGTGGCTAAAAATCAGAAGAAAGAAAGAAGGAAGGAAGGAAAGAAGGAAGGAAGGAAGGAAGGAAGGAAGGAAGGAAGGAAGGAAGGAAGGAAGGAAGGAAAGAAAAACATATTTAAATTTATAGTTCAAAAATATTTTCCTGAGGTAATATTTTCCTTTAAAAAGATTTTGAAAGAGCATGCAGTAACTGGAAAAAGTGATCCAGACTGATGAACTACAAGATATATCTTAAAATTATTTTAAACTGTTAAAATACAGAAAATATTACAGGCCTATCCCAAAGCTTATCCTCCAAAATACCAAGCTTTTCACCAACTTGATTAAAAGTTACACGTATAGTGCTAGAACTCTTTCCTAGGCAGACACAGTCCCAGCTACCAGGCATTGAGAGCATGACTAAGCTAATCAGTGCCCCTCAGCTGGCTTTCTAACCTCAAAATCCTTTTACATTAAATATTCAACCAGTCTATAGGACCTGAACATAGCCAAGGGAACTCTGGGGAGATTAAAAAAACAAACAAACAAAAAAAAACATTGTATTGTCTGGTCAAAGTTCATCTAGTTGCAAAACTTTGGATTCCACTCATAAACTAAATTCAGTTATTATAAATAAATTTAAGGAATATGCATACGAAGTATCACTTCAAGTGTGGACCAGCTATACCTCTCATCTATGTGCTGATTGGTAAATATAACACAAAAAAGTAGATGCCACACACATCCTTTCCTGAATCTATTAACGAGAGTGTTGGAGTTACTTTTTTGTGAGCCCAGTCTTATATCACCAAGATCATCCCTAGCAAGGAAGTGAGAGCAATATTTTTCTCTTTAAAATGTTTCATGGCTTATTTAAACATGTGATTCAAAGAAAATAAATACTTATATGCCATTATTCAAGATCAAATGAATCTATTAACCAAGTTTTACAATATCTCTAACATTATATTTTCAAATTTAAAATAGTGACTTTGAAATATGTGGAGTCTGGAAGTAAAGTTTCATCATTCAACTCAATTTAATTATCCAATCAGGTAAAAAGTAATCCCTTCTCAAACTCATACACATAATATACTGTCATACAGTGTATACACACACACACACACACACACACACATACACACACATATACATAACATACACACACAATTGATCTGTTTCAGTTGAAGGTTATAAATACACCAAAATGTTTTTTCATTACTGAAACTCTGCATCCACAAAGTAAAACTTTATAGCACTAGTTTTAAAGTATGTTAATTTCAAAGCAACTGCTATTCTCCAGCTATTAAAAAGATAGCAGATCAGCTCATCCCAGATAACCCCAAATGCATTTTTCCCCAGGTACCCTACATTATGAACTAACGGTCCTATTGCATTTCACACTGAGAGATTCTTTGTTACACACCATTAGCTAAGCTATTTTTCTCTCCTTTGAGATTTGACATAAACATTAGTATAGCTATTATTGCAACCATAAGATACATACAGATTTATTTGCTTTTTATCTTTCAAAGAAGAAACTTCATGTCTTGACTAACATGATATTTGTATGTGTTTTGAATTTTAACCATATATAACTAGAAAACAGCCATATTTAAAATCTGTGATGCAGAGATTAGATCACTATATATGGAGTTAGAAAAAAGGGCCTAAATTCTGGCAAGCAGTCTGTCTTAACTGTCCATATGAGTCTGCAGAGAAGTGAGAGCAGCGGGCACGTCTCCCATGCCAACAGGAAGCAGCTCTTTGGTGATGAACCTCACAGCCAGTTTCCTAAACAAACAGCACCTGAGAAAAAACAGGCAAAACCTTGTTTCTCTGACATAAAGTTTGCGTATGAGCTGCAAGTTCATCCCCACATGCAGAACTGGGGAAAGCTCTTCTTACAAAGGGAAAATTCTAGGGGACAGAATAACAGAACTGAAAAGAGACAGCATTTAAATAGAGAGTTTTGTTGGAAAATTATGCTGAACCCACCCAATTATAACCCACCTATTGGCCATTACTGATAGGTATCCATATCTAACGGAGAATATAATTTCAGCAATGCAAGTAAAACAGGAAGCATGAAAGCTACTAGCTTCTGGAAGAAAACCACAATATTGTTCAGAGATTGGGTGGGCAAGGCCTGCTTGGTTCTCTGCACAGCTTTGCCTTATCCCTCCTATGCTGTGGGAGCCACTTACATCCTCAGGCAGTCTCACCCTGCCCCAGGCCCCATACTCCTCACCTATGAGGAATTTAAAGAATACTAGTTCAGCCTAGGTGTTATCACAGTCTCAAGTGGTATAAAATGATTAATCCTTGTTCTTATATTCCAGCGACAAAAGGCCCCCTGTGAGGGGCCTAACATATAGTCCCTGCTAGCCTAGCTTCCTTGGCACTCTCCCACTATGACTGGTATATATGGCCTTATTCTCACCGTGGTTTCCAAGCATCACCCCAATGTTCCTGAACACGATCCCTTGTCTGGACCCTGCCTTCTGCTGGACTTCTCTGTGGCTGGTGGACAACAGCATAATCACTTACTTCCTGCCACCAGGCTCCCCAGCCATTTGGCTTTCATCCTCCCCAATACAGTTGGGTCTATTCCACCCCACTGCAAGATACCTTTCATAATGTGATGGACATGACTAATCTTTAGGTCACAGCACCAACTCAGTTCCTAACTTCAATTCCAAATAAATACTTGACCCAAGGATTGTGCCAAAAGATACACACACACACACACACACACACACACACACACACACACACACCTCATGTGATCCATACCACAGCTCAATAAGACGTATATCTTTCCCCAGTTTCAAATATGGGAAACTAAGGCAAAATGCGACCAAATAACTTGCTCAAGGCCTTATTTCTAGTAAACAAGTGACCCAGGAGTCAAACCCAAGCCTGTATAGATCTCTAGACCTAAACACTACACCCCACTGTCTGTTGAAATGACACGTTTGGACCCTCTCCAGTCATAATCATTCTCCAGAAACCAAGTTTCTACTCTGATTTCCGTCTGTCTTCTCAATCAGTGTGGTGTTTTGTGACAGGAAACAGGTGAATTCCCCTTCTGTTTCCACATGATAAATGCTGGTCAAAATATCTACAATACAGTGCAAGAAGAAAGGTGAGTGTCAACGCTGACAGCTGGAAAGTGCCAGGAGTGGATGCTTTTTTATAATGCCATGGGGCTTTGCGTGAGAGCTGCAATTTTGAACTGGCATCTGTTTCATCTTATTGTGGAAATATCAACTGTAAACAGGAGACCGATATCTCTGCATGTACCAATGGTATTCTGGTATTCAGATCAGATCTTTTCCTTGGGCAAATGTAGACTTACTGTTTTCTGCAAGTAGTCATTGACCCAGAGAAAAATGGTAAGTTGTTAAGATAAAAAATTAAGCAGCCTCATAGTTTAGTCAAAGACAACAAATTAGGGGATTTTTTTCCTGTCTCTCTTTAATATAAAATATTCACAACCTCCTTCAACCTTAGCTTCCTCACTCATAATACTACGTGTAAGTGATTTCTTGCTTCCTGCCAAAGATTTAGGGAAAACAAAGGCAAAAATGGTTGTAGGTGCTGAAACAGACAATCTAGTAAAGAAAAATGACTATACAGAAGACTGTAGCCATATTCTCTGTGTAGGGTAGATTTGTTTGAACAATAAAATTCCAAAGGGAAATGATATAAATAAAGTCATACTTGATGAAAAGCCATCCTTTCCTCCCTGCAGGCTTCAGTCACAGCAGAGATTAGACGTAAAAGTTACCAAACATTGTGCAATTCATTATGTTGGGTTCTGTTGTGTTTTTGAGGAACTTCCAGTGTCTTTGTCATATTGGGAAGCTACAATTCCTCTCATGATGTGTTAGAAACACACGCACTGCACATTCACCTGATGTCATCCTTCAATGTGAAAACAGAAAAAGAATCAACGAACAGTGCCAAGGTAGAATGATTTATCAAAAACATAATTTACTAAAGTCATCTTAAATTCTTAGACCCAAAGCCAACATTCAGGCAGCGCCCTTGCCCTGTTTTCTTCACTCTTCTTTCTCTCTGGGTTTCAGTTTGGATCATTCTTATCGGCCAATCTTCAAAATTCACAATTTTTTTTTTTCTTCTCAGCTGTGTCTTGTCTGGGGGTAGAGAGGGTACAGACTGAGTCCGTCTGTGAGGAGTTGAACAGAGTTTAGGTTTCTTGTTAATAGGTGACCATCAGTGCTCTACAGATCTTAATTCCTCTGGTGGCGGGCGGCAGTTACCTGGCACTTGGTGTGGGTCTCAGGTGCTCCAGGCTTTTCTCAGCACTACTGCCCCACCTTCAGGCCTCAAAGGTCCCTGCCTGGCTGCCCATTGACACCACAGGCAGCATTCTCTCGACTTTCTGCCCCTGCCCAGCAGTAGCTTACTGATGCAGTTGACATGAAATGCTGGACTACTGGTTGGGGCTGAGTGGTCCCCCTAGTCCAGTTCCAGCAAACCAAGGTCACCAGGCCTTGTGAGTGGGTCTTTCTCAGTCCTTCCTCCCCAATGGAAGAAGAGAGTTTCCTGTCGGTCCCCCAGATGCAGTCAACTTTGGCTTCCACTACTCTCCTAGAAGCAGTGGATTATAGCCTCCTGGGTCCTAGGAGCAGGCTGGCTTCCTCCCCTCTACCAGCAGCTGCAGGCTTCTGTTTCCTAGGAGACCAGGGTCTGGGAGTGCACAGGAATTCATGTCCCTGCAGCTCGGAGGGCCCTCTCCTGCCACCCCATCTTTCTGGGGAACTGGTAGAAAAGAGCTGGTGAGTGACAGCCCATGTTCCAGTGCCTGGGGCACCCAGGGATTCTAAACTGCCACGTAAGTCCACTTTAAGATAGTTTTAGCTATGTTCCTCTTACCCAGTTTTATGTGCTGCCAGAAGTGAAAGAGTATGTCCAGCTCCTTGTCACTCTGGATGTCAGTCCACCTGACTACCTTGGGACAAGTTCCCTGATGAGCTCAAGAAAAATTAGGACCTTGTGGATTTTCCTCTGTCTAACAGTGGGAGGGACATGGTCTTTCAAATTTCTACATCCTATGAGGGAGCAGAAACACTCCTGTACTCTTTAAAATAAATTTTCAAGAGACCCACTTTCCATGGGGGTGGGGAGGTGGTGGATGGGGAGTAGAGGGGTGGGGAGTGGGGGGATGGGCGGGGTTAAAAAAAATTCCTTTTCCTTTCTTCCATGAATAGAACTTCCTCCAGCTCAAGGCTGAGTCCTCCCATCTTTGAGTGCGTTCCTGAGTGTAATTCTCAAAATTACAGCTTGAGGTAATGGTTGAAGAATTGTTATTGCAAGAGCAGCATTTTCTAAAGTGTGTTTTACAGAATTCTACCTCCTAATGGATTGTAATGGGTATTACTCTTAAATCAGGATTCAGTGACCAAAGTTTAGTAAATGCTAGTTTAAAAAAAAAAAAAACTTTAAGATTTTGTTACCACACAACCTTTGTGAGCCTTACATAGGCTGTATGTGGTCCTTTGGGAGCACAAGAAAGCACTGCAACCAGCTTATACATAAATCTTCCTGCATGTACATAAGTATATCAGTAAATGTGTAGAGTCTCAGAAGTGGAATTCTTGGTTCAAATGGCATACTCATTTTTTAAATTTTAATTCAAATTCACATTCTGTACTTCCACAAAAATTATACCAACTTACATCTACAAAGAGTGCATTAATATTCCCATTTTCTTATAAATACTCAGTAATCCTATGCATTAATATCCTTCTAATATTTGCTAATATTGTAGGAAAGGGATGGTGCCTTATGGTTCTCATTTGCAAATTGGCAACGTGTGTGTTTGTATATTTCAGAAGTACTTAGTCTGTTAATTTTTTATTGGGTTAATCTTTTAATTACTTGGAAAGTCATTTATACTTTAAAGAAGTTAGGTCTTTCACTATGAATTACAATTTTCTTCTTTTTTTGCTGTTTGTCTTCTCACATTGTTCATGAGGTTTGCTCTTGTTCACGAATGTTAATTTGTATGTAGTCAAATTTAGCCATCATTTCTTTGATGATTTCTGAGTTTCATGCCATGCTTTAAAAGACCTATTCCACTCTAAACTGTATTTTAAAAATCACCAAACTACTAAAGTTTGTCATAAAATTAACTTCTATACAACTGTTAAAAACAATATATCTATACGTACTATCACAGAAATAGGTCCACTATACGTTAAACTTTTTAAAAAATCTTTACCTGTATTATTTTATTTAAGCCTCACAACATTCTATAAATTTGGTGTTGTTATTTCCCTAATTTTACTAACAAGGACACTGAGTTACAGAGATGTTAAGTATCTTTGAACTTACCTATAGTCTTATAGTAAGGGGAGGAGCCAGGATTTGCTACAGGTTGACTGACTCCATAGCTTGAGCTATTAGCCAAACTGTATTTGTGTTTATATCTGGAATATAAAGAACTTGGTGTGGCTCTTTCTAGCTGTTTTCTATTCCTGAGTGGAATTCATCAGTTAGGAAGAAATTGAAGTTTTCGGAAGATATCTTTAGAAGGTTCTCCTTTCTGAATTTGTTTGTTTTTGTTCATTTCTTCCTAGAATGAGCCTGTATTGCTTTTATAATGATTATTTTACAAAAAAAAACAAACCATATGGCATTACAGAAAGATCAATTGTCTCTCTGAAAAGGACAGTTTTAGTATCAAACATTCTCCAAACTTCTTCAAACCTGGAAAATAGTTTTGGAGAGCATTTTGAAGAACTGTTGTTCTTTTACAAATAATACCTTTGGGAGAAAGAACTAAAACAGTAGAATTCTTTCCCAATTCCCTTCACTTTTGCTGGCAGCCCTGTTACCAGGCCCACTTTCTCAGTAAACAATGGTGAAAGGAATGCCACTTTAACATTCACTGAGCATATAATGTACACGTTAATTAATATTTAGCCTTGGCCCTTTTTAGTTATATGTTCAAGGGAAAAGATTATATTGTTGACGTAATTTCCTTTTTTAAATGAATTAAATGATTATCTGGCATTTGTAACGTTCTATTTCAGCAGTTAAGATAGCCCACAGTTCATTGCCAAGTTATGTAGGTTATAGCGGGACTGGTTTCCCTCTACATGACTTTCCATGTCTGTTATTAATGTACATCACTGGAGCCAGGGCCTTCTCTTCTGTTCCCTGTATATCTCCACTCAGCCTAATAAAGTTCATACATTAACCGCCACAAAGTGTTTGTGCCAACAAAACCCAGAGCTTAGGTTAATTACTGGCGGAAGTCCCCTTCCCTGGGCAATCTGCACATCTATTAAAAAATCCTTACAGCAGTTCATACAAGCACAAGGCTTTTGATGCTTTTTATAAAGGGCTTATTCATCTGCGTTGATTAAATCCCACATAATTAGACTCAGTTCAAGGTCACTAAGTACAGTGATATGTTTCTATGGAAACATTTACATTTTTTGCCTATCATCCATTTCATTTTTTTCTTTTTTATATTAACAATTGCTGCATACCCTCTAGACTGGAGAAAATTCATAGCAGTGTCAGGGGTTCTAAGAATAAGAGTTTATTTCTAAAATCTGTGACATTTATTTCATTATCAAATAATTAAGAACCTACTATGTGCCAAGTCTTGAGAATATAAAAAATAACAATAAATAAGACACAGTCTCTTCCCAAAGGAATCCTCAGAATGAGTGGAGAACAGAGGCTCATAAAGATATTATTGCAATGCAGGACAGCTGGTGCTATAAATGGAGGTAAAACCAAACTTCATGGAACGAATGAGGACAGAAGGAAACCTGGGAAACTTTCTTCACATGAGCTGCACATTCCATGATAAGGAATCCAACCAAAAAATCTTTTACCCAGTAGGCAAGCATGTGCATAAGGTCATTCCCTCAGCAATGTCAAACTTCTCTATTCATTCAATTTCAGATTCAGTTTTTACCATGTTTCCATGCCAGGCCACTGAATACATACACAGTCACAAAAATCACATTGTATAAACTTAAGGACTTTGTGAGGTAATTACTATTCTATTTTCATATAAGAAAGCTCATACTCACAGAGGTTAGTTTCCTCAAAGCCATACAGTTGGGAAAACTTTGGATTAGAATTTAACCTAATTTTCCTGATCACCCTGGGGTACCGTGACTGTGCACTATACCACCATTGCCGCACCTTTTGTATAAATGTCCCAGTGGGTCAGACTGGGAGAACATAAGCTTATAGCTAAAGACACTCCAAGGGCTAATTTACTCTATAGTCTAGTCTCCCATGATAGGTGGTATTTTATTTATTTATGGGTAAAATTCTTCTCTATTCACTAATATTGCAGCCTAGTTATATTTTCAGATATAATCCAATTTTCCAAATTATCATAAAAAATTATTAATTGGAATCTGAACCTATAGGGCTCTTAATTATCTAAATGTATTTCAGTTTCTTATATATCAGTCTCAGCATCGTGCCCCATTTGGGGAACCAGAACTCAGAATCTGTAACTCAAGACAAAGGTCTTTGCATTAAATATTCTCCTATGCTTTCTTTTATAGTCACCCTAAAACATGTTCTATCCTAAAACTGTTTGCCAATCTAATTTGTTTAGTATAATTAGTGTAGCTAGTATTCAAATAACTATATTAAGGTACCACAAGATAAGTGAAGCTAATAAAAATCACTAGTGCATACTGAAAGACAAATTAGCCACTTAGAGAAATGACCCACACTAAAATGGTTTACCAGGTATCTCTGATTATCTTGGCACACATCAAAAGAAGACCAGAAAGAAACTAAAATCTAATCTAATTGACCAGGCTGCAATAATAATAATTTCTCTGATTTATTGAGTACCTTTATCCTGTACTGGTTATCTATTGCTACATAACAAATTACTCCAAATCTTTACAGTTTAAAACAACAAACAGTTATTATCTCATAGTTTCTATGGATCAGGAATTCAGGAGTGGCTCAATCTGGTGGTTCTGCTCAGGGTCTCTTATGAGGTTGCAGTCATCTGAAGGCTTGACCGGGGCTGGAGGCTCCATTTCTAAAATGGCTCACTGACATGGTTTTGTCAGGAACTGTTGATTCCCACACATGGACTTCTACATCAGGATTTTGTGAGTGTCTGCTACCTTTCTCCTGAGCAAGTAATCCAAGAAAGCAAGATGGAAAACACTATGTCTTTAAGGTTATAGCCTCAGAAGTGACACCCCCTCCTGTCCACACCATAGAGTTTACACTTATCAGCCCTAGTGACTGTGACAGGGGCTACACAAGAATGTGAATACCAGAAAGTGAGGGTCATTGGGTCCACCATGAAAGCTGCATACCAAACATACTTAACACTTCACAGGAGCTGATTACTTTTGATCCCATGAGCCCCATGAGATACCATGTATACCAATATGATACCCATTTATAGGTGTGGAAATTATAATTCAGAAAGGTTATGATAATGGACCCAAAGCTTCTAGGTAGCATATGTTAGAATTAGGTCAACCAGGTCTCCTTGTCTGAGCACTTACCTATGGACTTTCTAACCTTAAGAATACAAACTGAGAAGGACATGAGTGTCATGTAGCTGATTAAAAGCTGAAAACCATTCTCTGGGGTTGCAAAATAATTGTGGAATCTATGCAGAAGTGCAGGTTAAATGAAGGAGAGCCAAAATGCAAGTACAGGTAAGAATCCCTGTCAGTGAAAGAGGACCCTTCTGTTCTTGCCCATACCCTGCAACAGCAACCCAATCCCATTTACCCGGAATCCAGTTCACTAGGCTGCAACTACTGACTCCTTCACTAAGTAGAGCTGCATTTCAGAAAACAGTACACAGGACAATGGACTTAATTGTTCTAGAATCTATAAAAGAGAATCTCCCAGGGGTGGCTGGATAGCTCAGTTGGTTATAGCGTGGTGCTAATAACACCAAGGTTGCCGATTCGATTTCTGCATGGGCCACTGTGAGCTGCGACCCTCCTTAAAAAACAAAAAGTAAATGAGAATCTCCTACTGTAAATCAAGACATCAAGATTTAGTATTTGATATGCCAAATATATGTCTTAGCTTGGGCAATGTTGAGTTGCACCAACCTAAGGATGAGATATTGCTGGTTGACGTGGCCAAGGTACTTCTCTAAAGCAGCCAGCCAGCTAGCCAGATTTCAAAACTCCCTCTTCCACTTTAATAAAAACCTATAGCTCTAGAAATACTTCTTCACATGATTTAGTAATGATACCTCCAAAATGATGCTTCTGGCTTCCTGGAATACTAGTACCCAAGGACCGGACAGTGAGAACCACAGTTAGAGGTTGTGTGGGAAGAATGTTCCATCCTTAGACCAAGTCAGCATCTTCTTAGGAACAACCCCCTCCATTTGGGCTTATTTAAGAAATTTCATTTTCAAAAAGCAGTTATGAACTTCAGCACCAAATCTAACTGTACTCTGAAACCTAATCTCTGCCACTTTATAAATAACAACAAAATGAGTAATAAAAATGCAAATTAAAATGCAGGGGAGGAATGGTGGCTGGAGGGGAAGAAATCCTTAGAGAATTGGTTTATCTCCTAGGTAATGAAGATGACAGGCTACTGTGCAGATGAATTTGTTCTCTTCTAAGCCATGGGGAAAGAAATGAAGAGAAGTAAGGGCCTAGCTGTGGTATGCATTCTGAAGCCCATACACTTATGCTCCCAGGGTTGTTCCCAAGCTTTTGCACAATAATGTTTGATTACTACAGTAACTGATGACTGTTTTTATTTGTATTTCCCACAATGCTGCTACAGTACACATCCTCAGCTTGGGACTGCTGAAAATCTTTAATATGTAACTGCTATTTTCCATAAAAATAAAGCTAACCTCACAGGAATCAAGTCCTGAAAAAGTAGGTTTTCAGAAGCAATCTAATATTTTCATAGAGTGATCTCTCTGCACAGTTCTTTTTATAATTTAAGGAGGCAGCTCTGGAGTTAGGATTACGGAATCAGAGTATGAGCTATTCCATGTCACCAGGACACAAAAGCAGTCAAGCTCTCCACTCACACCCATATGCACATGACCTCACAGACAGAGGAACACTAGTCTTCTGGATATATTTGAGTCCCAATGGTGGCTAAACTGGGTTTCCTCGGATATCAAAAAGTTCTAAATATGCAAAGTTCAAAAATAAAATCCTGCACTTAGTATTCCTCCCCTCGGGGGAAAAAATCTGCTTAAGTAGAAAGTAAGCGATCGATCATTTGTGAGTATAGTAGAAAGAAAAAGATATATTTAACATAAGTGTGGGTTAACAGCATGTTGTAGCTACCAACAATCATGCTAAAAACACTTAGTAGAGTCTATTGCCTATTGAGAGAGACCATGCTCCTAGACCACCTCCACTCACCTACTCCCTATGTATTCTTCTGCTCACTTCAATTAGCGAGGACACTGATGGCATGGCTCTCCTCACCTCCCCCATCCAAGTGGCTTTCAGAAGGATCTTTGAATGCTAAACTTCCTAAGGCCTTGAGAGTCTCAAAACATCTTCCCTCACTCATCCGATAATTTAACAGGATGTACAACACTAATTTGAAATTCTTTCCCTCAGCAGTTAAAAATATTTCTTCATTATCCTCTTGTATCAAATGTTACTGCTAGGAAGTCTGATGTCATATAAGACTGAACATAAAATCCGAAACAAAAAATAATTAGTGGGAATATTGTCATTGCTTTATATTTTTGCAATTTAAAAAAGTGCCTAGCTTAATAAAAGATAGCTGTTTCTGCATTTTTTTCTATTGCAATATCACATGTCATGTACCTATGGGAAATCACTGCAAACTCATGTGATAATGACAGTGAAAAGGCAAATAATACCTTAGTATTATGAAATTATTTTTAGCTTTACACATTCCTTAAAATAGTCTTGAGGAACCCTTGGTTCCCCAGTTACACTCTGAGACATGCTGGTATAAAATGCTTCTAAAAACTGAGAAGAAAAAGTCCAACAATGTTATTTTTCAACGGACTAATGATGAACAGACCATCCACAGAAAAAGGAAATGGCCCTTAGGCATAAAAAATGATGTTCAGTCTTGCTCCATACAACTTGCTGAGCAGCCCTAAGCCAGGCACAAGTGGCAGCTGGCCTTGGTTTGTGGCTTGGCCTCCCCCAAGTACCTCTAAGCCCAGTGTGGGTGGAAGCCAGCGGTGGATTGTTTTGTGGCTCATGCCAGATGGCCCTGGGCATGGCACGGGCTGCAGCTAAACTTAGCCTGCAGTGGGGCCCCTTAAAAAAGGCCCCAGGACTGGCCCGCCTGGTGGCCAGCTTTGGACCAAGCCAGAGCACCACTCAGGTACCTCACAGGCAACAAATCCAACAGGCAGACATGGCAGGTACCAAAGACCTGCTCCATAGACTCAGCTCCTACACAATAACTCTTCCACTGTAATCATGACCAGGCCTTAATGAATCAGCTTGAGAATCAATCCCTCCCATTGACATGCAAACAGCAACCAAGTTTCAACTACAACAGGGGGTCACACACAACCCACACAAGGGACACACTTGGAGCACCTGGCTCAAGTGAAGAGGGAGACGGCACCCCCTAGGACCCAATGGACTCCTGCTAAAAAAAAAGCCACTCTGCCAAGACTAGGAGACCTAGCATATCTACCTAATACATAGAAACAAACACAGGGAGGTAGCTAAAATGGGGAGACAAAGAAACATGTCCTAAATAAAAGAACAGAACAAATCTCCAGAAAAAGAACTAAATAAAATGGAGACAACAAATCTACCAGACAGAGTTCAAAACACTGGATATAAGAATGCTCAATGAACTTCGGGGAAGAGTAGATGAACTCAGTAAGAACTTTAACAAAGAGATAGGAAACATGTAAATGGAGATAGAAAGCAAAAAACAAAAACAAAAAACCACTCACAAATGAATACAATAACTGAAATAAAGAATACATTAAAGGGAATAAACAGTAGATTAGATGAAGCAGAGGATTGAATCAGTGATTTAGAAGTTAAAGTAGCAGTAAACACCTGATCAGAAGAGCAAAAAGAAAAAATATTCAAAAAAATGAGGACAGTTTAAGGGGCCTCTGGGACAACATCAAACGTACCAATAGTCTCATCATTGGGGTACCAGAAGGAGGAGGGAGAGAGCAAGGAACTGAAAACCTATTTGAAGAAATAATGACTGAAAACTTCCCTAACCTGGCAAAGGAAACAGACATACAAGCCCAGGAAGCGCACAGAGTCCCAAACAAGATGAATCCAAACAGGCCCACACCAAGACATGTCATAATTAAAGTGCCAAAGGTTGAAGACAAAGAAAGAATCTTAAAAACAGAAAGAGAAAGGCAGTTAGTTACCTACAAGGGAGTCCCCATGAGACTGTCAGCTGATTTTGCAACAGAAACTTTGCAGGCAAGAAGGGATTGGCAGGAAATATTCAAAGTGATAAAAAGCAAGGACCTACAACCAAGAGTACTCCACCCAGCAAAGTTATCATTTAGAAGCAAAGAACAGATAAAGAGCTTCCCTGAAAAGAAAAAACTGAACATACCAGTATTACAAAAAATATTAAAGGGTCTTCTAGAAGAAGAAGGAGGAGGAGAAGAAGAAAAAATATGAATAATAAACTAACAATAACTACATATCTAACAACAATTACTTTAAATGTAAATGGATTAAATGTTCCAATCAAAAGATAGGGTGGCTAAATGGATAAGAGAAAAAGACCCTTACATATAGTGTCTATAAGTAAGATCTGATCAAAAGATGCAGAGACTTAAAGTAAACAGAGTTAAAAAGATATTTCATAAAAATTGAAGTTAAAAAAACAACTGGGACAGCAATACTTACACCAGACAAAATAGACTTTAAAACAAAGGATATAACAAGAGACAAGTTCCCAGTAATCTCACTTCAGCGTATTTATCTGAAGAAACCCAAAACACTATTTTGAAAGAACATGTGCATCCATATGTTCATTGCAGCATAATTTACAATAGTCAAAATAGGGAGGCAACATGCGTGTCCATCAATGGAAAGATAAAGAAGAGGTGGTGCATATAAGCAATGGACTATTACTCAGCCATGAAAAAGAATGAAATCTTGCCATCTGCAACAACATGAATGGACCTAGAAGGTATTGTGCTGAGAGGAGTAAGTCACACAGAGAAAGACAAATGTCATGTGATCTCACTTATATGTGGAATCGAAGAACAAAATAAAGAAACAAACAAAACAGAAACAAACTCATAGATGCAGAAAACACATTGATGGTTGCCAGCTAGGAGTGGTGTTGGGGGGTGAAAAAGGGGAAAGGATTAAGAAGTATAAATTGATAGTTACAAAATAGTCATGGGGATGTAAATTATAGCATAAGGAATATAGTCAATAATATTGTAAGAATATGTATGGTTTAAGTTGGGTACTAGATTTTTAGGGGTGATCACTTTATGAGTTATATAGATGTGTAATCGTTATGTTGTACACCTGAAACTAATATATATTGTATATCAACTCTAATTGAGAAAATATACCAATTCTAAAAAATATGACATTCAGTCTTGCTCATATCAAAAGAAACACAAACTAAAATTATGCCATTTACCAAAATGTCATAATTTAATGTTTTTTCTAAAGTTTGACAGTGGACTGTGGAGGAACCCAGTAGCAATAAGAACCTCAGCACTCAGATTTTGGGTTGTAAATACCATTTTCCTCTAAGAAAACCAGGAATCCTCAAGAAATAGCTGATTTCCAATCCAGAACAGAAATATACAAGATGAGCTTAGAACATCGTGTCATATCTGATAAAAAGGGAGCTGTCAAAGAATACTATCATTATGCCCAAAAGGCTCAAGAGCCAACTTGATGAGGTTCCCATTCACTAAATATGGTACCACTTCAGCATCAATAGGGATAATAACCACAATAGATTGAAATACGTTTGTTTTTTAAATAGTTACGGTGGTAAAAAAGTAATTGTGGTTTTTTGCAATTATTTTTAACCTTTTAAACTGCAATTACTTTTGCACCAACCTATTGTAATACATAATAAAAATAGTTTGTCAACTTTGAAGGAGGATAGCAAACCAACTCATTTTTTAAACTATTTTCATAAAGGAAGATTAAAGCATTTACTGTGCGTTTCCTATAAGAACTATACCAATGGTTCTATGCCAAATAGTAGGTGAAGGGAAATTTCTCTTTATAGAAGTATTTCAGCTAACAAATAAAGAAGGAATGATAGAATTTGAATTCCACCGCTATGCAACCCATAAGAAATTAATTAATCTAGGCATTGATTTATTGATTGGTAATGACTGTTAACATGACAAAAAGAGAAACACACAAGAAACATACGCATATGTCTCCTGTGGATGATCACATTACATGTGAAGTATTCTTGGAGAAAAAAACAACTAAAGAGAGTCGGAGCAAGCCTCCAAATCTGATCACCTATTTTTCAAGTTGGCAGGAAATATGTGCTCATCTGGTAGGGGCAGAGAGTTACATAGTTTATGTGACATTTTCCAGGGAGCTGTGCCCCATAAATCCATAGATCCCAGTGTTGCTTATTATGAACAATCCTAGAAACCAGACATCTTGTAAAACTGTCACACAAACAAAAACCACTAGTTGTTTATCAGATCTGTCATTAGCATACTTACAAAAATATTTAATGAATGTATGCCTTCTTTCTTTTCCAGGGAAATCCCCAGGGGAGAGAAAGGACTGTAGACCTGCTGCTTAACGGATTACTTTCTTCATGTGCTTCAAGATGATAAGACAAATTATTGAAAGGTCACAAATTGTGACATACTGAAAAGTTCACAAGTAATAAAAAGAGATGAATGAAACAAAATAAAATAGTCAGAAATTAACTCATATCTATAAAAATTTTATATATGTTGGGGATAATAATAACTAAAAATCAATGGGGAAATAATGGGTTGTTTAATAATTTTGTTATGAAAATGGAGACATTGTAGTAGCCATACTCCACGATGGTTCCCAATGATACCTGGATCCTGATATTCACACTCTTGAGTAGCCCTCTCCCACACTGTATCAGGGCTGGTCTGTGTAACCACTAGCATGTGGCGTAAGTGACAGTATATCATTTCCAAAGTTAGCTTATAAAAGACTATGATTTCCATCTTGGGCACATTCTCTCTCTCTCTATTTCTCTCTGTCTGTCTGTCTCTCTCACTGTCATTCTCACTCTCGCTCTCCCACATTTCTTGCTCTGGGGAATGCAGGCAGCCATTGTGAACAGCTCTCTAGAGAGATTTGCATGACAAGGTTTCAATAAACCTCCAGGCAATAGTCAGTGAGGAACTGAGGCCTACCGACAATTGTGTGAGTGAACATGCATCACATTTTCCAGCCTATATGATCATTGTAACCCTGGTCAAGAGCTTACCAGTAACTTTGTGAGAGACCCTGAGGCAGAACCACCCAACTAAGCTGCTTTCAGATTCCTGACTCAGAATAGATGATAATGTATAATATATTGTTTTAACCCACTAAGTGTTCAGACAATAAATAATTAATACAGATTTTGGTACCAAAAGTGGGATATGCCATAACAAAAGCCTATATGTGGGGAACTACGCATCTGAAAACACAGGCTAACTTTCATAATAATAAAAGGATGACGCAGAGTGGAATCAGGAACCCAGAGCGTGTAACCAAAAGCCCTGAAGAATAACTGCTGAGCAGAAGTAGAATTGAGTTCTAATAAAGCAACCTCCAACATTTGTCCAGCTCTATTTCATAATTACAATGATCCAGTGACTCTTTGTGCCCCCTATTTTCCCCCTTTTTGAATAGAAATGTCTACAGCGATTACCCTATGATTTTGCCATCCTGAATCTGTCAGGTATGTGGAGGACAAATAGCTTGTCTCTTCAATTTCACAGATCAAGAGAAATTCTACTCAAAGAATTGTACTTAAAGGAATATGTCCAAGGAGCCTCATACTTACCTGGACCTAAGTTAGATAATGAGATTCTGGACTTTTAGCTGATGCTCAGATAATACTAAGCAATAGCAAGATATAGATAAATAAGCCCCTCTATGTATTGCTACTAAAGAAGACATTTTTGAGGGGAAAATGGCAAAACTTGTTGAAATTAAAGGTGTTTATACCTACAACATTAGCCATCTTACTCCTCAATGGGGAAACTCACGTTGAAACATAGGAAGCATGTAACATAGGAACATAGGAAGGATGTTCATTAAAATAGTTCTTATGGGGCCAAGCTTGGATGCCATCACTGGTGTAATGAATAAATAAAATGTGGTGTAAATATTTGACAGAAGATGATGTAGCACACAGAAAAAACTAGAGATTTATAAACAGCAACACTAGTAAATCTTTTTAACAATAGGATTGAGTAAATGAATGAAACAAAATGAGCTCTGTAACTTAACAATATTTATATAAATTAAAAAGAAATACTTGCCAAATAAAACCTTATGGTTTTCACCAATACTTATCTAAGTACAGATAGTAAATGCTCTAGAGCAGGAGCTTATGGAAGGTAAATGAAGACAAAGGTGAGCAATGAAGGAGAAAATGATAAAAGAAGCTGCATTCTAATGAATCATGAACTGAGAAATATGATTAACTCAATTCTCAAGGTCTGAAGTCCACAAAAAGGAAAACACGCATAGAGAAAGGAAGAAACAAACAAGCTAAACAAGAAACAAAAAAGAAGGCAGAGAGAGAGCAAGAGGGGAGAAAGGCAAACTGGCTAAAAGGTGTAGAGCATTTTTAGTTAAAGAGCTCGGGACCACTGGGAGGCAGTGGCAACTCTAGGCTTTAGCTAAACTCTTCCGTACGTGGCACTTATGCTAACTCTTTTTCAGACATTGTGAGCTGCTGTACCATGAAACAGTGTCAGGAATTAGGAGTGCCTGAAGGTCTACCTTAGTTTTTTGTTGTTGTAGTTTTTTATAGGTCATTGATAGAAGGTGGTAGTAATGTAAGCAGTCCAAGATACTTCTATGGGAGGAAAAATATTTGAGAACTTTCATGCTCAATCAAGTTTCCTGGAATATCCTTGGAAATTGACCTTAAACTGTCTGCAGAGTATTAAGCCATTTGGGGTCTCTGGCTCCTGAATCCCTTACAGTGCATCAAATTCCTTTAAAAAACAGGTTTGAGGGCATTTTCAAAACTACTAATAAGATAAAATTTATATCACATGCAGAAATTGTGCTTCATTAATACAATATGAAAATGCTACTCTTCGCCACATAATAAGACATTCTGTCTTATTAGCAGTATAAAAGCCTTAAGGTGACTTGGTTGGGCAGCCAGTGATACTGCTTGCCTTTCTCCGGCCCATATTAATTATGAAACCATTCTTGAAAGGGCGGCGTGATACAGCTGGCTGAAGATGAATAGAAATATGAGACTGTATTTTTGTACTTCTCTCTGTCCCTTTTCTACTGAAACCTTGATGGTACTCAGGTAAATGATATTAGAGAACCACCATTTCTGAGACCCTAATTGAGACCATTAAAACCACTGAGGGAAAAAGTGTTGTGCATTAAAGACAAGACAAAACAAAAAGCAGGACACTTACATCTTAAAATAATATGGAGGAGGAAATTCAAAGAATTGAAAATGAAGAGAAGAGCAACAGATGCTGGACTGGAGAGACAATGTAAGACCGACTGTCCTAGCCTACTGAATAAGGAAAACATCAGTAGGCTGAAACTTCTGGAGATATTAAAAAGGCAAAGCGTTATCAAGAGCCACATTTGGCACATGTGTTAATTGTGGTGATTTTTATTATTCACGAAACTCTCCTGTTAGTGTATGTCCAAAAAAGAAAATCTAAGAAGGTTTTCTATATTGACCACTTTTGAATTGTTATTTTATGTATCTAAAGGTTCAGGGTCCTACTAACCAAATCCATGCCTTTTAAAGAAATACACGTGAAACTGAACAAGAGTAATCTTGGTAGCTTTCCTAAGGCAAGAGAAAGCGTGCATTTGAAGAGTGGATAATAAGGCACATTCATCTAGCTCTATTCTTTAAAAGAATAAGAATTCTTCATCATAAAAAAAAATAACCCTTTGGCTCAAGATACAATTGCATTTTCTAATTTATTCATCAAAAAATTGCTGAGCTTCCAGGAAGGATTTCTTACCTATACTTCTGTAGACTCTAATTCAGATAGTTGTGCCCTATTATGATAAGTAAATTCAAAGAAATTCAATACCACAATAAGCACAACTAATAAAACTGTCCTTTAGAAAGCCAAAGTCATATATTCTTCCCCTTGCTGAAAATCATAGCCTTAGTCCTTCCTGGAGAAATTATAATTTCTTAACCACGTGTGGAAAGAGAGGCCAAAAATCACCATAGTATATAGGAGTAAGGGTGAGCACTCAGTCCAGGAAATTAAATGCAAGAGGTCAGCGAAGGATACTCCATGACCACTGACAGATGGCACACTTTCCTCACAGCCAGAAAAGGTAGCCATCGCTAAAAGCCCTCCAGTGAATTCTCTGCCTCAGAGTTTACCAAGAGGAAGGGGGTGAGCAGATGCTGTAACAATAAGCATTCCCCATGGGTAGCAGAAACAAAATACTTGAGGAGTCCGAATCACATCACCGGAGGTGATTAAGAAATTTATTGTGAGCAGATGGATGTAACAGCTACTGTACAGGGCAAGAAAGCAGATGTTTACAGATCTTAAGAAGAAGACTCTACAGTGTTCTGATGCCCTGATCCTAAACAGGGTCCAAAACCAGGACTTCTCCATACTTAATGGCCCAGCATCCTTAGGAGGCAGTCGAGAGCACGGCATAGAGCACAGGCTGTTGAGTTCCTGGACCTAAATTTCTTACATTGCTTTTCCACAATTTACTTAATGTATGAAAACCTCAGCTTTCACCTCTGCATAATAAGGATAGTCATGTCCACGTGGCAGGATTATTTTGAGGTGACGTTGACAATATGCCTATGATAAATGTTAGAAAAACTTAACCCAGTGGCTGGCACACAATGGGACCTCAATGAATTGTCCTTAATTTTATTGCTATTAGTATTATCATCAGTTGTTAGTACCCATATACTAACATTCCTATAACACGCTTGGGATCAATGGTCACATTACTTGAACTTGTGATTTTAATAATGAACACCTTTTTGAAGGGCAAATATCATAGTATTTTGAGAGGACTGTTTATATTTTGGGATTGTGCCATTAGTGCTTGAGATGGTCTTAAGAAAACAAAATTACCAAGATCATATTAAAGGGAAAAAAATGTCTGAGAAGTAAATCTAAGAAAGGGAAAATGAGCTGTGAAAATGACTGCTGTGCCCAAAACACCAGCATTAACCCATGGATCTAGTGAGTCAGCATAGAATAAACAGCACATAAAGTTTCTCTACACAGCATTCCTCTCAGTGTGCACACAAATGACTTGTCTGGTGTGTGTAGCACAGAGTATGGGTGCTCTGTGCAGTTCAAGCCTCTGACTGGTATACAGCAAGTGAAAAACTGAAAAGATAACAAAAGACCAGTAGAGATGATTGATGTTAAAAGAAAATGTTTAAAGCTGGAAAAGCTAAAGGTAAAGATCCCTTGGAAACAATCATAAAAATGTTCACCTTCTTAAAAGAAAAGTTGCTCCCTCTTGATAGAGTTTTTTTAGTGGAATTGCCCTGAATGAGGAATTATTTTCCTCTACATATTCTCATTTTTGTCCCTCGGGAATTCTGACAGCAGGTAAGCTACTGTTATCTCCATTTCACAGATGGGAAAATAGAGCCTCATCAAGTTTGGGTTGATGGCTCCAAAGTGGAAGACCAAGGATTGAATCTTGAACTTTCTGACCAACTGTGCCGCCATGTTTCTTATCTCACACTCTCTCACTCAGAGACTCAATGGAATTTCTTTCTCTTGGGAATCCCAAGAATAGATTTTATCATTGAGAGATGCAATTCTCCCTAGAGGGAGAGTTAATGATCTCTTTCTCTGTTGATATTCCTCCCAGTTTTTGATGCCTCTGTGTTCTCCTTCTGTGAGCCTCGGCTACTGGTTGACCTACTTTGGAAGCAGAAGAAAAGGAACCTATAAGAGAAAAAGGAGCCAGCCCTAGAATGTCATAAGTACTTCCGGGCTTTCGTAAGGTGGATTTACACCAAGTTTTTTATTATGATGACAACATCACTCCACACTGCCAAAGGGGTTATGAAACATGTAGACTGATTGACACTATTGTCAAAACTAAACTTAAACATAGAAAGCATATACCGATATGTCAATAGGCTTTGAAATAGAAATAAGCTAAATCTCAGTGCATAGCAGCAACCTGAGAAACTGATGCTTATGAATCCTTAATAAACATTTTTGGGAACTAAATATCAAGTGCTATTTTCAGGGATATCTTTCCCTGCTGTCTGTTCTTCATGCTTGCATAGGTTGACATCAAGGCTCTCACATTTAATAATCTCCCTGTTGCTGGTCTCTTTATGTACAAATTAGGATAATAGAATTTACCTCATAAGTCATTTACATAAATAAATAAAATCATATAAGTATAGGGCCTCGATGATGTTGGTATATACAATTACCCAGGAAATATTAACCATCACTATTAGCTATTCTCCTGGGTGACAAGCCCTCGACACTCTCCTGTCCCCTCAATTTGCTTGCTTCGTACCTCCCCTGCCAGATCAATTTAATCCCAAATCCTAAGAGCAAATTTGGTCTAGCGCACCCTGCCCCTCAGGGTAGAAGCCAGTGCCACTTGCTGCTGTTTCAGTAGTAACCTTTGGCACCAGCTCCGATGGCTGGTTGTATTAGTTTCCTAGGGCTGCCATAACAAGGTAGCATAAGCTGCCATAAGCTGGGGGACTTATACTAACAGAAATTTATTCTTCACAGTTCTGTATGCCAGAAGTCCAAACCCAAGGTGTCCACAGAGCATGCTGTCTCTAATACTCTGGGTAGAATCCTTCCTTACATCTTCCTAGCTTCTGGCGATAGCAGTTGATCCACAGTGTTCCTTAGCATAGAGTTGCATCACTCCAATCTTTGCCTCTGTCATTATGTAGCCTTCTCCTTCTATGTCTCTGACTTCACATGGCATTTTCCTCCTCTTATAAGAATACCAGTTATATTGGACTAAAACCCACCCTAATCATCCCATCTTAACTTGATCATATCTGCAAAGAACCTACTTCCAAATAAGGTCATATTCACAAGTACAGGAGGTTAGGACATTAATATATGTTTTAGGGGGACACAGGTCAACTCATAACACTGATTTCTGCTTTGTTCACTTTATACACGCAGTTAACTTTTTTTCTTTGTCACATTCCGTGCAAAATGCTTGTAAACAAGACAGATAATGGTCCCTACCCTCAGGGAAACACCAGTCCAAGGAGGGAAACAGAAATAACTAAATACATTAGTAGAAATAACTAAATAAATTAGTAACTAACTACAGCCATAGTGAGTGCCAAAGAGTGTTATGAGAGCACGTAACAGGGAACCCAAATTTACTCCCTAGGAAACTGGAAGCTTCACAGAAGAAGGGAAAACTGGAAAACGAACAGGAGTAAACTAGGCAAAGGTGTTGGGTGGGTTAGACAGCAATCAAGGCACAGATAACAGTAAGTGCAGAGTTCCTGAAAGCAGAAAGACAGACACTTGGGAGGAATTAAAAAGAGGACCCATGTGGCTGGAACAGAGAGAACAAGGGGCCAGGGCATAGAATGTATGCCAAGGCTAAAAAATGGCTATAAAGAACTTGATCCTAAGAGCAAGGGCATCTGTGAAAAATTATAGGTAGAAAGTATTTTTTTATGAGGTTGGTGTCAGTTACCATTTCTGCTACATCAAACCACCAACAAATTTTCATAGCTTTGTAATCCCCATGTATAAGCAGGATAAACAAAGGTCTCTTTGACAAGCTCTCCCAGATTCTGACCTAATGTTCTTTTCTATTTCATGGTCATCGTCATCATCATTGGTGTCTGCTCATTCTGTCCACTATGACTTCATTTCCTCTCTATGGTATTCTCATTTATGTTAGCCAGATTCAAATCACCGTGAACACTGGGCTTAAAAGCCTTTACCTCTCCATGTGACTAACCTTGCTGAAGACAACTCAAATGCATAACGAAATTAAATAAACTTGGAGAAAAGTTTCTACACACACACACACACACACACACACACACACACACACACACACACAAACTTAGAGATAAGCCTTGCTGTAACAGAGCATGAATGAAAATATAAAGAACGAGAGAAATTATGTTAAACTTCATCGTTGAACAAGATGAGCTCTCTTCCCCTGATTGGCAATATAATGGAATTTTCCACATGAATTCTGCAAAACTGATTTTTTTAAGATTTTATAGTGTGGTGACACTGGATATATACATTCGTGTCTTGATACTCATTTCCTTTCAATGTGCATTTTAATTGGTCTGGAAACTCAACAAAGTGAAATCTACTTCATTTGCAACTGTCAAGCTAATGAAAGAGAAATTTCAGTGGTTTATGCAAACATTTGATTCATTCTGAGATTTGTTAAATCTTTCAAGTGCAATGGGATCATATTAAATTCTGGATTCTAAAAAAACAACATAATACTTCACTTGCCACTCTAATGCACAGTATTTCTTGTTAACCAGGAATCATAAATACCAGGGATTTAGTTTGAATTTGAGACCACCCTATGTCTCCTTGTATTAATGCTTCCTGGCATTAAGCAGGAATATTAAATTAAGGAAAATGCCAGTCTCATAGCTTTACTAAAAGTAATTTATAGTTTAACCATAATATTAAATCCTTTAATTGAAATTTGTAAAACAAATGGCAGTATTAGTAATCCCTTTATCAGCTTCCAATTCTCTGCCTACTTAACACCAGCCTCTAACCCAAGGGAAATATAACTCCCAAATGCAATCCTTGAACTTGGGGAAACGTCATTGAACCTTCACATTGCGTAACCTAAATGTTCACTATTCCTACAAGAAAACACATTTTCATTTATATGTGCTCATTTATTTTTTGTGGTGCAAATACATATTAACAGGGGATTTCTAGCTTAATATTATCTGGACTTGTGGCTTAAGCTGTAATTATACATAAAAAAGAATAATATTTCAAACGGAACATGGAACACAAAAACAGAATCAAAATTGCACCTAATGTGGTGGAAAGTCAAAAGCAAATGAGAAATAATAGCACAACTATGGAATAGGAGAGAAGTACAGAGTGACAGAGATGACTCAGAAAAGCTATAATTAACAGAATATTATTATCATCTTTCCAATATATTGCTCTCTGCAAAAGCAGTTTGTTTTTGATAATTGGTGCTTTTAAATACAAAGGTGTACTGTGCTTTCTTGGCTACCATGTGCATATTTGACAATGTCTCTCTATCTGGAATAGCAAAACTTAGGTGTTTAAAAGTAAAAACATCCTCCTACATCCTTCAGCCACGAGCCAGAAGTGTCAATCAATTCTGCTAGACCGAGAGCAGGCAGGATTGCATGAGGGAAGGATTGGCCAGCCCATGGTGTGTAAAGGCAAAGCCTGCCTGGGAAATAATGAAAGGGACTCAAGAAGAATCCGCTTAACGGGCCGGGGTCAAAGGGGAAAGCTGAGAGAGTGGGGGAGGTGAGAGGACACAGATTTGACGCTGAGCCCTAGGAGGTCTTCAGTACTTGTACCAAGCTCCAGCGCCCATCCACAGAAAGGATCCAAGTGGCCCTTTAGCTCACGTTCAGTGAGGGCACTGGGTGGAACCTAGAGAGCTCACGGCACCCACTGACCATCAACAAGGTAAAGAAAGCTCCAGGGAAAAGACATCCGAGCATGGGACATTCAAGCTTTCTGTGGAAGGTGCCTGGGGCTTTCCACCCATCCTACCTGGCCTACAAGTGTCCATGTGAAACTATTTTCTTTTGACTCTGAGGGCAGGGACCCACAAAATCTCAGAAATGACACATCTTGCCTCCCTACGTTGTACAAACATAGCTTTTCCATCCCACAATGGCATCAAGACTCTCCAGGAGTGTTGTTATCGGTTTGTTATCAGTTATTATTTCAGTCAAATCAAACCACTGATGAATTTTCAAAGCTTCAAAGCCCCCGTGTAGAAGCAGATTCTAAATCTCTTTGCTATAGGTATCCTAGATTCTGACCTGGTTATCTTTTCTATTTCATTATGATCAACATGAAGGTTGGTGTCTGCTCATTCCCCACCGCATGTCATATTCTCTCAATGGTAATCTCATCCATATGAACCAGATCACCATCACCAGGACGTTAGCTGTACCTCAAGGAAGTGAAGGTGTGGAACTCTTGACTGGAGCCTATGAAAAATCAATTCAAAAGCCCCACAGTTGTTGCCAGAAAGCTAGAAAATCCATTTGGAAATTCTCTTACCAGATTGCTGTTAGAGGGTCAACTGTACACTCAGGGAAGGGATGGGGGAGGGGAAAGGGGATAACAGAACTGGAGTGAGCAGAGGTGAGAGGTGATTGTAGATATCCCTGCTGGTTATCACTCTCATCCCAACAACCTGTGTGCCCCTTCTTAGTGTGCAGTGACATGGAAACACGCCAGAGCCAGTAGGGCAGGACCCTTCCCAGTGCAACCTGCCTGTGGCCCCTTTTCCCCTCATGCTGTGTCTGGGCCCCCCTGAATAGCACCCCAATTCTACCTAACCTTAATTCTGGGCTTACTGTAAACTCCATTCTCAGCTATGCTTCTGTTCAATGTCAAGGAAGAGCCCGAGTTTGCAAAAGCCCCTCATGGCTGCTGCCACCTACTGTTCATCTGCCAGGGAATCAGGGAAGTACCCCTTCTTCCCCAGCCTCCTAACCTAGTCTCCTTGAATTTCTCAAGCTTCCTTCCTGGTTCTGCCACCATTACTCAGAGGAAGGCCTTTAAGTCTGTAAAAAGGTGTCAGCTGCTGCTACCTTCATTTGACACATTGCTTCCAGCCTCCAATCTGAGTGACACATCCTCCCATATCTCATAACCTGACTTTACCTCCCTCTCTCTCCTTCTTCCTGGACTGTCTGAGTTCCCCTCTACCTAATTCCCTTGAGACCTTCAGGAGCGAGTTTAAAGTAAGTGCTCTGGGTCCTTTTTATCATCTGTTTCCATGTATAGTGAGAGTCCTGGTAGCTGACAGCACCCTTCTCTATCTTAAAATATATTTACATTTCCTTGGTCATTTCAATCAGGGTCACTGGAGTAGAGATGGCATCATACGTCTATTTCTGCTATTTTATATCGTATTGATTTTCCGTCTTAGTTTCTCACAGCCCTTCTTTCAAGGATTTGAGACCATTTTCCCCAGAAGGGAGACGTCATAACATGTTTATCCTCGATGCCCCAACAGCCAGTAGAAGGCAGGCTTTAAAAATGCTTATGGAAGCTTCAAGGGCTGGGTTTCATCAGAAAGTATTTTGATGATCCCACGAAGTTATCACACTAAAAATCATTCCTTCCTGCCCACAACCAGTAACCACTCTTGGGTAGCCCAAGAACTTTTTTCTGCATTCTCAAAGTGAGTTTCCTGTGCACTGAGGACAATTCCAAAAAAAATCAAGAGAGAGCTTTGCCTTCTCTCTTGTTGAGTGCTTGAATCTAAGTGATCTAAAATCCAACCACAAGTTCCAGAATTTTCTTCACCATTTCTTAGGTCATCACGTAAAATTAGACCCTTAGCAGCCTTTCCTGATAAGCCAAATTTCCTAAGACAACTTTGAAGATTAGGCAAAACTGGAGTTATCATTGCTTACCTAATTTATTTATTAGGAAAGGAAGGATAAAAGATAAAAATATAGATAGTCCAATAGAACAGTGATTCCCAATAAGAGTTATTACTGGTTTTTGTTTGGTTTTATTCTGTTTCTTTATTTTCTCCATTTTGAATTTTTTTTTTTTTTTTTTTTTTTTTTTTTTTTTTTTTTTTTTTTTTTTTTTAACAGAGAGTAAGGGAACTATCGCTTTTCCAGAGCCTACAATGTTCTGGGCCCTGTGCTGGCACTTTCCTGAAATTATTTCCGTTAGCTCTCCCAAATACCCTGCAAGATAGGCATTTCAGATGGTTACATCAAGGCTAGGTCAGAAAAGGAAGTGGCCTAAAAGCACATATCAAGTGGCAAATTCAGGATTCAAATTCATATACCTAACTCCATAACTTCCTTCACCTTACGCCATCTCTCAAAAGCTTCATTCTATTGTAATTTTTCATTCAATACATGGGTCATTGCATGACTAAATTAGGAAGGCCACAAACTGCAAGGAAAGCCCATAGTTCCTACTCCAATTCAGGAAACCTGGGTGTTGTTTTTCCCTTCCACTTACAAACTATGTGACCTTGGGCTCCCCATGTGGTTTGTCTGCCTCTCTCATTGCATCTATAAAATTTATTTCCATAACTGGATCATCTCTAATGTCTTTTTTACTCTAACATCCTATGATTCCTATATATAAGTAGATGAAGCCATTTGAATAAATTGATATATTGGAAATCAAGGCACAATTCTTTCCAATTCATTCCATAATATCCCTCCCTTGGAGAACTCGATTTCCAGGCACTAGTGTTCTCAGCACTTTAGACATCATTGCTTTGACAAAGCCGTTTCATTCACCTTTAGAATTAAAAAATCGTCCACCATGAGCGCATTTTAAAAATCACTCGCAGGCAAAGGTTAAAAAGTGGTTGCTACATATAATGAATTTCTGAAGACTCTTCAGTCCCTGATCTCTCTAATACAGGCACTACTTTACTTGTCAACAATAAAGGGATGAGAATAATTGGAAGCAGAGTCCTTAAAACACACACCTCATTTTCATCCTTCATCTTTGCAGCAGTCCTATCTCAATTGAACAAGAGCCTTTTCATGCTTGAAAGAAACTCATTTAACCTCTTTATTCAGATTTGATCTTAAGGAAAGGAAACAATTAATAGCCTTTTGGGTGCCAACCAGAGCCCTCACCTGAACTCCTGTTGCTAAAGTATGTGGGTGCCTGTGGGCATTAGGCAAGGAGGAAATTGGGGGTAGTCGTTTTTCTTTTGTCTGTCATACAATTTTCACCATAAATTAAGCCATTTTTCAACTTTCTTACTCTTGAGTTTCTACGGCATTAGCATCTTTTATCTCCATAATAATCATCACCCCTCACAAATATTTCCAGAGAACATTGTTTCATTCTTACAGCATATGCTCTGAAGATACTTTTTGAAGAAACTTATGTCCCAAAAGGTAACAAGGAACAATACAACTTGTATTAATAGAATTTTTATTAAACACACACACAACAACACTGCTTATTTTTATAACCATATTTATGAATACAAATTCATACCAAGATATCTGGAAGGAGATACAACAAACTGATAATTGTAGTTTCTTCTGAGGAGTGGAATGCACTGAGGGGACAAGAATGAAGTGATATTATCATAGTCTGAAATGTCTTAATATTTAACAAAGAAAATGAAAAAAAAAATATTTTTAAACTCTGAGGTAAAATAATTAAGTTTAAAGAAAATGAAAAGCATGTACTAGTCTCTATTATTCTCAGTGATTAGGATGGGTCTTTGATTTCTGCAGCCCTGATGCCCATGGAGCAATTTCCTCGGCTGTCTGCCATTTGAGGCATAGGGTCATCTACCTCCCACCCTCTGCCAGAAAAATCAGACTGGCAACCTTACAGAACATCCAGTGACTGTTGTACTACACATCTGGTATAATAGAACATAAATAGGACAGATTCTGAATCGGACTTGGGCAGAAGACAGGAATGGCTCCTGTGTTCTCACCACCCTGTGCTTGGTTCTGTGCCCAGGTGGAGGACCTCATGCCCATGAAAGTGGGTTTCCTGCAAAGACAGTCCTGGGATTGGTAAGAGTGCTCCCTACTCTCTGCTCCTGCCTCTCACTGCCTGCTTTCTCTTCTACGACCTTCCAACACTCCCACTGACCCTTATACCATAATGCCAGTCTTTTTAATCCGTTATAACCCTGTGAAGTCCCATTGCCAGTCAATTTGGGGTAGTTGCTATACCCCCAACCTCCTCTTCCAGTCTTGGGACTCTGTAGACACTTCCAGCTCAGTGTCAATACAGTAAACAAGTATGAGGTAAAAATTCTATAGTGCTCATCATAGCTAATGGGGAAATATTGAACACATTTCTCCTGAGATCAGAAAGAAGACCAAGTTATCCATTATCACCAATTCTATTCAACATCATGCTGAGGTCGTATCCAGAGAAGTAAAGCAAGAATGAAAATTAAACCATAAAGATTGAAAAGAAACAAATGAATCTGTAATTATCCTAAATAATATGATATGTACAAACTTCAATCTGATCTAATCTACAGAAGGATTATTGGAATTAGACTTTAGTAGTGATTCTAGATATGAAATCAGCAGACAAGAAAGAAAAGTGAAATAGAGGGCAGCTGGAGTCCCAGGTGCTTCTTTTGAAAGGCCTGTACATGGATTTACTTGCTGATGGACTCACTTGCTATGAACTCCAGAACTGGGGCAGCAGCTCAAAAGGTGTCAGGGACATATGGGGAGGAACTGAATTGTTTGGCTTCAGGGCAAAGGTTAAGGGGCAGCTTTTTCCCAAATAGAAGTGCTGGCAGAACCTATTATTTCTTTGTTGAGCCCTCCCCTCTCACTGTGTGCAGACAGAGGTGGCCACCATATCTGAGTTTTCATCAACCTGACTGAAACTGTTTGCCCTGCCCTGGTGATTCTCTGAGACCCGATCCCACACAACTTGTGGACCCACCTAAGACACTTCCACTGGTTTTTCCCTACAACAGCCTGTCTTAGCTCATGCTGTGGACTTTCCTAAAATATCTCAAAGGTTCACAAACCCCAAACAAGCAGCATCTGGCCTCGGCATGCCTTGTACCTCTTGCTGAGCAGTCCCAAGCCCAGCACTAGTGGCAGTTGGCCTCAGTTAGTGGCTTGGCCTCTTGAGGTACCTCTAGGCCCAGCACAAGTGGCAGCCAACTTCAGAATGCTTTGTGGCTCATGACAGGAGTGCCAAGGAGGGCATAGGCTGCAGCTGAGCTTGGTCTGTGGCAGAGTCCCTCCCAGAAGGCCCCAGGGCAGTATGCCTGTTGGTGAGCTTCTAACTGAGCCAGAGCACACCCAGCCAATTCCAAGAATGACACACCAAAAGGGGAGACTGGGCAGGCACCAAAGCCCTCCTAAAGTCAATCCTGCTACAGAGGGTCAGCCCCGGACAACAACTCCTCCACTGTAGTCACACCCTATCCTCACAACCAATGAGCCTGAGGATTGATCCCTCCCATTGACATGCAAACAGCAACCAAGCTCAACTACAAGAAGAGGGAACACACACCCCACATGAGACACACCTGGAGCAGCCAGACGAGGAAGGTGAACAGCTCATGTGACCAAAAAGACTGCACCATGGGAACTCACAGAATACCTACTATGTAAAATCACTCTACTAAGACCAAGAGACAGAGCAGCCCTGCCTAATACGAATAAATAAACACAGGGAGGCAGCCAGAATGAGGAGACAAAAGAAACATGTCCCAAATGAAAGAACAGAACAAAGTTTCAAAAAAAAGAACTAAACAAAATGGAGACAAGCAATCTACCAGACACAGACTTCAAAACACTGTGTTAGAAGGATGTTCAATGATCTCAGTGAGAACTTCAACAAAGAGACAGGAAACATAAAAATGGAGATGGAAAACATAAAGAAAAGCAGTTAAAAATGAAGAATACAATAATTGATATAAACAATACATTAGGGGAAATCAATAGTAGATTAGATAAAGCAGAGGATTGAATCAGTGATTAAGATGTTAAGGTAGCAAAAAACACCCAATGAGAATAGCAAGAAGAAAAAAATAATTCCCCTAAATGAGGATAATTTAAGGGTCCTCAGGGACAGCCTCAAGTGCACCAACATTCACATAACTGGGGTACCAGAAGAAGAAGAGACCAAGGAATTAAAAACCTATTTGAAGAAATGTTGATGGAAAACTTCCCTAACCTGGTGAAGGAAATAGACATAGAAATCCAAGAAGTGCAGAGTCCAAAACAAGATGAACCCAAAGAGTCCTGCACCAAGATACATCATAATTGAAATGCCGAAAGTTAAATACAAAGAGAGAATCTTAAAAGCAGCAAGAGAAAAGCAGTTAGTTACCTACATGGGAGCTCCCATAAGACTGTCAGCTGATTTCTCAACAGAAACTTTGCAGGCAAGAAGGGATAGGCACAAAATATTAAAATGATGAAAAGCAAAGGCCTACAATCAAGATTATTCTACCCAGCAAAGCTATCATTTAGAAGTGAAGGACCAATGAAGAGTTTCCCAGACAAGAAAAAGCTAAAGGAGTTAATCAACACCAAACCAGTATTACAAGAATTGTTAAAGGTTCTTTGAAGAAGGAGAAGGAGAAGGAGGAGGAGGAGGAGGAGGAGGAGGAGGAGGAGGAGGAGGAGGAGGAGGAGGAGAAGGAGAAGGAGAAGGAGAAGGAGAAGGAGAAGGAGAAGGAGAAGGAGAAGGAGAAGGAGAAGAAGGAAAAGAAGAAAAAGAAGGTGGGATCAGAAATATGAGTAATAAACTGACAATAACTATATATCTATCAAGAATTTAAATGTAAATGAATTAAGTGCTCCCATCAAAATGTAAATGGATTAAGTGCTCTAGTCCTGAGGTGTGGCATCCTGGAGTCTTATATTTTTGGAGGGTGGTCTCTTAGACTTTCCAGCATGGACACTGGGCTTCTCACTCTCTCACCCAGCAAGTTCCAAACCCTGCCACTCAGTTTGCCAAGTTCAGAAAAAGCAGGTGGGCAACAGCCAGGGACTTTGGTGCTTTGTTGACTTCTCAGGGTTGCCACCATCAGTGAGACTTGGACTTGCCAATCCCTTACTATCTTGTCACTCTTAAATATTTTTAAGATGTTTTTACAATTTTTTATCCAACATTTCTAATTATTTTCAGTGGATGGTCAGTCTGAATTATTAGCAAGCCATCGCCCTGGACACACAATCTGGCTTACCCATTTTATGCCAGATTTTAAAAAGTCATATATCCTGTCAGACATACTCTTATTTTTTAATTGTTTATTTAGATTACACATACAATTTTTTTAAAAAAAATAAAAAACACCCACAATTCTTTTAAGCAAATAAAATTAGTGTTCTCACACACCCTCATAATTCTGTTTTGTTGTTGTTGTTGTTGTTTCACATTTTGAAGCCATAGGCTAGGAACCATTTCGAATTTTGTTGTTGGTTTTTTTTTACTTTTTTTCTTCAACATTTTATCATAAGTATTTTCTCACATCATTAAAAATGCTTGATGAATATTTCAGTTGGTTGTGCAGTAAAAGTATATGTACTGCTCTAAATTACACAATAATAATGTGTGCAATTCAGTTAATTAAAGAATAAGATATGAGAATAAATAAAACATATGTATGCTTCACCTAGACTTTCCATTTCATGAAGTTCAACTCTATAGGGCAGGTTTAATGACCAGACTGAACTGCTGAAAGGCTTGTTAGGGAACTTCATTTGGGGACTCCCCCCACCCTCTCTCTCAGAGAATCAGCAGGTTTGAACTGAGCTGTTCCCAATAGGCAGAGGAAATGAGTTTTCATTTCCTGATTAGCTGACCAGCTCTAAAGCACATCTGAACCGGTGGCAAAGGAGGTGAGTCTGGAATGACCAGAACTCAGTGTTTCTTCAAACATACACACTCCTTTGAAGATCCTTTAATTTGAAGAATTCCTGCCTTACATTTTTAAACAAAGAAATATATGTTTGAATTTAGGAGAGAAAACAGCACATGTTTCCCTCCCACCACTCTTAAATCCCATTGAAATGACAGCAAAGATGTAAGAAAGGAATAAACTTATTATTGCTTGGATAAAAATAAAAATTGGAACCCATGAGTCAACTCAGACATTTTGATGAATTTCTATGGGCAAGAAAGGGGACAAAAGTGTATCAATAAACTGCAAGGAACGGCAGCCAAGAACACACAGAGAAGGCCATAGGGATTCAGGGGCTATTCTGCAGGCAACCACTCCAAGCTCCAAATTAGTGACCAAGATAAATGGAGGAATGTATATGGGACACCTGGGACATGTTTCCTACACCCCACATATAGAGAGACTGGCAGCAGCTAATATCTGTCGCTACACTGAAGTCTAAAATTTCTTCTCTAATGAAATTACATGATCTGCCCGAAGAGAGTCAGTGTTCCGGAGGTAGGTATTGGTGCCACAGGGTAAAGCCCTGTTGGCTTTGTCACTGCGGGAAGGATGAGGCCTGCCTATGTGCTTCCTGTATATACACCCTGAAAAAAAACCTGATAATTGTTATCCCCCACGCACACATACAGAGAACTCTCTGATTAGCTATTGTTGCTTAACGATTTATCCCAAAATGTTGAGATGTAAAATATCAACCATTTTATTGTATCTCATGATTACTGGCTCAGTAATTCAGACAGGGTTCAGCTAGATAATTTTTCTGCTCCATGTGACATTGGCTAAGATCACTTGGTGGTATTCAGATAGAGGATGACTGATCTAAAAGGCTCAAGATGGCTTCTCTTATGTCTGAAATAGCTAGAAAGTTGAGCTCCACTTGGATAGTTCTCCAGAGTGCCAACACGTAGCCTTAACAACATTAAGGTCTCAGAGTAGTTGGACCTATTATATAGTTACTCAGGGATCACAGACAATGTGTTCCAAGAGACAGGAAAAGGAAGGCTCTAGTCGCTCAAGGCCCAGGCCCAGGCCTTGCCACATTGTCACATTGACCATATTCTATTTGTCAAGTAGTCAGAAAGTCCATCTAGATTCAAGGAGAGGGAACATAAGTCTCACCTCACACTCCAGTGGGGAAAAGGGAGACAAAAATAAACAAAATAAACCACTAAAGATATACTCTATGAAAATGTGATTTGAGTTCTAAAGAAAAAGCAACAGGGTAGAGAGGTCAGGAAGGGGGAAAATAAAATTTATATTGGGTGATCATGGTAGTTCTCACCGCTTCAATGACTCTGAGCAGGAACATTAAGAAAGTAAGCTGTGTGAATTTTGGCTTTTACTCTGAGTACAACAGGAAAGTTTTTGCAAGTTTTCAGTAGAGGCTATTTTACAAGAAAACATGGTAGCTTAGATCAAGATGATACAGTAGCTGCTGTAAGTGGTCAATTCAGTAAAGATACTCTGGATATAATCATAGCCACAAATATCTTTTTAGATTTCTGGGCCCAATTCCAACGTGTGTGTGCGTGTGTGTGTGTGTGTGTAAAGGGCTTACACACACCAATAAGCAATTCAAGGATGCCAGCAGGTTGTCCAAAAATTCAACTCAATTCTGACACTATCTACTAAGAGATAGCAATAAATTCCACAGGCAATGGACTCAATCCCCCAAGACGACCCTCCATTTCAAATGCCAATCCCAAGCCCAGGTAATTACCTGTGCTTCTGACCAACCTGCTACAAATTGGAAGGTCCAGTGACCCCCTCCAACTCAGGATGCCAATTATACATCCAGGTTGTTACCTATATTTCTGACAAACTGGCTATAAATCAGAGGTTCACACTACTCAAGAAACTCACTAAATTACTGATTTATTACAAAGGATATTAAAGAATACAAATCAACACATGAAGAGCTACATAGGCTGGGGTCCCGAACCAAGGAGCTTCTGTACTCATGGAGCTTGGGGTCTGGCACAGTGGTACTTGGAAGCAGTCTGGTTCCCCAACCTGCAATGATTAAATCATTGGCCATTGGTGATTGATTCAATCTCTGGCCCCTCTGCTTACCCTGGAGGTCAGCGGGGTGGGAATGAAAGTTCCAACGCTCTAATCTAGTGGTTGTTTCTCCTGGCAGACAGCCCCTATGCTTAGGAGAATCCAAAAATCCTCTCATTAACATAACAAACAACACCTTTGTTGCTCTCATCACTTGCGAAATTTCAAGTGTTTTCGGAGTTCCGTGCCAGAAACCAGAAATGGAGACAAGGACCAAGTATGTATTTCTCCTTATAAATTACAATATCACACAATGTCTTTACAATGAATTAATTTTATCTTATACATCATAACAAATGCAGTTTGTGAATTATTAGTAAGAAAACAATGGTAACATTTCTTTTTTATTGAAGTATAACTTATATATCTATAAAAGTGTGCAAGCCTTGAATAAACCATTTGATTATTTTTTACATGGTGTGTATATTGATGTAACCACCCAGAATCACTCTTGGCTCCTTCCTGTCAATATTCTCTCCAGAGATAACCACTGTTCTCACCTCTATCACTATACCTTTGTCTGTTTATGCACTTCATATAAATGGAATGATATAAAATGTATCCTTTTAAGCCTGGCATATTTCACTTAATATTATGCCTGTAAAATTAATCCGTGTTGTTTACATAATAATGGGCTCATTCTTCTTCTCTGAATATAGCATGATTTCTTTATAAAGATATAGCTAATAGTATTTGCTGACCATTTGGAAATGGGGTCTGAAAGAAAGGAATCATTTTTACTCTCAGCTTCTAGAAGACTTGGAATTACCATGCGGAAGGGTGTAAAAGGAGCAATTTTTTAATGAGCAGGATGGGAAACAGTTCTGTTTGGGGAATGCTACATATGAGATGCCTGTTAGACATCTAGTGGAGAGACTACAGAGGAGTTGAATATGTAAATCTGAAATTATGGAACATGTCTAAACTGAAGACATGACTTTGGGAATCTTCGATGTATATAGATGTTACTTAAGACCTTGGGAATGGATAAGCTCTATGAGAGAACGAAGGTGCTACCCAATAAAATCAGCAAAGGACTGAGCTCTAAGCAATGCTGAGAGCTCATGCAGAAGGATGAACATGTGAAGAAGACAAAGAAAGTTTGGCTGAAAAGGTAGGAAAAGAACGAAGTGGTGTCCTTCTAGATTACAAAAGTAAAGTAAGAACGTATTTCAAAGAGACATGTGGCAAAGGTTGCTCATAGGCCAGTAAAGACTGGGACTAACTTAATGAGACCTGTATCATTGAAGGGCTGGAGGAAAAGCCTGATTGGATTCCTGTGGAAGCAACTGCTGGTTTCCACCCAGTAGCCATGCACTGTTTTTCTTTAGAAACAAGAACTCTGGTTTTATTTGTGGTAAAATGCACTGAGCTATATTTTCTACTCTACATTTCATCAAGGTGTGACCGTATATGAGAAGTAAGTAGATGTGTGTGGAAGACTTCTGTGAGCAGGCTGAAAGGTAGTTGATTCAGCTAGTAGGCACCCTTTGCCCTTCTGTATCAGCCAGAGTTTTACTATGACAGTTCTATGAAAAACAAAAACAAAATAAATCAGTGGCTTTCAATAAACATCCTATTTCATGCTTCCAAATCAGTAGTTTGGCTGAATTGATCTGGACTCCCAGGGTTTCACTGAGCAAGGCTCTAGTCCAGACTCTGGATTAGGTTCAGGGTTGCATCAATTCCAGGCTGATAGAAAAACATCTGTTCTCATGGCAGGGGTAGGAGCTTCTTGGAGGCCTGTGGAAATTTGCCATGCCTCTAATGCTTTGGCTCAGAATCCACAAGATCACATGTACTCATAGGCCAAAGAATTTACATGAGTGGGCCCAAAGTCAATAAAGAGGGTTATTATTCTCTACCAACTGTAAACCATAGCAGGAGAGTAGACGTATAAAAAAATATATATGCAAATCGTAACATCTACCACACTGGAGCACCAGCAGCCTTTTTGTGTCATGTGACCTTGGAAGCACGCAGCTAAAGTGGTAGATTAGAAATACATGCCCCATCTGTCCATGGAGTCACCATATCAACCCTGGCCAGGCTAAATCTGACTTGATTTTATGTAGGAAAGAAAAAAACTGTTGTCTTTTAAATTTATTTTTATGTTTATTTTATATTATGTGCAGCTAAACTAATATTAATGGTCACAAGTTGATTTAAGTAAGAATGGGAGGTGTATGGATAATACCTTCAAGAGATTTTTTATACAAAAGAGCAGAGACATGGAATAGTAAGTGAAGAGGCAAAGGATTAAAGGGAGGTTTGTTTTATCATTTTAAATTGCAAAGTATTATAGCATGTTATATTATGATGATAAAAATCCAATAAAGAAAGCATGTAATTGATACAAGACAGAAAATTATTGCGCTACCATCGTTGAGCAAGCAAGAAGAGAAGGGATCCAGTGCCAACCTTGACAGGTGGTACTTAGAGGTACATTTGTTTTGACTTAATCATAGAGCAATTCATACCCATTAAAGGACCTAAACTATCTAAATTCTGTGAATTTTTCCCAAGAGTTTTCTATGCAACTCCATATATTTTTTAAAAATTTTATTCATTTTTTAATTTTGGATAAATAATAATTGAACCTTTCACAGAAACTAACTCCAACCCTCCCCACATTGATTTTCATTTTGAATTGGGACAGGAAGTAGAAGGAGAGTTTATACTGTTTGGGATTATATGAATGATCAAAAGATGGGGCAATAGCCTGAAATAATTCATTAAATAACATAAATCATTTTGCAAATGAAAATGTAAGATGCAGAAAGCTGATAAAGCAAGTAAAGAAAAATTCTACTTTTTCTAAGTCCTCTGTTAAAACGTAATTTTAAAATCCACAGATGTTTACAGGAGGTAAAAATATATTTCCTTGTTTGATGAAACTACTACAATTCCAATTATGTAAATCCCCCACAGCACTAATTAAAGTTTAAATTTTTTTTCTCTCTCTAATGTGAATAGCATAGTGTTTTTATATAAATCAGGAATTGCTTTTCTTCCCTGTTCTGCCAGATAAGAGTCAGGACTCTTTTAAATACATATTTTTCCTTCCAGAGGGAGCAGATTGGGAAGAAATATCTGAAGTTCCATTTGAGATTTGTTAACTTTGAGATGCCTACTACACACTCCAATGGAGATGTTAAGTAACAAGCTGAATATATGAGTCTGGAGTTCAGGGAAAAGGTCTGAGCTAGAGATATAATTTTGGGAGTCATCAGCATTTAGTATATTTAAAGGCATGGAACTGGATACGATCATCTAGGGATTTAGTGTACATAGAAGAAGAAAAAAAACAGATCCTTAGAATGAGCCTAAAGGCACAACATTTAGAGATTAGGGAAATGAGAAGAAATCAGTAAAGAAGACTGAAAAGGAACAGCTGGTGGTAAGGAAAACAGGAAGAATAGCATTCTAAAGTCCAAAAGAAGAAAGTGTCTAAGAGATTTATTTATTTTGACTAATAAGTTAAATATGGAGAAGTGACATTAGATTGTACAAATGACATTAGGAGGAATTAGTGTCTCAATAAAAATTCTTAGAGACTTCTGGTCATGATGATGGAGTAGATAAATGCTGTGCTAGCCATCTTCCACAAAACATCAAAATTACAACTAAATTATAGAACAAATGCCCTTGAGAACCACCTGAAGACTAGCTGAACAGAACTCCTATAACTAAGGATATAAAGAAGAAGCCACACCAAGACTGGTAGGAGGGGCAGAAATGCAAAATGGGCTGGTCCCGCATCCATGTGTGACAGATTCAGGAAGGATACCTCAGCTGTGGTGGTCCCCACTGAGGAGTGAGGGGTTCCAGCCCCACACCAGGCTCCCCAGCACAGAGTACCAGTGCTGGTAAAAGGAGTTACCACAACACCTGCCTGTGAAAAGCAGCAGGAACTCAGTCCAGGTGAGACAGAGGACTCCTGTAGACCCAGGAATCTTCTTAAAGGGCTCAAGCATAGACTCACACATTCACAAATATTTACCCTAAGCTCCAGATAAGAGATAGCATTTGAAAGGCACCAAGGGCATATGAGGAGGAACTGAATTGTCTGGCTGCAGAGCGAAGGCTGGAGGGGCAGTTCTCTCTAGAACAAAGGTGCCATTTTTCTTTTGTTGAGTCCTCCCCCCACACAGCCTACAGGTAGGTGCAGGTAGGTACCAAATCTGAGTCTTAATTAAACTGGCTAATACAATATTTGCCCCATCCTGGTGATTCTCTGATACCCCACCCCAAACAAGTCTTGTGCCCAGTCCAAACTTTTTTCAGAAGCTAATCCACACAAGCAGTCAGCCAGGGTCTACACTGCAAACTTTCCTGTAATATATCAAAGATCCACAAACCCCAAAAAAAGCAGCAGCCATCCTTGGCATGCCCTGCACCTCTTGCTAAACGTACCCAAGCCCAGCACTAGAGGAAGTCAGTCTCAGTTCATGGCATAGCCTCTCCCAAGCACCTCCAAGCCCAAAACAAGAAGCAACCATCTGCAGATCACTTTGTAGCCCCTACCAGGTGGCACCAGGCTGGTCACAGGCAGCAGCTGAACTTGGCCTGTACTGGAGTCCCTCCCAACACACCTGATGGCCAGCTTCAGACAATATCAGAGCACCATCCAATCACCTCCACAAATAACACACCCAAAGAGCAGACTAGGCAGGCACTAGAGCCCCACTAAAACAAATTCTGCTCTGTGGAGTCAGCCCTGGCATAACAGCTTGTCTGCTGTAGTCATGGCCAGTCCTCAAAGCCAGTCAGCCTAAGGGTCAGTCCCACCCACTGATGTGCCAACAACAACCAAGGCTCAGTTACAATAGGAGAGGACACACAACCCACACAAAGAACACCCCTGGAGCATCTGGGTTAGATTAACAGGGAGACAGTGCCACTGGGACCCATAGGACACCTTCTATATAAAGCCACTCTGCCAAGACTGGGACATAGCAGATCTACCTAATACATAGAAACAAACACAAGGAGACAGCCAAAATGGGGAGACAAAAAAACATGCCCCAAATGAATGGGACAAAATTCCAGAAAAAGAACTAAACAAAATGGAGGCAAGCAATCTATCAGTTGTAACACTGGTTATAAGGATGTTCAATAAACTTACAGGAAGAATAGATGATCTCAGTGAGAACTTCAACAAAGAGATGAGAAACATAAAAATGGAGATAGAAAATATAAAAAGGAACCAGTCAGTAATGAAGAATACAATAACTGAAATGAAGAATACATTAGATGGAATCAACAACAGATCAGGTGAAGTAAAGGATCAAATCAGTGATTTAGAAGTTAAGGTAGCAGAAAACACCCAATCAGAACAGAAAAAATAGAAAAATTAGGATAGTTTAAAGGGACAACATCAAGTGCACCAACATTCAGATCATAAGGGTACCAGAAGAAGAAGAGAGCAAGCAAGGAATTATAAACCTACTTGAAGAAATAATGATGGAAAACTTCCCTAACCTGGTGAAGGAAATAGACATAGAAGTCCAGGAAGCACAGAGAGTCTCAAACAAGGTGAACCCAAAGAGTCCCACGCCAAAACACAGCATAAGTAAAATGCCAAAGGTTAAAGACAACGAAAGAATCTTAAAAAGCAGCAAGAGAAAGGCAGTTAGTTACCTACAAGGGAACTCCCATAAGATTATCAGCTGATGGACAGAGGACCTGAAGAAACATTTCTCCAAAGAGGACATACAAATGGCAAATAGACATATGAAAAAATGCTCAACCTCACTAATCATCAGAGAAATGCAAATAAAAACCACAATGAGATATCACCTCACCCCAGTCAGAATGGCTATCATCAACAAGATAAATAGTAACAAATGTTGGAGAGGCTGTGGAGAAAAAGGAACCCTCATACACTGTTGGTGGGAGTGCAGACTGGTGCAGCTGCTATGGAAGGCAGTGTGGAGGTTCCTCAAAAAATTAAGAATAGAATTACCATATGACCCAACAATCCCTCTCCTGGGTATCTACCCAAAAATCTGAAAACATTTATCCATAAAGACACGTGTGCTCCAATGTTCCTTGCAGCTTTATTTATGGTGGCCCAGACATGGAAACAACCAAAATGTCCTTCGATAGATGAATGGATAAAGAAGTTGTGGTATATACACACAATGGAATACTATTCGGCAGTAAGAAAAGATGATATAGGAACATTTGTGACAACATGGATGGATCTTGAAATTATAATGCTAAGCAAAATAAGTCAGACAGAAAAATTCACTGATATGTGGTATATAAACCAAAAACAACAAAAGAACAAGACAAACAAATGAAGGAATAAAAACACATAGACACAGACAATAGTTTAGGGGTTACCAGAGGGGAAGGGGGAAAGGGGGCTCTAGAAGAGGGTAAACAGGGTCTAATATATGGTGTGGAAAAAGAACTGACTCTGGGTGGTGAACACACAATGTGAGATATAGATAATGTATTACAGAATTGTACACCTGAAATCAATGTACTTTACTAACAATTGTCACCCCAATAAACTTTAATTTTAAAAAAAGAAATTGTCAGCTGATTTCTCAACAGAAACTTTGCAGGCCAGAAGGGATAGGCACAAAATATTCAAAGTGATGAAAACCAAGGGCTTACAATCAAGATTACCCAGCAAGGGTATCATTTAGAATTGAAGGAAAGATAAAGAGCTTCCCAGACTAGAAAAAGCTGAAGGAATTCATCAACACCAAACCAGTATTACCAAAAAAAATGTTCAAGGGACTTTTTTTAGAACAAGAAGAGCAAAATCTGAAATATCAATAAGAAAATATTGCAAAGGAAAAAATTCTCATTGAAAACAGCAAACACATAAAATCAGTGGATCAACAAACACTTAAGCTAATATAAAGGTTAAAGGCAAAAGTAGAAAGGTTATGTGTAATTACAACAGTAAATTAGAGATACATAAACACACACATAAAAGAAGTAAAATAAAATGACAAAAACATAAATATGGAGGGAGTAAAAATGGTAGTGACTTTAGAATGTTTTCAAACTTAAGTGACCATCAACTGAAAAAAGACTGTTATAAACATAGCTTGGTGTAGATGAAGCACATGGTAACCACAAACCAAAATTCTACAAGAGATGTACAAGAAATAAAGATAAAGGAATCCAAACACAACACTACAGAAAGTCATCAACATACAAAAGAAGAGAACAAGAGAATAAAAAGAACAGAGAAGAACTAGAAAAACAATCAGAAAACAATTAATATAGTAGCAAATAACTACACATCTATCAATAAATACTTCAAATTTAAATGGATTAAATACTTCAATCAAAAGTCAAATGGATAAGGAAGAGGTGGCACATATATAGAAGGGAATTATTACTCTACCACAGAATAGAAAGAAATCTTACCATTTGCAACAACATGGATGGACCTGGAGGGTATTACACTAAGTAAAATAAGTCAGACAGAGAAAGACAAATACCATATCATTTCACTTATATGTGGAATCTAAGAAAGAAAATAAATGAACAAACAAAATAGAAACAAACTCATAGATACAGAGAACACTTTGATGGTTGCCACATGGGAGGATGGGTGAAAAAGGGGAAGGGATTAAGAAGTACAAATTGGTAATTACAAAATAGTCTTGGGGATGTAAAGTACAGCTTAGGGAATAAAGGCAATACTATTGTAATAACTATATATGGTGTCAGATGGATGTAAGACTTACCAGGGGATAACTTTGTAAGTTATATAGATGTATAATTACTATGCTGTATACCTGAAAGTAATATAATATTGCATGTCAACTGTAATTGAAAAACAAAAAAATAAAAAATTTTAAAGAAACAGAAAAAAAATGTTTTAAAGAATATTTAGAATGAATGGTGGGAGTGACCACCCCTTTGGAGTGGGTTCAAGAGAGAACTGAAGATAAATTAGAGACAACAGGAATAGAGAACACTGGAGCTTTGCTTCAAACAGGAAGAGAAAGAAATTGGGTGATGAGGCCAAGGAAGTTTGTTTGTTTGCTTGTTTGTGTTTTTAAGTTAAGAGAGGAATAATAGCATGTTGCTACATGGATGGGAATGATCCAGAAGAAGAGAAAGCTGATGATGCAGGAGAGAAATGGGAAACTTACTGAAGGGGTGTAAGTGAGAAAGGATACAATGTGTTGCACAGGAGGAAAAGGTTGGTGTTAGCTGGGAACAATGACAGTTCATCCAGAATGACCAAAAGAACACAAAAAAAGTTAGAATATATAGACACCAATGCAAGTAAGGTGTTATATATGATAGTGGGAGTTTGTAGAAGCTCTTTCTAATTTATTTACTTTTCTAGGTATCATCAACTAAGTGAGGATGGGGGAGAAAATATGAGAGCTTTCAGGAGAGTAGGAAAGTAAGAAATATCCATCTAGAATAGTAAAAACGAAAATAAACTTGGAAAATATAATGTGATCACCTGGCAGTTTTAATGGTCACTTGAGGTTATCGATCATCAGTGTAAACAGAGCAGTCAGCATAGTTGTATGTTTTACTACAGCCATTTTTAGCAATGGATCCAGGCCTGGAAAGAGTTTCGTCAGTGGTTCACAAAGCAGTATGGCAAACTAAAGGGGGTCAAGAGTGGCGGGTGTGCAAGGAAATGATTAAAATGATTGACCACAGAATTTAAGCTTAGGTCACCACGGAGAGGATGACCTGAAGGGAGTGATGGAGAATGTTAAAATGGTAACATCTGGGATTGAAGGTCCAAGTAGAGACTAAAGTTATTCAAGTCAGGTACTAAAAGGGATGAGCAGAAAAGATGGTGGGAGAGTTGTAGAGTACTTAAAATTGACATTTTGAAGGAGATACAGTTTCAGGACAAGACCAAAGCGTAGCATGAAACTGAGTGCCAAGGTAGGCAAAAGGACAAGATCAGTCAAGGAGTGGTTAAGGAAACACAAGTCCAGGGAGTTGGAAGGATCTTGAAGTAAATATTTAAATCCCTAAGAATTACAATAGCAGAATGTTAGCACACAAATGACAGTAATCCAGAAGCCAACGCCTTTATTGAAGATCATTGGTCTGCCATGGATGACAATAGAGAGGATGGTTACTGGTTGAGTTGGCTAATTTCATAGTCTAATGACATGAGATGTAAACCCAGGATTTTTATGGAGGAAACAGGGGGAACGGCAGAAAGTGTAAGAGGAGCAGGAAGTGCGTGGGCCCACCTATAACACCTAGGGGTGTGAATACTGTAGGAGAGAAAAGAACCACCTTGGGAGGGCTGCAGGGCAAACCTTAACTTGAGGCGAAGGCTAGGCTTCAGTTTTAGTCGGCACACTTTGGTCTTTGTGTTGAGAATGGATTGATAGGGAACAAAAGGTGGCAGTAGAATGACAAGGTAGAAGGCTATTGCAAAAATGGAGGCAAAAGATGAGGAAGGCTGATCCCAGAGAGATGGCAATAAATGTGTTAAGAAATGGTCAGAGTCTGAGATTCTGACCACTTTTAAATAAATCATATTTCATTGCACCATTGATTTTAGATGCCCCATTATTTTACATACCACTAGGAAAGAAAACAATGCTGACCATTAAAATCATATAATTTTAGTAATCAAATTAAAGTAATATAATTTAATATAATTTTTATTATATTAAAATAATATAATCTCAATTTTAAGATGCAACCAAATTTCAGAGATGTTAAAAAAGGAAAATGTGCATCTGATAGTTGATGAAATATGGTATATTGGTTGACTGTACAACTGTACCAAGGATGAAACTCTTTTCTCAAAAAATTGAAAATTAAGCAAACTGAGTGTTCAGCTTCTTAGAGGGCTTGCTAGAGAAATTCCCCGACAGCTGCTGGAGGAAAAGCAAGACTGCTCCTGTTATCTGAATTTCATTTGACACATTTTGCCACCTACTTACTAATTGGCTGCTGCCAGAGAATAACTCCATGTTGCTTGATATGTCTAATTAATAGTTACAAATCAATTTACTTACCATTTGTGTCTCCACATATTACTTGTTATTTCCAGTTAATGGCTCATGTCTGATCAATGCAGGAAGGTGGCTCAGAGTCGCCCATGCTGCAAATGTATCCCTGTCACTGATGACTATTACATTAGGGCCACAAGAAGTCAATTGCAAAACAGCAGTCTGTGCTGAGTTAGAAGTCTTATGTTCGTAAGCTCCTTTTCTCCCATGTTATGTCAAACTGGCATATCTTCCTCGGTGGTTCATAATCCTGATTGTACATTAGAAACACTTGGGGGTGCTTTCTAAAAATACTTATTCCTGGACTCCATTCCAGACCAACTAGAACAGAATCATAGGAGGTGACCTTCAGGCTTTTGTAGTTTTGAAAACTCTCCAGGTGATTCAAATAGCCTACCACCACTGAGGGTCATAGGTGCTTGGTAGTTTCCTCATTAATAGGTAATAAACTTAGATGAATTCAGCTCAATATGTATAAGAAATAGTGCTTTAACAGTGTAAGCCATGCAATGATATATTGCAGGCATAAGAAATGAATATGAAATGGTGTGGAATGTTATGATATGTCACTAATGAAAAATAAAACTGGGCAGAGTATTATCCTAATTAAAATAAGTTTTATCTATGTATTTTTGTGTGTATACATGTCTAGTTAATAGCCACAGATCAATTTACCTATCATTCTCTCTCCATGTATTGCTTGTTATTTCTAGTTAGTGATTCATATATGACCTTTATGGAAAGATGATTCTGAATTGTTCATGATGCATATTAAACTCTATCCCTAATGAGTATGACATACACACACTTTTGTACGTATACACACACACATATGTATCTATACATACATATGGTATACATACACATGTATATGATGATGGGGTATAGAGAAAATATTTATTCAGGATTACAGATTTTCATTTTCTTCTTTCTTTTGACTTCGTTTGCTACAATGTAAATATATTTACTTTGTAATAGGAATCATTCAGAAACAACAGCAATATCTATTCACTGGGGAAAATTCAGGAAAATATAAGTAAAAAAATAAATGGCTCATCATTCCACCAACTAGAAATAACCACTTTGGATATTTTGATTCAGTCTTTCCAATTCTTTTTTCTTTTTTTCTGTATATGAGAGTATATGTTTTTTAGGTCTGTGTAAGCAGTTATACTGAAATTTTTTTAAGTTTTAGCCTTTTTAAAGTTTTTATTTACAATGTCATTAAAAATTCTCATAAAACATACTTTCTAATGAGTTACATAGTATTATGTTGTGTGGATAAAGCATAATTTATTTGACCAAACTTACGTTGTTTAGCTTTCACCTTGTTCTCAATATTTTACCTAAATATAACATTATAGTGAAAATCCCTGTGCCTAGTTTGGATGTGTATTTGTATGAATTCCTAGAATTGATTTTTTTTTTTAATTTATTGAGGTGACAGTTGTTAGTGAAATTACATAGATTTCAGGTGTACAATTCTGTATTACATCGTCTATAAATCCCATTGTGTGTTCACCACCCAGAGTCAGTTCTCCTTCCGTCACCATATATTTGATCCCCCTTACCCTCATCTCCCACCCCCCACCCCCCTTACCCTCTGGCAACCACTAAACTATTGTCTGTGTCTATGAGTTTTTGTTTCTCACTTGTTTGTCTTGTTCTTTTGTTGTTTTTGGTTTATATACCACATCTCAGTGAAATCATATGGTTACCATATGACCCAGCAATCCCTCTCTTGGGTATCTACCCAAAAAATCTGAAAACTTTTATACATAAAGACATGTGTGCTCCAATGTTCATTGCAGCTTTGTTTACGGTGGCCAAGACATGGAAACAACCAAAATGTCATTCGATAGATGAATGGATAAAGAAGTTGTGGTATATATACACAATGGAATACTATTCGGTGGTAAGAAAAGATGATATAGGAACATTTGTGACAACATGGATGGATCTTGAGTGTATAATGCTAAGCAAAATAAGTCAGACAGAAAAAGTAGAATTGAATTTCTAGGTGAAATATGTGCCAGTTTTTAAGGCCTTTGATTGCCTTTTTGAGATGTTTTAGACTTCTCACACCGACAGAAAGGGATAAGATAGCTATTTCACTGCACTCCTAATACTGGATGCTATATTTCTACACACTTATGTAACTTGTATTTCACTTAAATAAGTATAACAAATATTGAGAAATTTTGGATAACAAAACGCAAGGAAAAAAACCAAAGGTCAGCTATAATCTATTCCAAGTTTTTTTCACTGGTAATCCAAATGTCAGCTTTTTGGGTCTTTCTCTATGTTGGAAAAAAGTATTATACTGATATTAAATTTCCCAGTGGTGATATTTGTATTATGGTAATCAAGGCAAATGTCTTTAGTCTTAGGAGATACATACTGAAGAATTTAGCAGTGACATGTCATTACTAACTCTCAACTAACTCTCTAATCCTTCACAAATAAATATTCACACACACACACACACACACACACACACACACACACACACACATTTATAGAAAGAGAAGGAAAGAAAGCGAAAGTGGCAAAACGTTGACAACTGGCAAATCCAAGTGCAAGTTATACAGATGTTCATTGTACAAGTATTGCAACTTTTCAGGGGTTGACATTTTTCCAAATGAAAAGCTGGGGGAAAACATCAGTCTCCTTTTTCTCTAAGTTGCCCTCCATCTCCCTATCACACTTTAGAAATGATTGCCTGAAGTCTTCCTCCTTCCCCTTCACAAGCGATGCGGGGGCCGAAATGGCCAAGAAACCCCTGTTTCTTTCCTACTAGTATATGTGTTCCATTTGGTAGCAGGGATTACATTAAGACTGAAGCCCTTCGGGGCAGCTGGATGGCTCAGTTGATTAGAGTGTGAGCTCTGAACAACAGAGTTACCTGTTCGATTCCCACATAGGCCAGTGAGCTGTGCCCTCCACAACTAGATTGAAGGACAACGACTTGGAGCTGATGGGTTCTGGAGAAACACACTGTTCTCCAATATTCCCCAATTAAAAAAAAAAAAAAAAGACTGAAGCCTTTCAATAGGGTCTAAGTGAGGCGGCTGAACCCACCAGCTGGTGGATCTCTGAACTTAGAATACGGGTAAAGTGTTCCCTTTATCCCTAGGTTTGAGCATTAGCTACAAATCATTGGCAACGGAACAATCTCAATGGACATGCTTTTTCATTTCCAGTGGCTTTCAAATGCCCTTAAGATGAAAGACTAAAATCCTTAATGTGACCTCTCCCATCTCCTGACACATCCAGACACTTCTTAGGGAAGCGTCAAGTTCCACATGCCCTCCCACCACTGGGTGTTCTTTATTTGCCTATAAAGTTCCCAACCCTTCTTTAACTAGTTAACTCAACAGTCATTTAGCTTTCATCTCAGGCATCCTTCTCTGAATCCAGCTCTTCCTGCCCCACATGCTAAGATCAGGCTCCCACATTACTGCTTACACTTTCTCGTAGCATCCAGGGAGAGACAAGTGTGATGATCAGAGATGGCAGAGAGCACGGTTCCTTCCAGAAACTGACAATCCCCTCGTAACCTCAAAACAAAGTAATCTAGAATTTGAGTGGTGCTGGATGAAGCTAGACAGTGTTTTAAATAGTACTGAAACATGGTCAGACACGTTTTATTTACTTTTTTTTTTTTAATCACTGTAGCTTCAGGGAGGTACAGAGTGGAGGGAAGAAAAATATATATGCAAGATTATTGCAGAAGTAAAAGTGTCTTGGGTTAAGCCAGTGGTGAAGGTGAAGAAAAATGAACAAATTCGAAGGATATTTACTGGCTTCTAACTAAAGATGGCAGGCCCAATGCACCCAGCCCCCCTAACATTGCTCAGCACCAACCAAGAAAGAAATTTGTCATGAAATTGGTGGTTTTTAAAAGTTCATTGAAGATGGGAGGAGAGAATCTCAACAAAGCAGAGTGTTTATCAAAATTCTGGAAAACAGAAAGTGAAAGTGGTGTGTTTTATTATTTTACCTCACTGCCAAGTTAGGCCAGCAAAAGTGGGACCTTAATCACACTTGGTTACAAGAAATAGTGCGTTGTCTCGGTGTGATTCAAATGCATTGCACATGGCTAAATTCTCAGGGTAACTTTGAGCCATATGCTTTAACTTCCATATCATTCACACCCCTTCTGAGGAGGTGGTGGTCCCAGGACTTTTTGCCTGGAATGCTCCCTCCCCCACACACAACTCTGGCCAGCTAATTCAAATTCATCACCTCTGCCTCAGTGCAACATCTCTTCTCCAGAGGATCTTCTGCTTCCCTCTCCTGAATCAAGCTACTCTGATAAAACCCCTAATCACAAATTTTACTTTTCCTTCAGAGACCCAGTACAGTTTGTAATTATGTGTTTGCTCTGTATTTGTTCCATGTCTGCCCTATTCCAAATATAAATTGCATGAGAATAGGAATATGTCCATTTCATTTACTGATGTCATTTATGTCTTAGAACACATGGAATGTTCAGTAAGTATTTGTTGAAAAAATGAATGAGTGAAACGTGTAGAGCAAGAACTGTTAGGCCCTGGTGCCATTTACAGGAGCTCTATTTTGCAGAATAAAGAGCTTTAAATGTCTTCCATGTAGAGTTCCTTTTGTGAATGGTGGGGTTTCCTTCTCAGTCTCCCACACTGATGCAGGAACTGATACAGTCAGCTGTATCTAGACCTTCTTTTGACAAGGGAGAGGTTACCCTTCTCTTCATAAAAAGGCCAAGTGGGCCACAAAGACTGAAATACATGCAGCCTCGTTAGGCTTTAAGCCAGAAAAGCAAAATGACCCAGTAGCATTTGGGAGGTTCAAGAGCTACATTCCTTAGCAAGCAAGAATGCATGTTTTTGTCTTGAGTGTCCTCTGCATGGCTCTCTCAAGAACTTGAGCAAGGAGACCTGCACAGCAGGTGCCTCTGAGATTTTGAGTTGTAATCCTGGCTGTTTCACCATATCAGTACAGCTACTATCTGAGATAATTTGACAAAGTCAGGTGAGTTAATGATAAGAGGCTAAAATATAGAAACCACTTTAGGTCATCATGATGCATTTATTTCTAAGGCATTTATGATTCATTCATTTCCAAGGGCAGGGTACTTAAATAGCAAGAACAGCATCATGTCTGGTCGTCAACAGTCATGAAAAGTAAGAGATGTACCAGTAAGTAAGTTCAGCAAATGTACCTGGGGGATAAAAGCAAGCCCTTTTATTAGCGCCACGCTCTGCTGAATGGAAATATTTTAGCTACCCTAACTCTCCCTCACTAACCTATTCTTCAACCATAGGCAGATGAAGAGCATCACGAGGAACGCAAGGCCATGAACTTGCTATGGGTTATCTGTACTTAATATGAGGTTATCCACTCGTGTGACAGCTGAGGTTGTGTCTGTGGAAAAATCCCAAACAAGATAGAATTGGGATTCCAGAAGCAGAGAGAAATAAATAGGAATGGAAAAGTAGGCAAAGAAAGAAGGTGAAAGAAACAGACAGAAATACAAGAAGTTGGATTACTCAAGAAAATTCTAAGGATTGAGAGTGAAATTATTGTGAATTTCTACATTGTGACGATACAGAAACTCTTAAAAAGAAGATATCTGGTTAGACTGAGAATTTTTTCTTCCTTTATATGAGAATTTTAGCATCCCAATTACATCTCAATGGGAGTATTCTTGTAATTTAGTTTTAAGTTTACAATTGGTAGAGTCTGGAAAACTGTCACAAATCGACCATCACTGACAAAACTGAAAATCATTAGCCTTTTTTTTTCTCTACTCGATTTTTTCTGTCTTCCTGTCATGACACTAAATCTCTGCTAAGTGTGTCTGGGAACAAAATTTGAATCTGGGTTTCAAGATTCACTGTTCTGGAAGCACTTCTTTTGCTTGCTGACTGACTTATAAGGACAATGGTAGTTACATTTTTGTATGTTGCAGAGCTCAGGTTTTGTTTAAGGACCTTTGTATTTTATTATTTTATGGTCACTGATAAATTTTCAAAACTAAATAGTGTACGTTTTGACTGTTGGCAGCATATTCTTTTATTTCTTATACCTCTTTGAAGTTTAGAAGGAAAAGACTATAAAAGACTCAGGATCTAAGTAGTCCAGCCTTAGAGATGCTAAGGGAATGTGAAGTGAAAGATGCCCCAGGATACAGTTCCTGAAGAAATTCATCCACCTACCAAGTCCCTGTTAAAATCTAGCTGAGAGTGAGGAGAAAAAGAAGTAAAGAGTGAGATATTTAATACACATTTGTAAACTTTTGTGTTTTCTAAGGAAAAAAGAAACCGCCATGGGAAGGGGGGATTTGTAGTGATTAATTTAATGGTGGGGTCAAATGTGGAGCATTTTATATCTCTAGCAAGGTGGTCATTGGGTTATGCTGTCATCTGTGATATTATATGTCTATTGGATGAATTTGTTTGGACAACATAGCTGAGAGTTCTTTAAGATTGGAAAATAGAATAGGGAATGATTTCTTGGCTTGATATGCAAAGTGACATTGATGTGAAATTGATTTAAGCATTTTTCAGAGCATTTGATAACAATATCCAAGAAAAGCCCATGAAAGCCTACAACCCTCCATAGCATTGGTCTCAGGTGGATACTGAAAAAGCATCCATTCATTGGAAAGTATTGTACATGAAAGATCACACTGGAAATTTCTAAAACTCTTTCAGTCCCTTTCCTTGCAAGGAATTATATAACCACTGTCTTATATCAGCTCTCATTGTTGAGTCTATTTGGTTAACAAGGGGAGAATATCTCCAGAATCTAGCTACACAATCTAGCATCCACCAAGAATTCAGGCTCTGTTCTTCTCTGCACTGCTGTCCCTGTTTTACCTAGAGGACAGCTTATGATATGGGCCAAGGAAAAATACATCCCTTTCAGTTCGTTCTGCTTTTGAAATGTCATGCAGGGTTTTAGGTCTCACCTTATTAGAAAGGAGGAACCTCATCAAAATAGAACTATGGAAGGATAGAGGGAAAGGGGAAGGATAGAGAGGTGGGGTCAAGCCAAGTTCATAGGAAGCTACACAGGAATACAGGACCTCACCTCTTAGTGAAGAGCATTACCATACGAACAAATGTGTGTTCTCTTTTGCAATCGTATAATATAACATCATTTTTTAAGTTAGGCAATATATTTTCTAGTAGAAAGTGGTAATACAGTTTCTAGTAAAAGGTAAATGTTGCAAAAGAGACAGATTAAAACTTCTGTATCCACTAGGTTTTGATTGGGGAAGCAGAACCATTATGAGTAATAGTGCATAAGGAATTTAGTAAAGAGATTAGACTTTAAACAACTATGGTTGAAACTAGAGGTATAGAGGTCCAGGATGGGATGGCTGTAGATCAGAGAGAAGTCAATAACCAAGGACCATGAAGAGAAGCTTGTGGAGAAGTTTATGGAAGGCTGTTGCCCCTGAACCTGGTGGTTGGCCCAAAGTCACTATAGGTCAGCAGGGCCAGCAGTTGCGAAGAAAAACTGGAAGCCAAACAGCCAATAGAAAAGACAATGAAACTCATAAAGACAATCTGGAACCTGGGAGGACAGACCAGTACTTGAATTTGTCTGTCTCTGCCTCTACCCTCCATGGTGTAAGGGACCTGCAGGAGAAGGGGACACCCTTGGCCACATAGCTGCACAGGAGTCTTGCTCAGAACTCAAAGAAGCTAAAACAAAAAGCTCTGGTTCGATCTGAGGGAGCTGCAAACCAGGCCATTGCCCCAAGCTGACATTGTGAGCCAGCCAGTCAATGGCTTGTGCAAGCTGCAGTGGTACTAGGTGCCCTACCTATAGAGAATAAGGGCTACTTCACTTCCCACTTAAACCCTCACACAAATTGTTCTTGTGGTCAACTCCAACTTGGAACCAGAGATGGAAGGGAATTCTGGGAAATTCCACTTTAACTAAACTGATACAGGTCAAAACCTCCATGATTTCCTAATAATATTTAAGTATTATATCCCTTCATTCCTAATCTCCATCTCATCATTATATGCTTTGTCCAAAATATAAATTGATTTTATTAGCTTGTTATCTCTCAGTACTGAATACATTCCATTTCTCTTTAAAATTTATTTATTTAATGAGGGAGGTACTTTCGTCAGTATGCCTCTCTTTGCAATTTTGTTTTAGAGTCAGTTTATGGAGTAACGCATTTTGATGGCTTTTGCCTGTCATGTGTAGACCCTTCTGTAATGCATATTTCTCTTTCCTTGGATCTTGGCTAAGCACATTCATACTTCAGCTCAACTCTTCTTCTCAACTCCCGCTACGGGCACATTTCTGGGCATCTTTATTGCTACCTTCCTATTATCACTTTATAATTTTCTAATTTTCAAAAAATTTAATGTAGTTTTTACATCATCTATGTATAGTGTCAGGGCCCAAGACAGACTAGCCCCAAATATCCTACAATAGAATATTGATTACTTTGAATTAAAGTTACTTGACAACCAGCTGGTGCCAGGGGGCACCTCGACACTCCCTATCTGGTTGGATGCCAGAAATAAATCTCCCTTGTGAACGGTGTCTTCCTCGCACTTGGAAGATACCTCTTATTGCTAGAGTTAAACAACTCAGAGCCAAAAAGTCTGTATAAACAAATCTCGTTGCCTCTTTTCTAATTGCTACTTTGTTTAAGTTCCTCACTAATGAATACCCAAAACTTGCTTAGATTCATTTCTAATGAGCACTAACTTTCTTTGTCCTATCAATTTCTCAGAAATTTATTATTTCTTTGTCTAATTAGTATTAAAAAGGTGCCCGGTTTGATCATATCTGTAAACCTCATTTTATGATCTGAGCATCATATTGTGATTCTCCCCTGTACCCATATTAGTTTTTCTCCTGTTAGTCTAGTCATGTGTCAGTTTTATTATTTTATTACTAGTCTAGCCATAAGAACTAAAGAAGGGTAGAAGGGGGACTTCTCCCCGTCCCTGACAATAGCAAACTCATCAACTATCTCTTTGGGAAAGCTGAAGATCCATGTTAATTACATTCTGGTATATACTCATCTTGTCTAATTAATAAACATTCTTTTGTGGTTATCCATTATTATGGTGCATAAGAAAATGTCAAATATCCCAAATTAAATTTCTAAGATTACATATAGCACTTGTACGATATTTGTTTTCATCCACCATTTTTCAAAATGACTCAAAATCACATGCTTCTGGTTAACATTTTTCTGTTAATGTCATTGAAGATTTCACTGGAAGTCATTTCTTGGAGTCCACAGATGGTTTATTTCTGGCCTTTGACCTCCAGGACCAAATTTCAGACACTAACCTTTCTTTGTACAATCAGTAATGTGGTATCTGGAAAAACACTCGTGATAACAAATAGGTCAAATGTTTTCTAAATAGTAAATAGGAAGTAATATTTTGAACAAAAGAGACCTGAGTGCAATTAAATTGCAAACCTAATCTATGCTTCTAGGCCATGCACTAGGCCTTTTTCCCATCTTCCTCAACTATTCACAATCTCACATGCTGTTGGAAGTTAATAAATATTCGTTGATGATTGATAACACTGAGCACACTCTACTCATAGCCTAGTACTGTCAGATATTTACCAAGCAACTCACATCAGTAAAATTTTCATCTCATTGCTCAACTGAGTTCCCTGACTCTGGGCTCTCCCTGCTGTAATCTTCCCTGTGTTCTAACACTAAATTAATGTTTCTGAAGCTCTACTTTTATTATATCACCCCCTTTGTTAAAAATATGTAATGTATACTCTTTGCCATCTGGACTAAGTCCAAACCCCTTAACATGACTGACAAAAACTTTAATTTTCTGGTTCTATCTCCTGCCAGACACCTCCTCACAAACCTCTCATACCCTCTCACTCTAAATGCTGTCCATACTCAAAGTCAGTCAAGTCTTCAAATATGCCAAATGGGTCCTACACACTCTATCCCTTTTCCAGGCCTTTGCTTCAGCTATTCATTGCTCAGTCCCCCACCTAACTTCATCCCATGGGCCATTTTGCCTAGATAATTTCTATTAATCCTGCAAATTTCAGCTTTAATATTCCTTATTCCTTGGGAAGGCAATCCTGAACCTACCAGGCTGGTTGGAGTTTCTCTGCTTTGTGCTTTCCTGGCACCTGTACTTCCCTGTTTGAAGTTGGATGAATAATAATCCCTCAAAAATATCAGGTCTAATCTCTAGAACCTGTAGATTTTACCTTATGAGCAAAAAGGTTCTTTGCAGATCTGATTAAATTACAGATCTTGATTTGGAGAGATTATCCCCGATTATCTAGGTGAGCCCTAAACGCAATCACAGGCATCCTTATAAGAGGAAGGCAGAAGGAAATTCCATATAAACAGAAGAGGAAAAGATACACAGATGAAAAGGTGATATGAAAATGGAAGCTGGAAGAGGGAAGTTCTGTTCTTTCTCCTCTAGAGCCTCTGGAAGAAATGCAGTCCTGCAACACCTTGATTTCAGCCCAGTGATAATGGTATCTAACCTCTGGCCTCCAGGACTGTAAGAGAATGAATTTCTGTTGTTTTAAGCCACCAAACTTGTCATTTGTTGCAGTAGACTTAGGAAACGAATACACTGTCATAGCTCTATCAGTCAGAGGCCCATCAGACAACAGATGGCATAGTCAAGCTGGCTAATGAGAGGCGTTAAATAAAGGAAGGGTGTAGTGGCCCAGGACTGATGATAATAAGTTGTCCTTATTACTTCTGAGAGGATAAAGAGGGAGAAGTTACCAACACTCAGTAAATAGCTGAGTGGAGAGGGTTCCCCAACAAGAACCAAAGCCGTTAGGATGGGGACACAGCCAACTCAAAGTGACCCAGCAAGGAGAAAATCAAAGGAATAGATATCTCAACCTCACCCTCTCTCCATGCTCTGATATTTCTCCTTTTGGTTGAATCCAGAAGCCAGGGCAAGAGACTCTTTTCAAATATTCCATAAAAATCATAGCACAGAGCATGATGGAAGGAAGCAGTGAAGAGCAAAAGTAGGATAAAATGAATGACTTTCAGCACAACATAAACTATCCTATTCTATTGCAACTGTTCATTTAATTGCCTGACTCCCTCACTCTGTTTTAAATGCCCTGAGTTCAACTACCCCATCTCTTCTCTTTATTATGACTCCCAGTGCCTAGCATGGGGCAAAGCCCAGACTATGAACTCTATAAAATATTTATTGAATAAAATTAATTAATAAAACACCCCATAGAAGAATTAGAGACCCTTCATAATCAGAATCTAGTCTCTCATTTCCAGTTTCTTTTTCACTATTTGCCTTCATGAACCCTCTACTGAAGAAAAAAATGGACCACAAAATAGTAACCAAGCATGCTTTATCCCTTCTCACCTCCACATCTCTGCTCATGCCATTTCCTCTTCCTAAGCCCCATCACCACTTCCACTGACTTCCTGTCATTCTTTGAAGACCATCTTATAGGCTACCTTCTCCATGATGTCTGTATGGATTGCCCTGTCAAAAGTGATTCTTTCCTTCTGGGTACTCTTTTAACTCTTATTTGTGACTCCCTTGTAGTAGTAACATATTTTTTGTTGTGTTCTGTTGATATGTGTACACGTCATAACTCAACCTAAAGAATGCAATTACCTGATTCCCAGCTGCCTCTCGGTCTCATAAAACAATATATCTTAAACAGGATTTAGCCAGAGACTTTTAAAAATAAGTGCACAAAAAAATTGTTGAATAAATAAGTTAACTGTTAATTAGCATGTTTCATGGTCACTTATTTATCCTTGTCTCTCCTTGTTTTACTATTGAAAACTAAAAGAATCTTCTTTGAATGTCAATTTTATCTCTTCCCATAACAGTAGTTTCCTTATTTAATAAAAGTCACACCAAAAAAAATTGTGGATAAGTTTAGGTCTTCACTCTTGACTTACATACTGAGTAACTCATAATAGTACTGCATGTTTTATTATAAAGCATTGTTATGAAGAATTTGCTCGAGGGATGGTTGAGGGGATGGGGGTAACAGATGTTTAAGAATCCCTCCAACATTTCTGAAGTTTGTCTTGAGGTATGAATTTACCCATTTTTTGCATTTCTCAGAACTCAAAACAAGTTAAAACTGTATTTTAATATAACTGCTTATAAAACCATCGAGATTCAAAGGAGTGCCCTATATACTAACCAAGTTCAATGATAGTTTAATAAAAGTCATATAAGAAGAACAAATACCAGACGCAAGAAGACTAAAATGACATATTCCACTGCAAAGTTACATACTTCTTAACATCAAAATAAACATTTAAAGCCATCCTTATCAACAATTTCCAGGAATATTTAACAATATTCATGAGAGTTTATGAAACGTACTGTCCCATTTCACTATAGTATCACCTAAAACGAGAATACAGAGCTGAGTATATTCCCCTGAGGACTATTATAAAGGATGGTATGAATACCTAATATATTGATTTTATTGCTGTAAGAAATAAACACATACTTTCATACATAAAAGCTATGTAGTTCAGTAACTATATTTTGCAAATGACTGCAGCGTCATAACATCCCACAAAAAAACTCATATGTGGACACCTTTTGAAATGTTTAAGCTCTTTAATATTTGAATTGCTTATAAATGTTTATCTGTGTTATATATTTTCTTCCAAAACCTACCAAGTTTACATCTTGTGATGCAAAAGTCAATATTTGCATATGGATATGGGTAAACACAGCTTTGCAGTAGATTCATTTAGAATGCACTGGGCAGAATAAAACACATATTCTCTAAAGGAATAGATCCTCTTGCCTATTCACTTAGGGCTCAAAAACAAATGAATGTTCAATGCTTCACAGCTATTTAAAGCAATGGGGACTTAAGAGCTAAATTCTTAAAGAAGAATGAAAAATATTTGAAAATGAAGAACACCTTGCACTACTCAGAACTGAAGCAGCTTCCTGTTCTTTAAGCATGGAGGTGCCACACATTCTGCTTTGCAAGGCTCTGTACAAGCACTATCACAACACTATCTAACATACCCAGCAGCCAGGGCATCTTCTGGTTCCTAAGTTTACCTGCATAGGTCAGAACTGATACAAGCTAGTACTAAGGTAACTCATCAAGCTAACTCACAGAAAAGCTAAGAAGACACCCCAAACTCACATCAAGGAGCATATTTGCCTCAGATTCATATAAATTATGTAACCCTCTTCCCCTGTTCTTCATTGATTGTGGAACAAATGCATCCTTCATACATTGTAAATTATCCTGGATTTCTAAAATGAAAGTTTCCATCTTCCTATTAAAGATTCAAAATTGCTCAACATTTAAATACCAAGACATAATGTAGTTACTAAGCCTATGAATAACACAAGGAACAAGTAGAGATGCCCTAAAATAATTAATTTGACAAAGGGAATCAGACAAAGAAACACTATGTCTGAGATTCAAGCTCTGGCACCTTAAGATAATGTCAAACTCCTAGCAGCAAAAAAGAGAAGGGGATCTTAAAAGCCATCTTGGATCAAAATGGCAGCATGAAGTGACCCTCTGTAAGGCTCCCCTGGAATTTACAACTAATCGAACAACAATAACTCCACAAAGGACGCCCTGCACAGCAGACAGGACCATCAACAGGGACAATTAGTGGCAACCAAAACATAAAAAGGGGGAGAGTAAAGGCCTCAACCAGAATATGGGAATGGAGGAAGTAAGCATGCTGAAGAAAATGGAATACTCTAAATATCAAACTTTCTTTTACATAAACTTAAGGGTAACCATTCAAAAAATATCCAGAACTGAAATATATACTGTAATAAAAGAAGAAACAGAGGGAAACCTCATAGAATACCACCACATAGAAATAATAGACAACAACAAAAAGGCAAAGAAACAATGGAGACACAGCCTTACCAGAAAATTAAGATAGAATGACAGGAAATCCTCACATATCAATAATCACCCTAAACGTAAATGGACTGAACTCACCAATAAAAAGGCACAGAGAAGCAGATTGCATCAAAAAACTAAACCCATCATATGCTGTCTCCAAGAGACACATCTCAGCTACAAGGACAAGCATAGATTCAGAGTGAAAGCGTGGAAATTGACACTCCAAGCAAATGGTACCCAGAGAAAATCAGGTGTAGCCATACTGATATCAGATGAAACAGACTTCAGGGTGAAAAACATAACAAGAGACAAAGATGGACACTTCATAATGTTAAAGGGGCCAATACAACAAGAAGACATAACAGTCATCAATATTTATGCCCCCAATCAGGGAGCACCGAAATATATCAAGCAACTACTAACAGAACTAAAGGGAGAAATTGACCAAAACACAATTATACTAGGGACTTAAATACATCATTGACAGCTATGGATACATCATCCAAACAGAAAATAAATGATGAAATAGCAGCCCTAAATGACACATTAGATGAAATGGGCATAATTGACTTATATAGAGCACTTCATCCTAAAACATCAGACTATACATTCTTTTCTAGTGTACACGGAACATTCTCAAGGATAGACCATACATTGGGACATAAAATCGGCCTCAGCAAATTTAAGAAGATTGAAATCATACCAAGCATATTCTCTGATCACAAGGCATTGAAATTGCATATCAACTGCAAAAAAGAAAGCAGGAGAAAACACAAATACATGGAGATTAAACAACATACTTTTAAAGAACGACCAGGTCAAAGAAGAACTTAGAGGAGAGATCAAAAGATACATAGAAACAAATGACAATGAAAATACATCCTACCAAAATTTTTGGGATGCAGCGAAAGCAGTTTTAAGAGGGAAATTTATCTCATTACAGGCCTATCTCAAGAAACAAGAAAACTCCCAAATAAATAACCTCATGTTACATCTTAAAGAACTAGAAAAAGAAGAACATGTGAAACCCAAGGTCAGCAGTAGAAAGGAAATAACAAAAATCAGAGCAGAACTAAATGAAATAGAGAATAAAACGACAATAGAAAAAATTAATTTGAAAAAAAGCTAGTTCTTTGAAAAGATTAACAAAATTGACAAACCCTTGGCTAGACTCACTAAGATAAAAAGAGAGAAGACATTAATAAACAAAATCAGAAATGAAAGAGGGGAAGTCATCACAGATGACACAGAAATACAAAGGATCATCCAAGAATACTATGAAGGCCTGTATGCCACCAAATTCAATAACCTAGAAGAAATGGACAAGTTCTTAGAAACATAGCCTTCAAGGCTGAACCATGAAGAACTGGAAAATCTAAACAGACCGATCACCGGTAACGAAATTGAATCAGTCATCCAAAACCTTCCCAAAAGCAAAAGTCCGGGACCAGATGGCTTCACTAGTGAATTCTACCAAACCTTCAAAGAGGATCTAATACCAATCCTGCTCAAACTCTTCGAAAAAATTGAGAAGAGACAATACTCCCTAACTCATTTTATGAGGCCAACGTTACCCTGACACCAACACCTGGTAAGGACAACACAAAAAATGAAAACTACAGACCAATATCTCTAATGAATGCAGATGCAAAAATCCTAAACAAAATTCTAGCAAATCAAATACAACAATTCATTAAAAAGATTATTCAACACGACATAGTGAGGTTCATCTCCGGGGCACAAGGATGGTTCAACATCCGCAAATACATCAATGTGATACATCATATAAACAAAATAAAGGACAAAAATCATATGATTATATCAATTGATGCAGAAAAAGCATTTGACAAGATACAACATCCATTTATGATGAAAACACTTCATAAAATAGGTATAGAAAGAAAATACCTTAACATAATAAAGGCCATATATGACAAGCCCTCAGCTAATCTCATAATTAATGGTGAAAAACTGAAGCCCTTTGCTCTACGTTCAGGAATAAGACAGGGCTGTCCCCTATCACTCTGCTTTTCAACATAGTGTTGGAAGTCCTTGCCAGAGCAATCAGGCAAGAGAAAGAAATAAAAGGCATCCAAATTGGGAATGAAGAAGTTAAATTATCATTCTTTGCAGATGACATGATGCTATATATAGAAAACCATAAAGACTCCACCAAAAAGCTGTTAGAAACAATCAACGAATACAGTAAAGTTGCTGGCTACAAAATCAACGTACAAAAGTCCATTGCATTCCTATATAATAACAATGAAATCTCAAAAAAAGAAATACAAAAAATAATTCCTTTTGCAATTGCAGCAAAAAGAATAAAATACCTAGGTATAAACTTAACCAAGGATGTGAAAGACCTATATGCTGAAAACTATAAGACATTTTTGAAAGAAATTGAAGAAGACTCAAAGAAATGAAAAGACATTCCGTGCTCATGGATTGGAAGAATCAACATAGTTAAAATGGCCATATTACCCAAAGCAATATACAGATTCAATGCAATCCCCATCAAAATCCCAATGGCATATTTTAAAGAAATAGAACAAAAAATCATCAGATTTGTTTGGAACCACAAAAGACCCCGAATAGCCAAAGCAATCTTAAGAAAAAAGAACAATAGTGGAGGTATCACACTCCCTGACTTTAGCTTGTACTACAGGGCTACAATAATAAAAACAGCATGGTATTGGCAGTAAAACAGACACACAGACCAATGGAATAGAATTGAGAACCCAGAAATAAAACCACATAAATATGGACAGATAATTTTTGACAAAGAAGCAAAAAACATACAATGGAGGAAAGACAGCCTCTTCAATAAATGGTGCTGGCAGAATTCGATGGCCACGTGCAAAAGAATGAAACTGGACTGCTATCTGTCACCATGTACCAAAATTAATTCAAAATGGATCAAAGACTTAAGCATAAGACCTGACAGAATAAACTGTGTAGAAGAAAACATAGGTACTAAATTCATGGACCTTGGGTTCAAAGAACATTTTATGAATTTGACTCCAAAGGCAATGGAAGTAAAAGCTAAAATAAACGAATGGAACTATATGAAACTTAAAAGCTTCTGCACAGCAAAAGAAACCATTGACAAAATAAAGAGGCAACCAACTGAACGAGAAAAGATTTTAGCAAACAGTGCCTCCAATAAGGGGCTAATAGCCACAATATGCAAGGAACTCATGCAACTCAACAACAAAAAAACAAACAGCCCAATTGAAAAATGGGCAGAGGACCTGAAGAGACATTTCTCCAAAGAGGACATACAAATGGCAAATAGACATATGAAAAAGTGCTCAACATCACCTATCATCAGAGAAATGCAAATCAAAACCACAATGAGATATCACCTCACCCCAGTCAGAATGGCTATCATCAACAAGACAAATAGTAACAAGTGTTGGAGAGGCTGTGGAGAAAAAGGAACCCTCATACACCGTTGGTGGGAATGCAGACTGGTGCAGCCCTTATGGAAGGCAGTGTGGAGGTTCCTCAAAAAATGACAAATAGAATTACCATATGACCCAGCAATCCCTCTCCTGCGTTATCTACCCAAAAAATCTGAAAACATTTATAGATAAAGACACGTGTGCTCCAATGTTCATTGCAGCTTTGTTAACGGTGGCCAAGACATGGAAACAACCAAAATGTCCTTCGATAGATGAATGGATAAAGAAGTTGTGGCATATATACACAATGGAATACTATTTGGGGGTAAGAAAAGATGATATAGGAACATTTGTGACAACATGGATGGATCTTGAGAGTATAATGCTAAGCGAAATAAGTCAGAAAGAAAAAGCAGAGAACCATATGATTTCACTGATATGTGGTATATAAACCAAAAACAACAAAAGAACAAGACAAACAAATGAGAAACAAAAACTCATAGACACAGACAATAGTTTAGTGGTTGCCAGAGGGTAAGGGGGGTGGGGGGTGGGAGATGAGGGTAAGGGGGATCAAATATATGGTGATGGAAGGAGAACTGACTCTGGGTGGTGAACACACAATGGGATTTATAGATGATGTAATACAGAATTGTACACCTGAAAACTATGTAATTTTACTAACAATTGTCACCCCAATAAATTAAAAAAAAAGAGAAGGGGAGATTTCCAAGGTTTCCTGCTTGCTTCCACAATTTCCTCCATTTTGTGTTAATATTAAACTTTAGGACATGTTAACAGGCACCAGAAACAAATGCTGGATCAGAAGTAAATTCCACACTCAGGAGCCCCTAGGCTGACTAGTGGAAACAGCACATGCAGATTAAGAGTTAACAAATTTTTGTTCAATGGAAAAATGCAGTTCCTCGTGAGTGATCATGTAAGGCTTCATGGAAATGGCAATGGAGTTGGGCCTGGGAATATGGGTAATATTTGGGCTATGGACCTGGGGAACAATTGCATTCCAAAGAGAATGAATATCACAATAAAAATGATGATGATGATGATGATGATGATGATGATTATGTAGTTATTATGTTTCAGTTGACACACTAGTGTGAAATAATTATTTTCTTTAGTTTCTATAGATCAACTTATGACTCTAATACCCTTTGTTACACTGGTAGGAGATACATCCTCAATCACTCTTAAGCCCTCAATCCTCCCACTCCTGTGTTGTGCCAAGGTTCTGAGGCCTTCATACTTCCAAGGCACCGAGGAAGCCTCTTTAGTAATTGCTCACCTGCCTCCAATGACTCCTGCTTACACACCTATTGTCTCAGCCACCATGGTCTCCTTGAGGCAGCTACTCTTCTATTTCCTTCTAATCTTTAGATACAGGAATTCTAGTGAGGCTGGAATCAGCCTCCTGGGTACAGTAGTTATACTTTCCTTCAGGTCCAACCATTCCTCCAGGCACTGTCAGGGCAGGTTTCTGCTACTAGTAACAGCCAAAGACTCTCTCTCTCCTGCCTGAGGATCTCTCTTAGTCTGCAGGCAGTCCCTCCTGTTCTCTGCATTTTTCTCAGAGGCTTTCCTAAACTCTTCTAAGTTCCTTTAAAGGTCAGAGTCTATTCAAAACAAAATTCAGGAAGTCTTGACTAAAATGTCTCTTCGACTTACCTTGAGCCCAATAGGGGGAAGAAGAATGAAAAAGAAAATGTTATAAAGCTTAATGTCTCAATAAAGCATCTGCCATCTTACCTCATATTTACTAAGCAATTAATAACTCTTGACCAGGCACCTTCTCCCAAGCAACCCTTTTGACACTTATGAATAAGATAATCTTAACTCTGTTTTATAAATGAATGGTTTTAAGTTACTTGCCCAAGGTCTCACAGCTAGTAAATAACAGAATTAGGAATAGTCTGACTTCAGAGCGTACACGTATCACCACTGCACTCTACTGCCTCCCAAGAATATACACAAGACAAAAAGGGGAGTCATCTCAAGAGATTATAAACAGCAAAAAATGATGCTAAGAACAACACTGAAGTCAAATTGAGAAAAGCCTGGAAGATCTTTGATTGCAGATGGCATGATCGTCTATGTAGAAAATCTAAAAGAATTGACAAAAACAGACAAACAAACAAAATAATGAAACTAATAAGCAATTATAGAAAGGTTAAGACCCAAAGGTCAATTGCTTTCCTATATACCAGCAACGAACAAGTGGAACTTGAAATTAAAAACATAATACCATTTCTATTAACATCCCCAAAATGAAATACTTAGGTATAAATCTAACAAAATATGTACAAGATCTATGTGAATAAAACTATAAAACTCTAATGAAATAAATCAAAGAACTAGATAAATGAAGACATATTCCATGTTCATGACTAGGAAGACTTAATATTGTGAAGAAGTCAGCCTTCCCAACTTGATCTATAGAGTCAATGAAATCCTAATCAAATTCCTAGCAAGTTATTTTATGGATAACAGCAAACTGATCCTAAAGTTTATATGAAAATGCCAAAGACCCAGAATACCAGCACAATATTGAAAGAGAAAAACAAAGTCAGAGAACTGACACTATCCCCTTCAAGACTTATTATCGAGCTACAGTGACCTAGGCAGTGTGGTATTAGTGAAAGAATAGACAAATAGATCAATGGAAAAAAACAGAGATCCCAGAAATAGACCCACATAAATATAGTCAGTTGATCTTTAACAAAGGAGCAAAGGCAATTCAATGGAACAAAGAGTGTTTTTAACAAATGGTGCTAGAACAACTGGACAGTCACATGCAAAAATAAATCTAGACACAGACTTCACATCTTTCACAAAAATTAACTCAAAATGTATTATAGACCTACATGTAAAATACAAAACTATAAAATTCCTAGAAGATAACGAAAGAAAAATCCTAGATGACTTTGGGTATGGTGGTGACTTTTTAGATACAATACCAAAGGCATAATCCATGAAAGAATTAATAAGCTGGACTTCATTAAAATTAAAAACTTCTATGAAAGACACTGTCAAGAGAATGAGAAGACAAGTCACTTACTAGGAGAAAACATTTGCAAAAGACACACCTAATACAGGACTATTACCTAAAATATACCAAGAACTCTTAAAACTCAACAATCAGAAAACAAAAAACAAGGGCCAAAGACCTTAAAAGACATTTTATCGAAGAAAACATATAGATGAAAAATAGGCTTATGAAAAGATGCTCAATGTCATACGTCATCAGGGAAATGCAAATTAAAACTAAAATGACACACCTATTAGAATGGCCAAACTCTGGAACACCAACAACACCAAACGCTGATGAGGATGTGGAGCAGCAACAGAAACTCTCATTTGTTGGTCCTAGGAATATAAAATGGTACAGCCACTTTGGAAGTCAGTTTAGTGGTTTCTTATAAAATTAAACATACTCTTACCAAACAATTCAGTAGTTGTGCTCCTCGGCATTTACCAAAACAAGGTGAAAACATATCCACACAAAAACCTGCACATAGATATTTATAGCAGCATTATTTATAATTGCCAAAGCTTGCAAGCAACCAAGATGTCCTTCAGTAGGTGATGGATAAACTGTGGTCTATCCAGACAATGGAATGCTAGTCAGCACTAAAAAGAAATGCGATATCAAGCCATAAAAAGACATGAAAGAAACTTAAATGAATATTGCTAAGTGAAAGAAGCCAATCTGAAGGCTACGCATTGTGTGACTCCAACTGCATGACATTCTGGAAAAGGCAAAACTATGGAGGCAATAAAAAGATCAGTGGTTGCCCGGGGCTGGGGAGAGTGAGAGATGAATAGGCTGAACAGAGAGAATTTGTAGGATGGTAAAACTATTCTGTAAAATATTATCATGGTAGTTACAAATTCTCTGAATTTGTCCAAATCCAGAGAATATACAACACTCTGTTAGTCAGAGTTCTCCAGAGAAACAAAACCAACAGGCTATACAGATATATAAAAGAAGATTTTTTTATAAGAATTGATTCACGTGATTATGGAGGCTGAGAAGCTCCATGGTATATCTTCTGCAAACTGGAGAACCAAGAAAACTGCTGAGTTTCATCCAAATTTGAGTCAGAGGGCCTGAGAGTCAGGAGCTCCAATGTCTGAGGGTAGAAGAAGATGGAAAAGAGAATTAGCCCCCTTCACTCGCTTTTTGTTCTATTCGGGCCTTCAAAGGATTAGATGTTTCCTTGCCCCCATTGGTGAGGGTGGATCTTCTTTTCTCAGACTATTGATTTAAATGTTAATCGCTTCTGGAAACACCCTTACAGATACACCCAGAAATGTTTTACTAGCTATCTGGGTTTTTCCTTAGCCCAGTTAAGTTGAAACATAAAATTCACCATCACAAACATCAAGAGTGAACCCTAATGTCAACTATGACCTTTGGGTAATAATGATGTGTTAATGTAGGTTGATTAATTGCAATAAATGTAGTACCCTGTCTGGTGTGCAGTTTATGGGGTGGCTGTGTAGTTGAGTGGACAGGGGTATATGGTATAAAACGGCTCTAAAAAATACAGCCTATTTAAAAGGAAAAGAAATCCTAAAGAGGCTACTTAAACTTAGTGTTTTATTTGTAAACAGTGGTGATCCACAGACGATTTCTATAAACAGAGGAGTGATATAACTCCGGTTCTAAAGGTTAATCTGGGGGCTGTGCACAACGGGGATGGGGGAGAGAAGAAGGAGACAGAATCCCATGTGATTGCTCACTGGGTGATCTATCTAGAAGATAGTAAGGGGGTTGCCAAGGCCATGGCCTTGGGAATGGAGGGGAGGGAAGAGAGATCAATGATGTCGTGGTGATGGGGCCTCCATGGTTTGGCACATGGTTAAATGCCACCATTTGTTAGATGCCATTTGTAGATGAGGATGAGAGGAAGAGTCAAAGGTGGCAAAAAGTGCTAGGGGGCTGGAAAAATGATGACCTTAGAAGAAATGCGGAACACAGAAGGAAATAAAAGTAAGAAGGATCTAGTATAGCTCCATAATTTACTTAACACACATTCTAAGACGAACCTTTAGAGTATAATTCTAAGTTGATACGTCTAAATTACATTTCCACAGTACACAGACAAGTTTGCAGATGTGTTGAATGACTTCCTAACAGGCAAGCAATCTTCCCACTTGCTCTGTAGCTAAGATCCCAGGAAACAGCAAATGATGCTCTAGAGAAACCAGTCCCTCTGTCTTGGAGGGAGAAAATTGGTGAAATCAATCATATCCAGCTAACCTAAGAAGATATGCTCAGGGAGAAAGCTGTGCTGTCATGGAGAAGGACTTGGGTTTTAAATCAAAGGACTTGGGTTTTGTGTGCCATTTCTGCCACTTAATGAACTTGAACCTGAAATAAGTTATTCTCCTCTCTTGTCTTCAATTTCTCCTTATTTAAAATGTGAATACTAATATGTACCTCATAGGATTGTAATGAAAATAAATGGGGTAATCTATATGAAGGGGTTTTGTAAAGTGCTATGCAAAACTGAAGGATTTAAAGTTATTTCTACTCAGCAGAGTGAGAATGCCGTAATTGATTGTAGATTCTAGATAGAAAAGACTTCACCAAGAGGAGGGAAATAAGTTTTATACTCACCAAAGCAATTTCAGATAACTGAATTGATTATGTATGTGTATGAAGCTATGCCAAAAGCCCTCCTTAGGATACAAAATAATAAAAGGTACCACTTCTGACCAAGTCAAAATAGCCTAGGGTTAGAGGTAGCCCTAATAAACATATCCATGTTAGGAATTCTAAGGTATTCTGACAAGCCAAGGACACACCTTTACATGAGAGCTCTAATTCCTCAAGAAGAAACTGTGAAAAAAAAAAAAATGTTTAGGGGTTTGAGCCCAAATTCCAAATTAGCACCCAGAAATCAACACTGAAAGTGGCTACACCACCATGCATGGGAGGCTCCCTTGGTTCTAACGTTCTCAGCAAAGGGAGTTGCGAACAAGCATGGTTTATCTCCCAAAAAACCTGTTCTTGCCCAGTAAGGTCATTTTCTGCTAAGAGAAGTTGTGTGGTGGCATGTAGCCATGGGAACCAGATAAAAAGTGGTCTCTGCATTAGAGCTGCCCCCACCCCAGGTGTGGAGTCCTACCCTCTGGTCTGAGCTGGTCTCCCTAGTACTCACATCATGAGCTCTCACCTTGTTCCTCCTGCCTATCTCCATCCTGCTGGATCATCTACAGATTTAGATTTCAGTACCATTACTCAAAACTGCCTAATTCAGTTAACACTGATGAACCACAAACCCCCTCAAAGCTTAACAGCTACAAACAACATCCATTTATTACTCCTCTATGAATTCATTTATTACATCTATGAATCAGGGAGCAGTTCCACTCTTGGCTGATCTAATTCTCTCATTTGGGGTCACGGGTACATTGGGATTCAGCTGGTGGGTTGGGAGGCCTGGCTGGTCTAGGATATTCTTGACTTAGCCCTCCTACATGTCACATCCCTCTAGCAGTTTAGCCTGGTCAATTTCTCATGACAGTGGCAGGATCCAGAAAATATAAAGGGAAAGTGCATGTATTTTTTTCAAGCCTTGGCTTCTGCCAAATTTGTCATTATTTCTCACTTATATACACTACTCTCCAGACATGAATCCTGAGTACCCCCTCTCCAGCCCAAGCCTTAGAAAGCACTTAATTTTTATTGAGAAAATGAGGATGATACCTTACATATTTTTTCAAAACTTATTTTTATCATTTATGAATACATGATAAATTTATTTGCAATTACAAAATACCCCTCTATTAGCAGGGATCAAATCCTTCCTGCTGCATGTTTTTGTGTAGCCTGCAAGCTAAGAATGATTTTTACATTTATTTAATGGTCGGAGGGGGGGAATCAAAAGAATATATTTCGTGACACAAGCAAATTGTATAAAATTCGAACTTCAGGGTCCATAACTAAAGTTTTATTGGAATATAGCCACACTTATTCATTTATGTATTATCTATGGCTGCTTTCACACTACAAAAGTGAAATTAAATTGTGGCAGTAGAGACCATATGGTCCCCCAAAGCCTGAAATATTTACTACCTGGCCTTTACAGGAAAAGTTCGACAACACCTGTTCTACAGTATGGCTTCCAAAGGCTGAGGTGTAATTATTTTTTGTGGCTGTACTTTCAATACCTAAGGTATAAATGTTGAATATGGAAACTGTGCTCAATTTTCAGTATTACAGATAACAACTTTGGAAAAGAAATATTGTGTACACTTCTCAGTTATTCCTTAAATCAATTCTTAAAAATGGAATTGTTGAGGCAAAAGATAAGCACATTGTAAGGCTTTGATACATCGTGTCAATTTGCTTTTAAGGTAGATATCATTTCAAACATAATTTTATGCCCAGTTTTTCAGTTATTTTACTAGAAATGAATATGGAACTTTGATCTCTAACTGAGATAATCATTTGACTTTTCCTTTCCTGTAATAATGTAATCAATTTGTGAGTGTTCCCTTGCTCATACTGGTCCAGGGATTATTACCAGCCTCTTAGGCAGAAGAAATTGAAGAAGGATATCAGATCCCACTGTATCCCTTAATGTATGTATACAAAATTATAGGACATTCTCATTTTTGTAAAAAAGTATAACTTTCTTAAGAACAAATTATATATCTATGAACATTAGGTACACCTATGGAAAAGCTCTTTCTTGACATTGTAGGACTGTCCACCTAAGTGATAGCAAAAGATTTCACCTTTTACCCAAGTTCTAACTGTTTTATTTTGTTATACCCAGTTCCACCTACTGGCCCCCTAATGTTTCCATTCCTCCAAGATCCACCCGCCCCTTTTTTTTACAATATTCTATAGGATATCTACAGGTATCCTCTACTTAGTCTGGCTATGTAGACATGCTCTGAATTCATTTCTCTCTTTGCCCCCAATAAGGAAGAGGTAGACCCAACATGGACATTTATTAGAGGAATGAACCCACGTCATAATCCAAAACAGGAAAAAAAGTATGTCTGAGATAAAAACCATGAAAGGAAACCCAGAATCAAAATTTGGCGAGATTATATACAAATGCCAAGTCCAAAAGGCAGCCTCATACACCTAAGTGGGATTTTGAAGCAAGATTCAGAAGCCAGACAAAAAGTGATAAAGATGGTAGACAGATATTCCAGGTCAATGTCCGTTACCACCTTTAGAATGAATATGGCTTCCCTTGAGGGTGTCAGACTATTTTAAAACTAAAGACAGAGAGCAGACACAATGATGTAACTAAATATAATATTTAACAAATTCCAAAACAAAATTTGTAAATTGGAGTAATCAATAAGGTAGCTATCTATCATTTAACTACATGGATTAAAATTTATTTCAAGATTTTGTACAAAAAAAAACTCTACCTTCTTTAATCTTGGCCCACATGGAAATTATATATTTGTTATCCTTAGGTATTTAAAAAGAGTGAAAAGATAAATATCATCTTTAAATTCACTCAGTGATAAGTCAAATGAGTATATTAGAACCAATTATTAGAAGTCATTATGATGCAATTGTTCTGTTTAGTAATCTGAAGCATACTGTGCCTCTAAGACTCAGTTCCGTGAAGGATCAAGCATAAGCATAATAACCGCCTTACAGGCTTGCAGAGAAACTGAGCTGAAACACTGTCTTCTTCAACAGAGTGTCTATTTAAGAGTGCTGAAAATGAACTGATGAAAGGGGGAGAAATAACAACAACAAAATCCAACCAGATAAGATGAGGACATGTGGAAGGACATATCAAAGCCAGATATTCTCTCTCTCTCTCTCTCTCTTTCTCTCTCTCTCTCTCTCTCTCTCTCTCTCTCTCTCTCTCTCTCTCTCACACACACACACACACACAATTATAGAACATAATTTGGGAGTGACAAAGGTTATCATTTCAAAGAAAATCTTCAAGCTCCCTCCTAGGAACAGATTAAAATGCACTAAACAATTTGAAATATAAGAAAAGCACTTATATGCAATTAAAACAACAGTGTTCATTACATACTACAACTTTGAAGAAACTTCAGCTAGATATAATGAATGTTGGCTTAAAATGAAAGAAAAAAATTCTCAAGACATGAATTCACTTCTCAAGATACAATTGTTGAAAATAAATAAAATAATTCTAGAAAATCACTACAATTTAGAGAAAGAAGAACAGATGATAAGGGTAGTTAAGAGAAGATATGGGACTACTCTGTTTAGGACCTGTTTCCTACCAGAAATTATTGAAATTCCATTAGTAGGGAACTATGAGATGGAGCAGGTGGCCGACTGGATAGATTCTCTCCAACCTAAACCCTTACAATTCATGAACTCAGTTAGCTGGGGAGAAAGGGTGTGCAGATCAGATTAGATCAGAGGGAGCTTGGAACATAGTATTTCCTGAAGCTACATTTCCTGAAGAAATGGAAACCAAATGGAAAAAGAAAAAAAAATAGGTTTCAGGGCTTTTCTCCAACCTGAATTTTCAGAAATGAGGCATATATGCCCTGAGAAAAAGGAGTGCTTTATAAAATCTTCCTCACATTCCCCAACCCACTCGCGTCAACCTTTGAGTTAATTCTTGTGTATGCTGTTAGGTAAGGGTAAAAAGTCATCTCTTTGCATGTGGATACCCAGTTGTCCCAGCACCATTTGTTTAAAAGACTATTATTTCTGCAATGAACTGCCTTGGCACCTTTGTCCAAAGCCATAAATACAATGATTTTTTTTCTGGTCCTTAATTCTGTTCCACTGATTTATATGTCTAACCTTATATGAGCAGCACACTGTTTTAATAACTGTAGCTTTATAGGAAATTTTGAAATTGGGAAAAGGAAATCCTCCAACTTTGTTCTTTGTTGAAATGGTTTTAGCTATTCTAGGTGTTTTGAATTTCTATATAAATTTTGGGACCTGCTTCTCATTTTCTGCCAAGAACAAAAAAGCCTTCTGAATAGGAAATGCATTGGATCTATAGATTAATTGGGGAGAATGATTATCTTACCAATATTGAGCCTTCCAATCCACACAGAATATTTCCCCATTTATTTAGATCGTCTTAATTTTTCTCAGCAAATTTTTGCTATTTTAAGGTACAAGTCTTGTACTTCTTTTGTTAAATTTATTGCTAAGTATCTTATTCATTTTTATGTATGGTAAAAGTAATTGTATTCTTAGTTGCACTTTAAGAGCAGAGAAACAAGTAGTAAGAAAGAATAAGTGAATGCGTTACCAATGAAGTCTGGAACAAAACAAGGATGTCTTCTCTCACCACTCATATTTAACAAAGTGCTGGAAGCTCTAGTAGTCATAACAGTAAGACCAGAAAGAGAAATAAAAGACTTACAGATTAGAACAAAAGAAACAAAACCATCTCTATTTGCAAATAATATGATTCTATATATAGAAAATTTCAAAGAATCTTCAAAAAACTCCTAGAACTAATAAGTTCAAGATCACAGGATAAAAGATCAACACAAAAAATGAATCCCATGTCTATATTTTAACAATAAACATGCAGAAACCAGAATTTTAAAACAACACCATTTACAATCACTCCAAAAAAAATTAAATACTTATATATATACTTAACAAAGCATGTGTAGGATCTATATGCTGAAAATTACAAAATGCTAATGAAGGAACTCAAAGACCTAAATAAATGGGTTTAATATAATTCCTGTCAAAATTCCAACAATGTTCTTGTAAGACATTCTTCTAAAATTTATAATTTCATACAAAACCATATTACATTATGTACCATTTATGTTTTAGTTAAAGAAAAATGCCCTAGAATAACTAAACAATTTGACCAAAAAAGAAAAAAGTGGGAGGAATCATTCTACCTAATATTAAGCCTTATTATATAGCCAGAATAATTACAACACTGTAGTATTGGCAGATGGATAGACACATAGATCAATGGAACAAACAGAGAACTTAGCAATAGATCTACAAATACATGCTCAGTTGAATGTTTACAAAGGTACAAAATCAATTTAATGGAGAAATAATAGCTTTACAGTGCTGGATCAATTAGACATTCGTAAGTGAAAAATAAATTCAACCTAAACTTCACACTTTATACAAACGTTAGCTCAAAAAGATTATAAACAACTATAAAACTGAAAGTTTTAGGAAATAAAATGGAAAAATCTTCAGGATCTAAGGATTTGACGCCAAAAACACAATCCATGAAAAAGAGATTGATAAATTAGATCTCATCAAAGTTAAAATTTTTGTTCTGTTAATAAAGTTCATGGGAAGAGGACAGAAAGACATGCCACAAACTGGAAGAAAGTATTTGTAAACAGCATATCTGACAAAGGACTAATGTTTAGAAAATATGAAAAACCCTCAAAATTAAGCAGAAAAAAAAACACACCAATGCAATTAGGAAATGGGTAAAACACATGAAGAGACATTTCACTCAAGAATATATACAGATGGCAAATAAGCACATTAAAAGATGGTCAGCATCAGTAGCCATCGGGGATATGCAAATTAAGACCACAATGAGGTATCACTATATACCTACTAGAATGACTAAAATTAAAAATAAAGACAGCATCAAATGCTGGTGAAGATACTGAGAAACTGGATCTCTCATACATTGCTGATGGGAATGTTAAATGGTATGACCACTCTTCCAAACAGTTTTGCCATTTCCTATAAAACTAACCAAAAAAATTAATACATGGCCCAGCAATTGCACTTATGGGCATTTATCTCCAAGAAATGAAGAATTACGCTCATACATAAGTCTACCTGAATGTTCATAGTAGCTTTGTTTGTAATAATCAAAAACTGAAATCAGCCCAAGTTACTTTCAACAGGCAAATAGTAATAGTTAAACAAACTGTGGTATATCCATTCCCTAGACTGTTACTCAGAAATAGAAAAGAATGAACTATTGATATACACAAACAACTTGGATGACTCTCCAGGGAATTAATTATGCTGAATGAATAAAGAGGCAATCCCAAAAGATTATACACTGAATGATTTCATCTATATAAAATATTTGAAATGACAAAATTTTAGAAATGGCAGATACGTTAGTGCTTGCCAGGAGGGGGTGGAACAGGAAGCAAACATGTGTGGCCATAGAAGGGTAACAGAAGAGATTGTTCTGGTGGTGAATTGCTACATATTTTGACTGTGATGGATACACAAACCTATGCAGGTGATAAAATTGTATAGAATGTAATATACAAATACACACACAAATGAATACAAGCAAAACTATCTAAATCTAAATAAGATGGGCGGATTATAGTAACATCAATCTCCTGCTTGTGATATTAATTTATAGTTTTGCAAAATGACTAAGGAAGTCATTTTCCAGGAATCTCTCTGTATTATTTCCTACAATTTCATAAGAATCTATACTTATCTCAATAAAGTTTCCATTAAAAGTAAATTAAACAAATAAATATTAATCATGAATAAGACTAAACATGTCAATTATTATAAATATGAACAAGTTAAATTAATCTATTGAAAAAGATATTCAAGACAGATTTTTAAATTACATGCTATTTTAAGAAACATATCTAAAACAAGATGATGTGAATTGAAAATAATAAATGAGAAACATCCATGAAAATACTTATAGAAATTAAGGGAAAGTAACAATATTAACAGGAAAAAAATACAACCTGAGGAAAAAGAAAGAAATGGAGAATAATTCATGTGGATAAAAATGTAAAAGAAAAAGTACAGGTGAACATTTCTGAAATCAGTACAGATCGAAAATAAAGAAATAAAAAATTGATAGAAACACAAGAGGAAATTTTTAAGACTCATAGCAGGAGACAATTATAATTCTCTTAGAAATGGTGATACCAAAAAATGGAGGATTTGCCTCTTTCTGGCCCTCGAGTACTCTCCGACCTTTGAGCTCTCTAGCCCTTGTTCTCTCCCCCTTTCTCTCTCCGCCTTTCTTCCTTTCTCTCTCTCTCTCTCTCCCTCTCCATCTCCCTCTCTCTCTCCCTCTCCTTTTCCCTCTCGTTCTCCTCTTCTCCCCCACCTCAACTAGGCCTGTTCTCTTCCCTGAGAACGTATCACTAATACCAGGGGCCTCTCTGTCTCCCTCGCTCCCCCACTTTGGCTAGGCCCATTCTCTTCCCTTAGAATGCATCACTAATAAACCCTGCTTGCATATTTTTAAAAAATAGAGGATTTGAATAACATGAAATATTAACATAATTCGGATAGATGAAGACATATAAAACTTTCTATGCAACTGAGAAATCACATTCCTTCAAAATACATATAAAACATGGGTAGAAATGTATTCTCCATTAGCTTCAAAGAAAAATCTCATTACTTTCCAAACAGCTAAAGTCATGGAGACCATATTCTCCATAAACAGTGCAATAAAATTAAAAACAAAAGCCAAAAAAAATAATAAAATTACACACTAGAAAAATTCAAAATACCAATTCTTCCATAAAAGAGATTAGGAAAATATAAGTACTTAAAAATCATCAAAGTTGAGAACACAATGATCAAAACCTACAAGTGCTGCATATCAAAATTTTAATGTAAGACCAATATGATGCTAAAAGTTTATAAATGCATAAGTTAGAAAAAAAGAAAGCCTAAAAATAAAAGAACTAAGCATACAATTCGAGATACTGGTGAATTAACAACAGCAACAACAATTTTAAGATAGAAAAAGGAAAAATTAGAAACAGAATTAAACAAAACGGGAAACAAAAGATGTAGACATCATCAATTAAATTTTAAAAGGACTAAAAACATAAACAAACCTTTGCCAGCCTGAAGAACAAAATGAAACTGTTACATACACATTAGAAACAAGAAAGGTCAAATTAGAAAAATTGGCAGACTTTTTAATTGTCAAAGATTAGTAAGTAAAATTTATTAAATAAAATACATTTAAGGTTTTACACAAAATAATGATTTTCTGGAAAAGATAAACAATGGTGAAAAAATTGAAAAGATAATCAAAGATCTACTTCTTTAAAACAAGAGTCCAATTTTCAAAGACCTAAAATTTCCCCAATGTCACTAAACTCTTTCAGAATATATGGGGGTGGGGAGGAATAAAACACTTTTTAATTCACTCAGTGAGTACATATTAACCCAGAGTCATTGAACTGAAATCAGAACAGGAGAGCAAAGAGACAGGTCAAAGAGGAAGAGAAAAAAGAATATCAAAGATAAAAAAATGCAAAAATCCTAAATAAAATTTTAGCAAATGGAATCTATGAGTATATTTTAAAAGTTTATCCTAACAATGCAAGGACGATACCATATTAAATCTCTTAATGTAGTAAATTATATTAAAAAAGAAAAAAGCTGTATGACCTCTATAACAGTTTCTAAAGTTTTTTTAATCAAATTTCAATGCATGTTCTTAAGACAAAGAATTAGTAAACTAGGTAGAAAAGAAAACTTTAATCAGATCGAGTATGCCAGAAACCTACAATAAACAAAACTTATAGAGAAACATTATAAGAATTCCCATTAAAGGCAGGAACAAGATAAAGGTGCTAGCTAATACCATTGTTTACTACTGTAATGTAGGTTCCAGGAAATGTGGAAAAAGGAGAAAAGAAATTAGATAGACAGAGAGATGTTAGATTACATTTGTATAAATACAGGTATGGATAAAAACAAAAAAACATAAAAGAGAAACAAAGGTGACTAATTTGTAGGTGGTATGTTTGTCCACATAGAAACCCCAAGTAACTCAATGGATAATTTTTTAAATCTATCAAAATAGATAGATACAAGATAAATACATAAATATTAATAGTCTTCCTTTATATTGGTGATAAAATATGTCATACAAAGTAAAATTCTTAGAAATAAAACTATTATGATAGATATGTTGAGAAATTATTTTGATCTACCCTTACATGCTTATAATAAATTTTATCTGCTTATGGATTAATTGATACAGAGGTTAGATACAATGTAAATATATAAAAATCAATAATTTTGCTAATGCTGGTAATATTAAATTAGAAATGGAAATATACATGTTAGGTGTTTGTATACCATTCAAAACAGCAAGAAAAATTATAAAATATACAGCAATAAATTCTCAAGAAAAGTACAGAAAGTATAAAAACACAAACCAAAACCTAAAAAAGCCCTTAAACTGGAAAGAAACCAATAAAATAAAAAATGTCAACCTTCACAAATTAATATATAAATGTAATACAATTTTAATCAGAATCTCAAAGTTCCATTATATTTGGTTTGGTTTGGTTTGGGCAAAATTGATTTATAGCAATATGTAAAATTTGTCCCACTTTTTAATGAAGGAAAAAAGTGTGTGTGTGTGTGTGCAAAAAGTATAGAAGGATACATATTGGGCTGTAATACTGGTTACCTTAGAAAAGTGGATTTTGGAGAAAGGAGTTGGGAGGAGATTATTACATTTCCACCCTACATAGAATGTCACTGTCTTATAGCAAATATGAATTCCTTAGTTTTTTTTCAAGTTAAAGCTTAAAAGGAAAACCAAACTATAATAGGTATAGCAATTCAATTATAATAGAAATCATGAATTAATTTTTAATATACCAAATTAATTTAAATATCACCCAGAATAGTAAACAGGTGAAAACAGATAATAAAATACTTGCTATTTACAATACAAGACTTTTAACTTGACCTTATAATTTTATTAATTAAGGCAAAATAGTGCTGATGCCAAAAGAGATGGATAAACCAGCCCTAAAACGCATAATAAACCCAGTTGCATCTAGGCATTTTTTGATGTGCTAAACATGTCATTTAATATTAGTGGAAGACTGAAGAAATATAATTATCAGATACATGGTCAAAAATATATAGGGAAAAACAATAACCATAGTATTCTTTATCTGAATATTCAGCAAAAGGAAATAGTTATAAAAATTATGATCCATCCATAACCTAGAACACCATTCAGCATTAAAATTGTGTGGTAGAATACTTAAGAAAATTTCTACAATAAATCATTATGTAATTAAAAAAACAACAGTATTTTCTTGTTATAATTTTATAACTATAGAGAGATGTAGGGAGTGGGTGATGTATTTTTTTTTAAAGACCGGGAACATGTGAAACAGAAAAATAACAATGTTATTTTAAGGAAATGTAGTGACAAATAATTTTTATTTTTGTTTTACTTTTCTGTGACTTCTGAATATAACATTTGTAATTAGAAAATAAATTTTAGGTTGAATATTTTGACTAAAATGATAACTCTGTTTTCTGAATATAAAAAAAAATCACACTCCTATCTTGTGAAAGAATATCTAAAATTACATCATTTTACTTTCATTCAAAATTTTTCCTCATTAGATAAACTGACCAAATCTTCAGCAAAATTTTAGGGTAGATGTAAGGGAACTTTGTGTACTAGGTCTCTATGCCAGTCACATACTTGGTTGCAGTAGCTTGCATTAGAAATTTGTCAATAATATGCCTTGTTGGAGTCAACCAAAAATAATTTCTTGTGAAGCTAGTGCTTCACAAGGAAAACAAAGCATAAAAGCAATCAGAGGTCTTCTTGCTCCTTGGTACAAAAGTGGATGTGCTATTATTTCCCCTGGAAAATCTGTTTAAAGGCTATTGTGTCTGCAAGGCTACTGTGTCTCAACTTGTTTGGATACAACTGGGCTGACAGTGAGACGCAGGGAGCCAGCTGATTTCTGTGCAGACACACTACTGAGTTGAGGGACAGAGGCTGCACTGGCACCAGCAAGCTGGCGCTCAGAAGCCACATCAGGTATGACTCAGGCAGGAAGCAGTTATAGCGTGAATTTCTCTAAAGTCCAAGTTTTCTTCACCCTCTAGCTTGTTACCACTTAAGGAAAACTGTGGGAAATATGAACAGAAATTACACTGGGGGAAATCAAAACCTAGTGTTACTACAGGCTGAATTGTGTTTCCCATAATTCATTACGTTGAAGTAATTGTTAACCCCTATTACCTCAAAAATGTGACTCTGTTTGGAGATAGGGCCTTTAAAGGAAGTAATTAAGATCAAATGGAGTCATATGGGTGGTCCCTAATCCAATATGGCTGGTGTCCTAAAAAGAAGATTAGGACACAGACAATACACAGACTGAGGGGCAACGGTGTGAGGACACAGTGAGAAGGCGGCAATCTGCAAGCCGAGGAGAGGGGCCTCAGAGGAAACCAAACCTGTTGACACTTGATCTTGGACTTTGGGCCTCCAAAACTGTACGAGAGTAAATTTCTGTTGTTTAATCCACCCAGTCTATGGCATTTCGTTATGGCAGCCCTAGAAACCTAATACACCAAGGAAGATTCAGATTTCAAAACACTCTTATAGTCATTTTTCAAAAGAAAAAAATATATTTTTAATCAAAATATGTATCAAAGAACGAAGGGATCTTAATTTACCAACTCTTACTAATTGGTATAGGAAGACATCTTGTTTTCTAGAAAATAAAACAGTAAAAAGTAAATCAAATTATACACACAGACATACACATATACTTACTAGAAAATACAATTTGCCCTCCCTTTCTCATAAAACAGAGAGCACTATGATCTTTGCTGAATTAACAATAACAACAACAACAACAAAAAAAAACCCTTGTCCCCAAAGCCATCTGTGAGACTCTGGGTCCCAGGAAACACCAGGTAAAGCTCTGCAATGATCTTTGAAGCTTTGTTTGGAAGGGATTCAAGAGATCACATCATCCAACATCCCATCAGTGAAAGACTCTTTCTGGGGTGTCCCTGAGAGGCTAATCCCTGACAGTACACAGGTGCCCAAAACACAGGGGACAGCCTCATGCATTGCCAGATTTCCAGCTGTTGGAAAATTCCTCCTAAAATTCAGCTGAAACCTACAGCCATTACTCCAAGTTCTACCCTCAGATTTGTACTTGAAAATATTTACCTACACATATGCAGTGTCCCAGCTCTTCACGCTTATTGTCAACCTTCCTCTAAGTACACGCCCCTTTGACTGCCCTGCCTAGAGGAGTGTCCAGTCAGCCACTCTGTAGCCTTTGAAGTCCTCTAATAAAAAGAAATCATGACATCAATTTCCAGCATGACCACGTGAGTTCAGCTGACTGCTCCTCAGTGTAACTGGTGAAAATTACTCTTTTCAAAAATGTGAATCCTATTGAAATGTTCTTAAAAGCAACCAGCAAATACAGAAACATCTATTCAAGAAAATCTATGAAAATCTAGTAAGATACGTGAGTCTGTAACATTTGAAACAAGACCTATCCCTCCTCCCCAATCCCAGCACACTGAGGTGGAGACTGCACTCCAATCTGCTGCAGACAGGAACACAGGGCTCCCTCTACCCCCAACTCTCAGTCCCAGGGCTTTCTGTGTGGGAATAGCAAGGATTCGGTACTGTTGCTGAGGTTAAGTCCCCTGTGAGTGCAGTCGAGCAGTGGGGGTTCCCTTCTTCCACCCTCAGCCCCATGTGTTAAATGGAGGCTCTGCCTTGTGCGTGCTGCACTAAGAATACTAGGGCCCTGACTGCCCTCACCCCAGCTCATAAAATAGCAGAGACAAGCTGGGAAGACCTCAAGGTGCCACTCCTCCTCCAATGAGTTCTCAGCTCTTAGGGTAGGTGTCACTAAGAGAGGAGTTTGTCATTGTCCACCCCCACCCTCTAGCTCCAGAACTCTGGATCAAAGATTTTGCCTGTGGTGGGGGACAGGGATGAGGGGGAAGCAGGGAATAAAACAGATAATTCCTATCAGAGTATGAAAGTCCCAGGCAGGCTGATTTCATTTACAACAGATTTGGGAGAAAGTCAAGGCTAAGGGTTCCCTCAAAAACACTGCAGGGTGTGATAGACAATTAGAAGAGATTCAAGACATAGGCTAAGCTGTGAGAGGATTCCCTACTGGGTCAGAACAAACATCAAACAGACCTCAAAAACTAATTCATTAAGGTAGCCAGAATGTGATTGGATCAGTTTGTAGAGCAATGTCTACCCCCAGGGCACTGTGAAAACGAGAGAGCAATTGGCCTATAACGGGTGGGGTTAAGCACCTGAGTGTGGTTAGAGAAAGAGAAAGGGAGCCTTGCCCACACCACTGTCCTTGCAGGATAACTACGGGCAGATAAAGCAGTGCTTCCCTGAGGAGCAACATCAAAGATTGCACGCTGCAGGGACAGGGGTGAATAGACTAGTCTTAGCTCGGGCTGCAATAAGAAAATACTATAAACTGGGTGGCTTATCAACAACAGACATTTGTTTCTCACAGTTCTGGAGGCTGGGAGTCTGTGATCAGGGTCCCAGCGTGCTCTGGTTCTGGTGAGAGCGCTCTTCTGGGTTGTGGACAGCTGACTTCTTATACCCTCACACGGTGCAGAGAGCTACCTATAGTGCTCTGGCTGCTTCTCATATGGGTATTTGGCTAATAGAAACGAGAACACACCTACACAAAAAAAGTTGTACCTAAAAATTTATAGCAGCATTATTAATAGGCAAAAGGTGGAAATAACCCAAATAGCTAGCAACTGATGAATGGAGAAACAAAATGATGTATATACAATGGAATACTATTCAGCTATTAATAGGAATGAAATACAAATGAATGCAACAACTTAAGATGAACCTTGAAAACATCATTATACTAAATGAAAGAAGCCAGTCACAAAAGTTCACACATTACATGATTTCATTCATATGAAAATCCAGTATGGGGAAATCTACAGAGAGAAAGTAGATTAGTTGTAGTTTAGGGTTAGGGGCAGATGGGGTAATATTAATGAGAGTGATAGCTAAATGGTATGGAATTTCTTTCTGAGGTGATGAAAATATTCTAAAATTGACTGTGGTGATGGTTTCACACAGCAGTGAATATACTAAAAATCATTGAATTGCACACTTTAAATGTGCAAAGTACATGGAATATTAAACTATATCTCAATAAAGCTATTTTAAAAAGGAAACATATCCCAATATCAGAAGAGACCATCCTCAGTTCTAAATCCTTCAAAAAGAGAAAACCAGTGTGTTGTTGTTTTTTTCTTTATGGGATATTAAACGATTTGTTGAGTAGTAACGTCACTTTAACCCCTAAACAAGGATCCCCAAGCATTGCACTGGACATGTTAAGCTTAACTGTGAATTTGTGACAGTCACCCCATCCCTGTTGTGGTCTACACAAATACTTCTACCTTCTGACTGGGGCTCTGTACTTTGTGGCACTCGAGTTAACAGGCACACAACACTCCTGGGCCTTTGTTTCTTCATCTATGCGTTTGGCACACTTGCCTTTGCTCCAGCAAGCTCTCCAGTTTGTTGTGAAGATCAAATAAGATCATGAAAAGCACTTTGAAAAGATGAAGGCATTATTAAAAAACATTATTTTTTAGCATTACTCTCAAAAAGCTTTCAGCAACTGGCCTCCTGGGGAGAGCAGATTAAGTACAAAGTAAAAACACAACTCCAACTAGCATTTTCATTCACATTCAGAAGGTGTTTTACATTAATTAAGCTTTGAATTTCATAAATTAGTACCTCAGTTCACTATGTCCAACAGTTCTATAAGGTGAGAAACCGAGTCACAGTCTTTGTCAGATGACTGAATGTTTTCCAAGTCACATGTCTCATGGATGCAGGAAAGAAAAGTAGTGAGAAATATCAAACTCTAATTCCCAAAAAAAAACACCCTTTTTAAATTAAAAAGAAATAATGTTGGTCACGCTTTAAGCATACTTCCCATTCTTTTTAAAGTATGTTCTCTGTTGGCAATGGATTTTAGGTTGCAATGCCTGAAACTGAAAAAACAAATCTTAAAAGAAAAGGAAAAAAATAAGGAAACAAGCATGATGCAGTCAGTAGCAATTACTTTACAAAAGGAATTATAAAGGAGGACTGGCGGTCTCGCCTTCAGAGTCCCTCTCCCAAAGGACTTGGCCATTTATGCTGCTACATAAATTCACAACATGAGAGGAATCTAAGTTCTCCAATTATGATTTTCAGTATTAAAAGTAATTATTTCCAATTTTCAACTCCTTTCACATATATTATTCCTTTTGATCACCACAACATGCGGGAAGCAATGTTTTTCTCATTCAGAAATCATAGAAAATGGAGTACCCAGCATCCCCCAACTTTTCACCCCTCTGTACTGTCCAGTGCCCTGCTTTGGTGTAGAATTAACCCCTGGTCATTTGCAGAATATAAAAGAAATTAGGAGACTTTACAAGAGTATCCAGAGAAAAGATTTATTGAAAGTCAAAAAGGGAGAGAGAGAGTTCTGTTTGAAACTTGCCAGGGCAGTCTGGGAGGGAGAGCTGCAGAGACAGAGGGGTAAGAGAGAGATACTGGCAGAAGTTTACCAAGGCAGTCTGATGGAGACAGCTGCTGAGACAGTGAGGTAAGAGAGAGATACTGGCAAATGGAGTTGTGCCAGGGCAGAGTCCAATGGGGGACAGCTGCACTGATGAGGAGTGCTGGGGTTTTATATTTTTCCAAACAGGATGTAGGTAGGGTGCTTGTCAGTTTGCAGTGGGGTTGCCATTATTATTGTCGTCTCCTGGGAACTGTCCTGTTCCCATCAATGATGGATGTCAGCTTGCTGTTGCAATTGGGAACCATTCTATTCCCATCTATGATGGCTGTTTGTTAGTTTGTAGGGGTTTGCCATTGCGATTGGGAACTGTTCTGTTCTCACCTATAATGGATGTAAGGTGCTTGTCAGCTTGTAGGTGCAGTGCTAGCCAGGGGAGTTAGAGCCAAACAGTTAATATTTAGGCTCACTCCTCTTAGCCTATAAGCTCGCTCCTGTTAACTCTTTCCCTGTCCCATCCTGCCAGCTCATAAGCTCGCTCCTGTTAACTCTTTCCCTGTCCCATCCTGCCAGCTCATAAGCCCACTCCTATTAACTCTTTACTTGTCTCATCATGCCCTGTGCAGAGGGCTCCTAAACACAGAGAGAACCACAGAGAATTCTTGCCACAATGTGACTCTGTCCAAAACCCTGCACTAAGAGGGTTGACCAACCCCAGCATGGCTTCCTCCAGCCTCAGACCATATCCCTAGGATAACTGAGACCTCCCCCTTGAGTTTCTATCTGAAAAATCTCAAAGCTGTCAACACAATTTACATTTTATTCTAGTCAACACCTGACCATAGGCCACTGACACTTACTACCCCTTTCCTAGAACATTTACTAAAAAAAAAAAAAAGATTACAATTGTAAATTCTGCCTCTATCCCTTCTGGATACATATGCATGTATTTCCTAAAACCCAAGAGTGTCTTTCTCAAGGACTTGAAAACCATTCCTTTGAAATGTAATCATCAGAAAGCACAGGGCTTCTGTCTACCAGTCCCTGTGGGAAGGTAGAATCCTAACTTAGATTATTGCCAGCTAGAGATACAGCTGGTCTAATCACACTTACAATGATCAACACTCCTTTTCATAATTGTTTACTTCCCTGGCTTTACTTCCGCCCTATTCAGTCTCCCTCCCTACGTTCTCACTCTCCCTTTAAAATGCTCAGTCACCTTGGTACAAATCAGAATAGAGCTCACCTCTTTCCCCACTGTCAGTAGTTACTGAATAAAATCTGTTTTAATCACTTTAACTAGTGTTCAGCTTTGTTTATCTTTGACAACAAACACATACCGACCCCCAGGCAAATGTGGTCAAATCCTGTCCGGTCTCCTCTTCAATATGTTTTGTACCTAATCTAAGTCCCCAGCTCTGCCCTCCCCTCTCCTGCTCCCTAAGTCTTCAAGGCTTCCCACGTACACCAATGGAATAACCTCTTTTACATCCCTCTGCCTCAGATCTCCCAAGCAATCCACTCTGCATCTTCCTCACAAAGTAGAGGTTGCATCATATCTTCCTCCTTTCAAAAATACCTGCAGTGTTGACAGGCTAATTAGCATTCAATACTGTACTCTGCACTGGCTGGTCTAAGCCTCAATTTCATTTATTAATATATTCCTGAGCTAACATGCCAAGGAAATGCAGGGGCAGGAAGAAGCAAGTCTTCCATACACTGCTCCTCAGGGCACCAGGCAAAGAGAGCCTCAGAATAGCATGGAGGAATGGTGACAATCACAGGGTCAGCCATTTGCAGACAGCATCAGCCCTAGTCCAGCTATCTATTACCTGAAAATGTTCCATAATAAAACAACTATTATCTCTTGAGACAATCTAGGATCTCATAGAGGAAAAAAATTGTCATTCTTCATCCTCACTCTCTTTTTGGGGGGCTTGTACAAAACTGAATAAAAAACAAAATTAATGATACTAGTAACCAGCATCTACCTAATGCCTTCTCTGAACCAAGCATCTTGCTAAATGCCTACCTGCATTTTCTCATTTAATCTTCATAATGTTATAACTATGAGGTGGGTACAGTAATTATTCCCATTTAACAGATTAAAAATTTGAGGCTTAGCAAAGATCTGCATCTTTCCCTAAAGCACATATCCCATAAGTGCCAAAGCTGGGACATAAATCCAGGTCCCTGCATCCTCACAGCTTGAGTTCTTAACTATTATACATGTTGACAAGCACCCAAACATTTTTAAACAGCCATTACTCAGTCGTATATCTTCAAGCCATTTCTCATTACATGAGCTGTGATCCTTTTGTGATTCTAGGCATTGTCCTCTGAACTTGGGCCAGTAAATCTAAAGTGAAATAAAAATAGCATTCCAAGGAAGACCAGAACAGGCAGATACTTTCCTCATTCGTTTAACATGATGTTTTCATTAGGCTTTTATTCTTTTATTATTTAAAAGACTTGCCCACCACCCTTCTTAATTCATCAAGATAGAGTTCAAACAGATTAAAGAGTTAAACATTTTCATTGAAAAAAAAATCAATGAAAAAAAACAGAAGAAAACTTATCATTTTTCTAAACCTAGCAGTAACACAAGAAAAGACAAAGGAAAATACCGAAGAATTTGACTACAAAAAAATTTTTTTAACTTCAGTACATAAAAAGCAACTAATATATAAATACAAAAAGCAGACTGAAAAAAAATGTTTTGCAGGAAATATGACAAGGGCAAATGTCTTTATTAAACACAGAGAGTGAGGTAATCTATAAAAAAAAAAATTAAGATAAATGGCCATCAGCAGGAGATTTACAAAGGAGAAAACACAACCTGTAAACTAATGTGTTGGGGGGATGTTCTACCTCAAAAGACAAAAAATTGTAAATAATAAGTTACCAATTTTTGCCTAAATTCAGCAAAAGATTAACAAGGATGTTTAATGCTTTTAAAGGATGTGGCAAAATGAGTACTCCTACTTTTTCTGGAGGCAGTATAAATTGATAGAGACTTCTGGGGGAAAAATTGGCTATAAATTTCACAGCTTTTTTTTTTTTTCTTTTTGTCTTATGTTAGGCTAAAAATCTCACTCATGTAATGATTAAAGTACAAAAAAAGCCAGCTTCCAGTCAATGTGGAGGAATAAGTAAATGCTGTGCTTGCATCCTCTCACAACCACATCAAAATTACAACTAAACTACAGAACAACCATCATTGAGAATCACCTGAGGAGAAGTTGAACAGGAGTCCTATAACTAAGATTATACAAAAAAAGCCACCTTGAGATGGGTAGGAGGCGCATAGATGCAGAAATGGCTGGTCCCACACCCATGTGTGGTGGTTAAAAATCAGGAGGGATATCTCAGCTGTGGAGGCTCTCCTGAGGAGCAAAAGGTCCCACCCCACACCAGGATCCCCAGCCCTGTTTTCCAGTACCAAGAGGAGAAGTCCCCATAAATTCTGGCTGTGAAAACCAGTGGAAATTCTGGCTGAGTGAGATGGGGGGCTGCTGGAGTTCCAGGGGTTCCTCTTCAAGGGCCCACATACAGATTCACTCGCTGACAGAATCACTCACTCTGAATTCCAGCACTGTGGCAGCAGCTCAAAAGGCACCAGGAATATACAAGGAGGAACTGAATTGTCTAGCTGCAAAGCAAGGGCTGGAGGGGCAGCTTTTTCCCAGACAGAAGTGGTGGCAGAAGCCATTTTCCTTTGTTGAGCCCTCTTTCTACCCAACATGCAGACTTAGGTGGGACCATATTGTCTCCATCAACACAGATAAGACTGTTCACCCTGCCCTGATTCCTTGAGACCATGCCCCATACACCTTGTAGGGAGCACGCAAGCCTGTCTTGATTCATGCTGCAGAATTTCCTAAGATATCCCAGAGGTTCAAAACCCCCAAACAAGCAGCTTCTGGCCTCATCAGGCCCTGTACCTCTTGCTAAGCAACCCCAGGCTGGGCACTAGTGGAAGCCAGCCCCAGTTTGCAACTTAGCCTCTCCCAGGCACCTCCAAGCCAAGCACAAGTGGCAGCCACCTGCAGACCACTTTGTAGCTCATACTAAGTGGTCCCAGGCAGGGCACAGGCAGTAACTGAACTTAGTCTGCACCAGAATCCCTCCAAAGAGGCCCCAGACCAATACACCTAATGGCCAGCTTCAGAGCAAACCAGAGCACCACAAGACCACCTCCACAAATAACACACCAAAAGGGCAGGCTGGGTAGACATCAGAGACTTGCTAAAGTAAATCTTGCTCTGTAGGATCAGCCCCTACACAACAGCTCCTCCACTGTAGTCTCAGTCAGTCCTCACAACCAATCACCCCGAGGATCAATCCATCCCATGATGTGTGAACAATAATCAAGGCTGAACTACACTAGGAGGGCAAATGTAATCCACACTAGGGATATACCTAAAGCACCTGGCTCAGGTGACCAGGGAGAGTGCGCCATTGGGATCCACAGCACACCTACTACATAAGACCACTCTACTAAGACCAGAAAACATAGCAGCTCTACTTAATACATAGAAACAAACACAGGAAGGCAGCAAAAATGGGGAGATAAAGAAACATGTCTCAAATAAAGAACAGAACAAAGCTCCAGAAAAAGAACTTTAAAAAAAATGGAGACAAGCAATCTACCAGATGCAGAGTTCAAAACACCGGTTATAAAAATGCTCAATGATCTCAGTGAGACTTTCAACAAAGAGATAGAAAATTAAAATGAAGATAGAAAACACTTTTTTTAAAAAGTCAGAAATGAACAATAGAATGACTGAAATGAACATTGGCAAAATGAACAGTAGATTACATGAAGCAGAGGATCAAATCAGCAATTGAGACGATAAGGTAGCACAAAACACCCAAACAGAACAGTAAAAAGAAAAAAGAATCCAAAAAAATTAAGATAGTTTAAGGGGCCTCTGGGACAACATCAAGCATACCAACATTCACGTCATAAGGATACCAGAAGAAGAAGAGAGAGAACAAGGGATTGAAAATTTATTTGAAGAAATAATCATGGAAAACTTCCCTAACATAGTGAAGAAAATAGACATACAAACCCAGGAAGTGCAGAGTCCCAAACAAGATGAACCCAAAGAGGCCCATACCAAGACACACCATAATTAAAATGGCAAAGGTCAAAGACAAAGAGAGAATCTTAAAAAGTAACAAGAGAAAAGCAGTTAGGAAGTTCCCATAATACTGTCAGCTGATTTCTCAACAGAAATTTACAGGATAGAAAGGATTGTCACGAAATATCCAAAGGATGAAAAGCAAGGATACACAACCAAGATTACTCTACCCAGAAAAGCTATCATTTAAAATCAAAGGATAGATAAAAACAATCCTTCCCAGACAAGACAAAGCTAAAGAGTTCCTCACCACCAAACCAATATTACAAGAAATCTTAAAGGGACCTCTTTGTAAAGAAGAAAAAAAAGATTAAAAGTATAAACAATAAAATGGCAATAACTACATATCTATCAACAAGTGCTTTAAATGTAAACGGACTAAGTGTTATAGTCAAAAGATGTAGGGTGGCTGAATCAATCAGAAAATAAGACACTTACATGTGCCACCTACAAGAGGTTCATTTCAGACATTTCAGATTGGAAGACACACAGAGACTAAAAGTAAATTGATGGAAAAAGATATTTCATGGAAATGGAAACAAACAAGCAAAAAAATCTGGGGTAGTAGTACTTATACCAGACAAAATATACTTTAAAACAAAGGCTATAAAAAGAGACAAAGAATGAACCAGTAATCCCACTCCTGGTTGTGTATCTGAAGAAACCCAAAACACTACTTCAAAGGAACATATGCATCCATATGTTCATTGCAGCATTATTTATAATAGCCAAGACATGGAGGCAACCTGAGTGTCCATCAATAGATGACTAGATAAGGAAGAGGTAGTACATATATTTAATACAATGTTACTCAGCCATAAAAAAGAATGAAATCTTGCCATCTGCAACAACATGGATGGACCTAGAGGGTACTGTGCTGAGTGGAGTAAGTCAGACAGAGAAAGACAAATACCATATTATTTCACTTACATGTGGAATCTAAAGAACAAAGCAAAAAAAAATGAACAAACAAAACAGAAACAAACTCTTAAATACAGAGAACATTTTGATTGTTGCCAGCTAGGAGGGGGATTGGGGGATGATTGAAAAGGGGAAAGGGATTAAGAAGCAGAAATTGGTAGTTACAAAATAGTAACAGGGATGTAAAGTATAGCATAGGAAATATTGTCAATAATATTGTAATAACATGTATGGTGCCAGGTGGGTATTAGATTTGTTGGGGATGATCACTTCGTAAGGTATATAAATGTCTAATCACTATGTTGTACTCATGAAACTAATATAATATTGTATGTCAACTGTAGTTGAAAAATAAAAGTTTATTTAAAAAGTACAAAAAGAGCTAAAACGTGTAAGATAATTATAGTTGTTTAAATTGGAAATATCCAAAGATTAAATATAGAAGCATATCTATGTGATTTGTGCTGCATATGTTACGTTGACTTCATAAATTATTATTTTACAATGCAAAATATTACATGTACACTAACAATATTAAAATATGTATAATATGTTGTGGAAAAGCAAGATTATATGTGTAGGTCTGCCTATTCACTCTTGTAACTATGAACAAACATTAATCTGAAAAAATAAGAGAAGTTAGTAAAACACCTTTGGTGTTTATGAGTGATTATGATTTTTTTCTTGTTTTTCCAATATACATGCACTACATATACATGCCCAATTTTATAACATTTATCAATATTTCTCTCAAATTTGGGTATGTATATGTATGTTTGTTTTATTTTTAAAATGTTTTTTATCAATAGTATTTGTAAAAACGATATCAGAAATAAAAATAAGCACAGAGAGAAATAAACACTTTGAAATCTTATATTTAGATAATTCTATGGTCATTAATTCCTAAAAAAAAAAAAAAAAAAAAAAAAAGACCTTATGAAGTTAATTCTATCACTATGCCCATCTTACAGATAAGAAAACTGAATTAGCTGAAGGTTACAGAACTAGATTCTAATACAGCTAAGATTCTAATATATACTATTTCCAATGTTTTAATGGAATCATTCTAAACGTAGTTTTTTATTTGCTTTTTTTAAAATTTAACAGTGTATTTTGAACATTTTCTGTTCACCATTCTTCCACATCTTCAGTTAATCATTGAGTGGATTAAAAATATATGATCCAAGTATATGCCATCTACAGAAATTCATTTCAAATATAATGATATAGACATGCTGAAAGTAAAAAGATGGGAAAGATATATTATGTAAACATTAAACAAAAGAAAGCAGGTGTGGCAATATTAACACCAGATAAGGTAAACTTTTGAACAAGGAAAACAGAGAAAAGAGAGAAAGATCATATAATGAGGAGAGTTCATCAAGGAAACATAGCAATCTTCAAGATCTGGTCAAAATGGCAAAGTAGGTAAACACTGGGCTTACCTCCTCTCACAACAATGTCAAAATTACAACTAAACTACAGAACAGCCATCATTGAGAGTTGACTGACGTCTAGCTGAACCAAAGTCCTACTACTAAGGACATACAGAAGAAGCCACCTCAAAACAAGTAGGTGGGGCAGAAACATGAAATGGGCTGGTCCCACACCCACATGTAACCATCAAAAACCAGGAGGGATATCTCGACTGTGGTGGGCCCCCCTGGAGAAGTGAGGGGTCCCAGCCCTACACAAAACTCCCCATCCCAGTGTTCCAGTGCCAGGGAGAGAAGTCCTCATAACTTCTGGCTGTGAAAACCAGCAGAGATTGTGGCTGAGTGAGACATAGGGCAGATGAAGTTCCAGATACTCTTCTTAAAGAATCCACACACAGACTTACTCCCTGTCAGACTCACTCTCTCCAAGCTCCAGTACTGGGGCGGCAGCTTGAGGGGTGCCAGGGACGCATAGGGAAGAACTGAATTGTCTGGCTTCAGGGGGAAGGCTGGTAGGGCAGCTTTCCCCTGGATAGAGGAGCTGGCAGAAACTATTGTTTCTTTGTTGAACCCTCCCACCTCCTAGCATGCAAACGTAGGCAGCCACCACATCTCAGTCTCCATCAACCTGGCTAACACTGTTCATTGTCCCTGATTCCCTGAGACCCTGCCCCACCCAACTTCTGAGCTCACCCAAGCTTCTGCCAGTGGCTTTTCTGCATAAACAGCTTGTCTTGGCTCATGCTGCAGACTATCCTAAAATCTCTCAAAGGTTCACAAAACCCAAACAAGCAGCATCTGGCTTCAGTGTGTACCATACCTCTGGCTAAGCAGACATAAGCTTGGCACTAGTAACAGCTGGCGTCAGTTCGCGGCTTGGCTTCTCAAGGTACCTCCAAGCCAAAAGCAAGTGACAGCCATCTACAGATTGCTTTGTGGCTCATGCCAGATGGCCCTGGGTAGGGCACTGGCTGCAGCTGAACTTAGCCTGCAATATGTCCCCTCCTAGGAAGTCCCTGGGCTGACAAGCCAGGTATCTGTCTTCAGACCCAGCCTGAGCGTCACCAAAAAGGCACACCCAAAGGGTGCACTGGGTGGGCACCAGAGCCATGCTAAAGCGAATCCAGCTCCATAGAGTCAGCCCCTACTCAACAGCTCCTCCACTGTGGTCACAACCAGTTCTCACAACCAATCAGCCCAATGATCAGTCATTCCCATTGACATGAAAACAATAACCAAGGCTCAACTACCCACACAAGGAACATACCGAGAGTACCAGGTTCAGGTGACCAAGAAGACTGCACCACTGAGCCCTATAGCATACCTACTACATAAGGCTACTCTACTAAAACTGGGAAGCATAGCAGCTCTACCTAATACATAGAAACAAACACAGGGAGGCAGCCAAAATGGGAAGACAAAGAAAAATGTCCCAAATGATAGAAGAGAACAATGATCCAGAAAAATAACCAAACAAAATGGAGACAAACAATCTACCAGACACAGAGTTCAAAACACTGGCTATAAGCATGCTCACTGATCTCAGGGAGAATTTCAGCAAAGAGATAAGAAACACAAAAATGGAGATAGAAAACATAAGAAAGAACCAGTCAAAAATAAAGAATACAATATCCCAAATAAAGAATACATTAGAAGGAATCAACAGTAGATTCAATGAAGCAGAGAGTTGAATCAGCAATTTAGAAAATAAGGTGGCACAAAACACCCAAACAGAACAGCAAACAGAAAAAAGAATCCAGAAAAATATGAGGATAGTTTAAGGGGTCTTCCGGACAATATCAAGCATACCAATATTCACATCATAGGATTACCAGAAGGAGAAGAGAGAGACCAAGGAATTGAAAACTTATTTGAAGACATAATCATGAAGAACTTCCCTAACCTGGTGAAGAAAACAGATATACAAGCCCAAGAAGTACAGAGAGTCCCAAACAAGATGAACTCAAACAGGCCCACACCACACACATTATAATTAAAATGGCTAAGGTTAAAGACAAAAAGAGAATCCTAAAAGCGAGAAGAAAAAGGCAACTAGTAACATATAAGGGAGCTCCTATATGACTATCAGCTGATTTCTCAACAGAAACTTTGCAGGTCAGAAAGGATTAGCATGAAATATTCAAAGTGATGAAGAGCCAGGACCTACAATCAAGGTTACTCTACCCCACAAAGCTATCATTTAGAATCAAAGGACAAATGAAGAGCTTCTCAGATAAGACGAAGCTAAAATAGTTCATAACCACCAAACCAGAATTACAAGGAATCATAGAGGGACTTCTTAAAGAAGAAAAACAACAACAAAAAAAAGATTAAAAATATGAACAATAAAATTGCAATAACTACATATCTATCAACAATTACTTTCAATGTAAGTGAATTAAATGTTCCAATCAAAAGATAGGGTGGCTGAATGGATAAGGAAACAAAACCCATATATATGCTGTCTACAGGAGACTCACTTCAGATCAAAAGACACTCACAGACTGAAAGTAAAGGGATAGAAAAATATATTTCATAAAAATGGAAATGGGGCGGGGAGCGGGGGGGGGGAGTGAGTAGCAATACTTAAAGCAGACAAAATAGACTTTAAAACAAAGGCTATAACAAGAGACAAAGAAGAATTCCACTTCTTGCCATTTATTCAAAGAAACCCAAAACGCTTCTCTGAGGGCACATGTGCATCATGTGTTCATTGCAGCATTGTTTACAATGGCCAAGATGTGGAGGCAGCCTGGGGTCCATCAGTGGGTTGATAAAGAGGAGGTGGTACATAATGTGTTTTCCCGAAAATAAGCCCTAGCAGATTATTCAGGATGACATCCCCTGAACATAAGCCTTAATGCGTCTTTTGGAGCACAACTTAATGTAAGACCTGGTCTTATTTTTGAGGAATCACAGTATGTACAATGGAATATTGCTTGGCCAGGGAAGGGAATGGTTTCTTGCCATCTGCAGCAGCATGAATAGATCTGGAAGGTATTGTGCTAAGTTAAGTGTGTCAGACAGAGAAAAACAGATGCACTGTGATTTCACTTATATGTGAAATATAAACAAAAAAAACAAACAAAACAGAAACAAACTCATAGATATAGAGAACATTTTGATGGTTACCGGACAGGAGGGGAAGATGAGAGTGGGTGAAAAAATTAAAGGGATTCAGAATTACAAATTGGTTGTTACAAAGTAGTCATGAGTATGTAGCATATAGCATAAGGATTATAGTCAATAATATTATAATAACTATGTATGGTGTCAGATGGGTACTAGATTTATTGGGGTGATAGATGGGAAGGGTTTGGGGGCAGTGTAAAAAAGGTGAAGTCATTAAGAAGTACAAATTGGTAGTTACAAAATAGTCATGGAAATGTAAAGTAAAGCATATGGAATATAGTCAATAATATGGTAATAATTGTGCATAGTGCCAGGTGAATATTAGTCTAGTCAGGGAGATCACTTCTTAAATTATACAAATGTTTAACCGCTATGCTGTACAACTGAAATTAACATAAAATAATATTGAATATCAACTGTAATTAATAAATTAGAAAGGGGGAAAGGTGAAGGAGAATAAAGGTTCAAATTTCCAGGCACAAAACAAATAATTAATGGGGATGTAATGTACATAAACATAGGGAATATAGTCAACAATATTGTGATAACATGGTACAGTGTCAGATGATTTCTGGACTTATCATAGTAATCACTTCTTTAGGTATATAAATGTTGAATAACTATTGTGTACACCTGAAACTAATGTAATATTGTATGTTAGCTAAATTTTAATAAAAATTTTTAAAAAAAAGAAAATATAGCAATCTTCAATATGTATGCCCTAAACATCAATGCAATAGGTAAAATAAAAACTGATAGAACTGAAAAGAGAATAGACAAATCCCGGAATATGTCTGGAGATTCAACACTCCTTTCACAATAACTGATAGAACAACCAGACAGAACATCAGCAAGGATGTAGAAGATCTCAACAACACTATCACCCAACAGAATCTAATTGACATTTTAGTACACACCACCACAAAACAGCACAATACACATTATTTTCAAGTACTCATAAATATATACCAATATAGACCATACCCTGGGCCAAAAAACAAACCAAAAACAAAATTTTAAAAATGGCAATCATACAGAGTATGATCACCAACCACAGTGGAATCAAACTAGAAGTCAATAATTGAACCATAAAGGAAAATCTCCAAATACTTGGAAGCTAAACATACTTTTAAATAATCCATGGGTCAAAGGAAAAAAATTTTAAAGACATTTTAAAAAGTGAAAGTACAGCATAGGACAATTTGTGCAACATAGCTACAGCAGTGCTAAGAGGAAAAATTTCAGCATTAAAGGCACTATTGTTTTAAATGGAAAATAAAATGACTCAAATCAATAATCTATACTCACATCTTAAGAATCTAGAAAAAGATAAAAAAAAATGTAAAGGAAGCAGATGGAAGAAAGTAATAAAGAGCAGAAATCAATGAAATTGGAGGGAGAAAAAGAGAAAGAGAAATGAATGAAAGAAAAAGTGGGTTTTGTAGCTTTCAACATACTAGTCCCATACATGTTTTGATACATTTTTCCTGAAGGGTTAGATATGTATGAGAATGGTCCTCTGCCTGCAAGATGCCACAGTCCATTGAGGGAGAGGTACAAGTAGGAAAATAATCACAAAACCAGGATGAGACCAAGATAGTCCCTTGAGACATAAAGAAACGGTGATGTTCCAACTCCCTCTGCATCTCAAGATGAATGCTAGGACCAAACCTACCAGAAAACTGGAGAACCTGCACCAGGATTTAAAATTAGGCAAAAGTTTTGCCCACTTGCCATATACCTTGAAGAATTTCTTCTGGGTATGTTGAACATTGCAGTAGCTTAAATGAACTCACAAAAGATAGTGTCCTGGCATGTTTGTGGAGGTCATAATGGGACTCTGTGCACCATCGGAAGAAGGGACGACTTCTCCAGTGCAAAGTGCTGGGATGCACAGGGGAAACCAAGGAGTGCAGGGTGGGGACAGAGCCATGGGTTCAGGCCCCAGTTCCCTACCTTTTCCCCAAGCCTCTCCAGACGTTCTGCTACCCAGGAAAAGAACAGATGAGGCCTCTATTCCTTACTGAGCAGTGCAGGTGGCTGCCCAGGGTAAAGCCTAGGGTCCGTGACCAGTGTCCAGTGTCATTCCTCACTGCCCAGGACCCTCGATATGGCAAATTTAGACCCAGGGTCCATATCACACCACAAAGTTATCACTCTGCCTTGGTATAGTTGTCATTCTCAGATTTGCCAAACACATGACGGCTAGCTCTGCTAATTGTTGTCAAGCACAAGTTGTCTTAGTCCATTAGGGCTGCTATAACAAAACCCCATAGACTGGGGCGCGTATAAACAACAGAAATTCATTTCTCACACTTTCGGAGGCTGGGAAGTCCAAGATCAAGGCACATATTCAGTTCTGGTGAGAGCCCACTTCTTATATCGCCCTCTCTTTACTGTAACCTCATAGGATGGAAGGGACAAGGGATCTTTCTCCCCCACTTTTATAAGGCACTTATCTCATTCATGGGGGCTCTGCCCTCATGACTTAACCACCTCCCAAAGAACCCACCTCCTAATACCATCACCATGGGGGTCAAGTTTCAACATATGATTTTGAGAGGAAACAACTTTCAGACCATAGCACAAGTATATGAGCCTGATGTCCTCCTTAAAAGCGATTCATACCCACTTTATAGCTCTACTATGTGCCCTATCCTTTGAAGAAGATACATAGCACCATCTCTAGTCTATATATGGACAAACTGAGACCCAGACAGAAAAACAGTTGCTCCCACATTTTAGTCTATGTCTATTAGGCCACCACCTAGATTTTCAATTTCAAAGGCATAATTAATTAGTCAATTATAAAATAATTTAGGCACGAATATATTGAGGTTTACTTAGGGAATAATAAAGAAAACTGTAAGTGTGTGTGCATATCATTTATACTTTTCTGAAGTTTAGGATATTTTCAAAATGAAAAAAATATCCAACTTTAACTTGATGTTCCTATGCCAATCATGTTTTATCCTCACCTTTGGATAAGAAGCTTGTTTCCAAGATGAAATGGATATATTGTTTATGATTCCTTCAAGAAATGCTCCGGCACATCATGGCTACTCACTATGGCACTGGAGCATTCAGACTTCGGTGGCAAATTTTACAGAACCAGCAAAGGGAATGTCAACAGCCGTCCTTCAGCAATTTCCCCCCCACTGTCAAAATCACAAAGCTAAACAGGAAAAGAAAACTGTCCCATATCAACCTTTATGTTTCCTTTAAAAACCTTAATTTTTTTCCATCTGAAATAAGAACATTGTAAAGCTTTCCTTCCTATGAATTAACTTGTAACTAGGTGGTTGCAGCACCCAGAATTATAATGGTGTCCTATCCATAGAGTCAAGACAGCCCTCCACAATCCTACACTCTATTAGCTCCAAAGGTTTTACAAGGAAACCTGGAAAGTTAATGGCCCTGAATATTTCACCATAGTATGGAGAATTCCTCAACTTTCTCCTTTATTCCTGTACCTTTAAATCCCGAGGTCAACAAATACCTAGTGCTTAATGTTTTGGCTTTTTTCTTTTTAATAAAACCTAGGGAATCAGTGTGGTATAGGAAGATTTGGGGCTAGGATCCCTGGATTTGAATTCTAGGTTGGGTATCTACAAGCTAACTTAGAGAAACATCTTAACCCTTAGAATCGTCTTGCCTACCTCAGAAATGTGACAAGTAAACACAGAAAAAGAAGCAAGGATTTTTATTTTTTTTTTTGCGGGGGGTAGATGCTGGGTAAATATGGGTTTTATTTTAGACATTTATGACTTTATAGCAATACCTATTTGATGAGCTTGAAGACATGCAAGGAGTAGTTAGATAAGCCAATGAAGAAAGAGTTAAGGAAAGGGAGAGTGAAGAGTAGCAGACATGGTAAAAACAAGATGCAAGAGCTATTTTAGTCAATGTGGAAAGAAAGACTTTCAGGTAAGCAAACACACACACACAAACTACACACTTATTAAAAGATCGATTTCTCCTCATGATGCATAAAATTTTGTTTTGATTTTAGTGCCAACCCTACACCCAGGCAGCTAATAGCTACCAGAGAACTCAGAAAACAGGACAAGAAGAATTGCCATAAATTCATGATTGCCTCCCTCAGGTGGGCCCGTGGCACTCCAGGCTCTCTGACTATACTATTCGGATGCAGGGTCTCTTCTATGAACACTTCAGAACTTTCCAACTTATCCAACCTGCACCACTGTTATGGCGAATTTTGTGTGTCAACTTTGACTAGGCCATGTACCCAGATATTTGATCAAACACATTTGGAGATATTCATTAGATGAGAGTAACATTAATTAAAATCCGTTGACTGAGTAAAGCAAATTACACACAATAATATGGATGAATCTCATTCAATCAGTTGAAGGCATTAAGAAAAAAGACTGAGGTCCCCAGAGGGAATTTTTCCAGGTGACTGGCTGCCTTCAGACTTGAGCTGCGACATCAACTATTCCCTAGCTCTCAAATCTGCTAGCATACCTGTCTCTCTATCTCTGTTTCTCTCTCTCTATCTCAATCTCTCTCTCTCTCTCTCGCTCTCTCTCTACATATTTATATATACATGTATATATATATAATATATATAATATATAATATATATTAGATATAAAACAAGATCACATAATATGATAAATAGTATAATACATAATTTATATCATCTTGCATATTATATATAATATAATAAATAATTATGTATGTTTGTGTATATATATAGCTGGTTCTGTTTTTCTGGAGTACCCTGACTACCATGTTTCCCTGAAAATAAGACCTAGCTGGACAAGCAGCTCTAATGCATTTTTTGGAGCAAAAATTAATATGAGACCCGGTCTTGTTTTACTATAATATAAGACCTGGTCTAATATATTATAATATAATATAACATAATACTGGGTCTTATATTAATTTTTTCTCCAAAAGATGCATTAGAGCTGACTGTCCGGCTAGGTGTTATTTTCGGGGAAAGAGGGTAGTACAACCATCTTCCTCCCCACTTCCTGCCACCATCTTTCACACACACTTTCTCATCAGATGACCTGACATTTTATTTCATATAGACATAGATGCTGTGAAAAAGAAACAGTGTTTCTCACTTCCTTCTTACTTGACTTCCAGTGAAATTTAACTCAAATGACCACTCTCCTCTCTCTTGAAATACTCACATCAGGACATCCAAAATACTCCACAATTGTGATTTTCCTCCTCCCTCCCTCTCTGGAACCTCTTCTCAACAGTCTTCAGAGTTCTCTCCTTCTCAGTTCAACCTCAGAAAAATGTTTCTCAATGCTGGAAATCCTCTGGGGCTCAGTTCTAGGCCCTCTCTGTGAAGAGTCTTCTCTCTCCCCAAGTGACTTCATCCACAAGCACAGTTTTGCTTGCCACCCAGATACTGCCGATGCCAGCCCAGATTTCAGATTCATGCAGTCAACTGCCTCCTCTGACAGCTCCACCTAGTGATTTAAATGTTGTAATTTTACTTTGTCCAATGACAAGTCTAGTTTTCTGGGGGGTAAAAGGAGCTAGCATCCATAAGAGGCAGCTGGGTGAGATTTTGCTTCTCCTTTGTGCAGCAGAGTTACTTTTCCTGTTTATCATTGTAACCTGAATACCAGTGTGATCCTTTTCTAAGTTGGACAATTCCCGCCTGAAAATTTAGCCAACCCTATGATCTCCAGTTCCCAAAGAAGCCCAGCTGAGCTGAGTGTAAACTGAATGACATCAAATCCAGTTATCTCATGTATTTCCACCCGTGCAAGTTTGCCATGGGATTGAAAATGGCCTCCAAGTACACCACATGCTACACTTTCCTGTAGCCTCTCTCTGGTCTTTCTCTAGTATCAGAAAGTTTCTACTCGAAGTACCACGCAGTCTCAGACCAACTTTATTTTTAATGCAGCATCTCACAAGTTAGACTCTACTTGGTGTGATCTGGGCTATAATTTCTCATGGAAAATTTTACCAACTTTCTGAAAAATGGACAGCACCTTTTGAGGGTTTTAAGTATTCTGTCAGTGATTGAACAGAATTCAGGATTCAGCAAGAATTCATTCATAGGATTCATATGCCATCTTGAACTAGAAGTTCACATTTGATTTCTAAAGATTCTCCTCACTCTGAATTCTCTGAGCTAATAATTCTCCTAAATCTTTCAATCCCAGTTACCTTTAAGGGTTCCCATTTTACTTAACTGAGGGACATACCCATAGTCTGGAACATAGGTGCCTGGGAAAATACTAACCACAAAGCATCTCTAGAAAATGCTATGAGATAAAAAGGACACTAATGACCTTTAACTTTAAAATCATTGCATAGTAGGCAAAGCCCAATAGTCCAATGCCCACCACTTAGTGTTCTGCCTTCTGCTACAGTCTGCAAGCCCAGGGCTGGGATATCTGCTGCCTGAATCTCCTTATTGCCTTCTGCTCTTAACTTTCCAAAGCATCTACACATTTCAAGAAGCAAAGGCTGTGTAAAATGGTGAGCATTTTAGTATACAAAGAGATACAAAATTATCTGGTCTGGGAAGATGAGGAATCCTGATTGTGAGAGGTAGCAGCAGAGATGAATGTCTGTTGAGTCCCACGCAGAAAGCCCCAGTCACTGATCAAGTGCAAACTCATAAATAGCAAGCCTTTATCTTCATGTTTTGGAACAACTTTGCTTTCTTAGGCAGCCCACAAAGATGATCAAGATTTCCTAAAAGTGATGTTAGTTTTGGCTTCCTTGTGTAATATGCAAACAGTTTTTCCTCTTAACTACAGTTTCCAAGTCCCTTTTTCTATAAGGAAATATCTAGGCATATTACAAAAATTAATCTGCCTTATGTTAGTCAAAAATAACCGTTTTTTAGAGACAGTCACAGTTTCTGTTTGTAGCTTTGGTTTTAGATTTTAAAAGTAGCTTTGCAGTAAGTTTTGAAGATAGAAGTTTGAATCTTCCAACTTTGTTTATTAGTCTACAGCATATTGTAAACTCAAAGAATGGCTGATTTATCAAACTTCATTATCAGGATTTCATTTGAATGGCATCCATGAAGATACTTTGTTTTTAGGCTTCTTAGTTTCTAGGTCTTTTGGGGGAAGGATGGGAAGTTGTGTTGGTCTCAGTTATTACTTTTTTTAATCCCTCACACTCACAAGGACAAAGAAAAGATTCTATGTAAAGCATTGTTACTCAAAGTATGATTTTCAGAACAGCAGCATCAGCATCACCTGGGAGCTTGTTAGAAATACTACTCTCAGGCCCATTCAGCTCTAGTGAATCCAAACCTCTTTTTTAATAAGACTCTCAGGTGGTTTGTGCTACATTAAAGTTGGAGAAACACTGATTTCAAGTAATAAGCATCTTCTGGATCTCTATAGCCTGTATGTGTAAAATGGGAATAAAACCAATTGTGTTCATCACAAGATATTATGACATTCAAATAATAGAAGGAATATGGAAGTGTTATCCAGATGACAAGTATTAATATCAGTCAATGAATTAAGAACGTATAGGGTTATAATGCAGAGTAGGTGAGATGTTGTGGGGACAGAGCCAGGAGTACAGTTCCCAGGCTCTCGGCCTCACGTGGAAAAGTGCTGGCTAAGGTAGTAAATGACCATCAACTGTGATTGGATGGCCATCAGCTGTGGCTAGTTGGCTCTCAGCTGTAACCGGCTAGCCATTAGCCACTGATATAACTGCCATAGCTAAGCTAGCAAGGTGGTGTAATGTGGTGGTGTAGCGGCGTAGCGTGGTGGAGTGTGGATTACAGATTTCAGAGAGGCAGATTGCAGCTAGCAAGTGAGGTTGTAGGTTGCAGATTGCAGACAAGTTGACGGCAGGTTGTGGATCATGTGGCTCCTGCCTCCTGTGTCTCCAACCCAGCCGCCAACAAGACTATAGTGGTATGACTCTCCTATCTATGGCTCCGTGGGAGTTCCTTTTTGGTCTCACCATATCCTGCATTCTTATGTGGGGAGCGGGAACAGAGACCCTGCATGCCACCCTGCATGACAGATGTGCATGGCACAATACTTGTCATAATGTAAGATTCAATCACAGAATTAATCATCCTCTTAGATACCAGGCACTGATACTACCTGTTCTCTCACAGGTGTGAAAAGTGACAATTAAACAGAAAGCCCATAGCCAGAAGAATTCTTGGGTGGTTAGAGGACAGATTCTGTGGTACAGAGCCCTTTTACCCATCAAGAGATTAAAGAGGTGGGCTTAGATCCTACTAAAAGTGACTTTGAATATACCGTGAGTCAGGTTTCCCTTCCCAGAATTGGCAAATCCCATTTACATTTAACTCTGCTACAGTGATTCCAAGACAACCTAGTATCAATAAATGCAAAGTAGCATGCAATGCTTGGAAAATAAAATATCTATTACCCCTGATATTCGCTGCACTCTTATGCACGAGGTGACGAAAAGTCCATGAGACACAAACACAGTTTTAGTTAATGGACATTTCCATAGAGGCAAACACATCAGGCCTGCAAACAAGGTCACATTAGAACAAAGTGAATAGGCCCAGTAGTTGGAAATGACTTTCAGAAGAAAGAAATGCCATCAATTCTTGAGAAAGGGGGATTTCTCAGAACGCTGACTTCTTCATTGAATCATAGTCCTCAAAAAGCCTAAGAAACGTGAGAAAAGATCTAGTCCGGGACACATCAGCACAAATGCAGAAAGAAGAAAAATGGAAAAAGCAGAGGAAAGAGCTGGTAATCACTGTCAAAGTGAGTACAGAAAGACAAGTGGTAAACCTCAGACTAGTCAACCCACACACTTGGGTTTACTGCTCTCTTTCCACCCTTTCATTGTAGAGGGGGAATTGAGTCCCAAGAGAGTAAGTCTCCAGGCTTTCCACATCATTATGGAATTGAAAGGTATTCTAGTTACATTGAAAAACTGACCATCTACTTTGAAAATAACTCATTTTAATAAAAACATGTCAGGTAGTATCTGTGGCCAGCGGGAAAGGAGAGTACTGGGATCAGGGTGAGGGTGGTAGGAGAAGATGTAAGAGGTGGTTTTTGTAGAAATTGAAAAGCTGATCCTAAAATTCATATGGCTCCAGAAGAACCAAAATAATCTTGAAAAAGAAAAAAATTGGAGGATTTATACTTCCTAATTTCTAAACTTACTACAAAGCTACACTAATCAAACTGTGTGACACTGGCATAAATATAGACAATAGATAAATGGAATAGAATTTGAGGGTCCAGAAATAAACCCTCACATTTATAGGTCACTGATTTTTGACAATGGTGCCAAGACAATTCAAGTGGGGAAGAATGGTCCTTTCAAAAAATGATGCTGATGGGCTGGCCCGGTGGCTCAGGTGGTTGGAGCACCGTGCTCCTAAGCCAAGGTCTCTGGTTCGAGTTCCACATGGGCCAGTGAGCTGCACCCTCTACAGCTAAGATTGTGAACAAGAGCTCTCCCTGGAGCTGGGCTGCCGTGAGCAGCTGAGGTCAGAGTGGGCTGCCGTGGGCTGCTGTGTGCTGCTGTGGGCTACTGTGTGCTACCAGGAGTGGCCAGCAGCCAGCATGAGTGGCCTTCAGCCATCATGAGTAGCCGGCATCCAGCGACAACTGTTGTGAGCTGCTGTGAGCGGCTGACCAACTACCGGCGACCAACTGCCTCAGCCGCGGGGAGTGCAAGGTTCATAATACCAGCATGGGCCAAGGAGCTGTGTCCTACACAAGTAGACTGAGAAACAATGGCTTGAACTGGAGTGGCTATGGGGGGAGGCAGAAGTAGGTGAAAATAAAAATAAATTTAAATTTAAAAAAGTAACAACTGTGTATTAAAAAAAAAAATGATGCTGGAATAATTGAATATCCATCTGTGAAAGAATGAAGTTGGACCCCTAACTCACACCAATTAACTCAAGAGAGATCATAGACTAAAATGTAAGAATTAAAACAATAAAACTCCTAGAAGAAAAAATAAGAGTAAATCTTTATAATCTTTGTTTATGCAAAGGTTTCTTGGATACATAAAAAGCACAAGTCACAGAAAAAATAGGTAAATTGGGCTACATCAAAATTAAAATGTGTTTAATAGTGATCTCTGAACTCCAAGACTAACTACATCAGAATACCTTGGGGAAAAGAAAAGAGAGGCTAAAGAAATATAGAATCCCAAGTCATACCTTCAGAGAGTATGGAAAGTTGTGCTTCTTAAAAGCTCCCAAAATATTATTGATGCTAACATACAACTGGAGTTGGAACTCCTGATCTAGAGAGTGAAACAAAACATAAAATAAATGAGGGAAAAACATAGGCAAATATTTTCTCATGTCAGTATGAGGAAGCATTTTAAATACACAAAAGCAAAAACAAATAAACTATGTATTGATTCATTAAACAAATATTTATTGGGACTACTAGAAACATACATTTTTTGCTACATGAAATATTTAAACTTCTGCATATCAAAAGTCATCATATACAATATTTAGAAGCAAACTAGGAAAAGTTATTTGCAATATCTGTGGTAAAGAAGAGATGTCCTTAATAGGTAAAAAGAAAAAACTCTTGCAATTCACTAAGAAAAGCAAGTAATATGATAGAAAATAGATAGTTGACATAGTCCACAAAAGAAAATAAGTTCCCAAAATTAAAATGCAAAAGTGTGAAAACCTGTTTGACTTTTCTAATAGTCATAGTAATGGAGACTATTTGGATAAAATACTGAGTAGCTGTCAAGATATTAAATACAAAAATGAATGAAATGAATACCAAGGTTGGTGAGAGTACAGTTAAAGGAGTACTTTTTTGCATTATCTTCACAGTTAAAATTGTCACATATAGATGTCTCATTTTCTTTGTCAGCTTTCACTAGTTTATGTTGTGGTAACAAACAACCCAAAAATATCCATGGCTTACAATGATAAAGGCTTATTTATCACTCATGGTACCTTCTGGCTGTGGGCTGGCTGTGGCATTGCTCCATGGTCTTCTGTATTCTGGGTTCCAGACTGCTAATAGGGACTTGATGTCACCTGTTGTAGAGAAAAGTGCAGAGCTGAACACAGCAATGGCTCTCAAGGTTTATGCTAGGAAGTAGCACACACCACTTCTACTCATGTCCCATTGGTCAATGCAAGTCACATGTCTATAAATAGGATGGAAGAGCACAAGGAAAGAAGGGACCAAAAGGACAGTAAATATTTCAGACAAATTATACAGTATTTGCTGATCTGTTCTCTTGGTCACAAATATTCACTTCCCTCCCTTTTGCATGAAAAATACACTCCTCCACATCCCAAGGAAAAATATCTCCCAAAGGTCTATTTAATAATGTCTTCAGACCCATAGTCCAAGATCTATTTTGATAGCTTCTGTACCTGGTCTATATGTGGCTCCTCCTGATATGGAGACCTCTGAACTAAAGAGACAAGTTATCTGCACCATCACCACCACCCTTCACACACACACACACACACACACACACACACACACACACACGTACGCACGCATTTACCCCCAGCATACAGATGGGCAAGAGGGACAAGATGACCAAAACAAATACTCCCATGTGGAAAGAGAAAGGATAGAACGTACGTATCATTTCCCGATGTTACGTTGCCTTTCCTTCCTTCTTCCTCCACAATGCTGAGATTTTATTTTAGCATTCTATGATTTTGCTGATAACATCTGCAATCAGTGAATGAGAACAATGAAATTTAAAAAGATAATAAAAATAATCATCAGAGTGCTTTTTAATTTCCAAAGTAGAGCCCACGTAGGAAATATTGATCCTGGTTATAACATAATTTGCTTGTCATTGCCTTGTAGAACAAGATAGCTTTTCTCTGTATCCTTTCAAAAATTTAATAAATGTATACTGTGTGTCTGTTTTAAAGTCAGCACAATAACTTAGGAATCCAAGCCTCATTAGGGCTTTCTTTGGTCATTATCACTAAAAATCATATATACTGTCCAACCTGTGCCTGATCATGAACCAGCCATCATTTGCTTTACTTCCTGAATTGTCTCCTTTGATTCACTGCCCATACATAAGTCTCCATCATGCAATGACCAAACAGCTGGATCTCTGTGGCAGTTTTTCTCTGTAAACGCATTGATAGAGCTTCCAAAAAAAAAAAAATAAATAAGGTGAAAAGAAATTGCTGCAGTGCAACATTTTCCCAGGGCAATGTTACTCATTTATTTATTCAAAATTATTCTCTATTACTGAGCTCGGATAGTGTCTTTATGGAGTGACAAGACATTTAATCCATTTCTTCCTTCTACCATGCTATTTAGCCAAAGTAGGTAATCATGGGTAATCCAAGTAGGTGGGCTTTATTTCATTTACTTGCACCATTTCCTAAATAGTTCTTTAATAAAGATAAGGCTTTCCTTTATAATGAGTCATTTCCTTCTTTCCAAATTCCAAACAAAACCAGGTTCAACCTTCAATTGTGATGACCATTTATCTAAACACCAGCCACTATGAACCTTTAAACAAACACAGCTGACCCAACAATGAAGGTCACACCAGCTGGACTAAAAGCTGGAGAAGCAGCAGGGGACAAATGTTGAGGTTACTGGAGCCAATTGGGAATCCTGGAATAGAGTCTGATAAAAGGGCCAGAAGCTCACACATTGATAGGAAGTTCCACATGAAATGACAGCCCTGTGGCTAGAGGTATGCTAGAGCCAACTTGTACCAGCCTGAGATAGCCAATTGTTAAAAACACCTGAGAATCAGGTGTTAAATTATTGGTAGCTGGATATTGGCCATGTTGGGAGTATCTACACCACAGAAATCAATAAATGCTACAAACAGGGATTCTTATTTTTGGACAACCAGATGTTAAACATTTACTGAGCCTTTGGTTACTGAAACCTTGTGGAAATGAGAGCTTCACATATTCATCCCCTGGACAGTCACAATCAGATTTTGTTCAGAAAGCAGCAGAAAACATTAAGAAAGCATGACAATCATAACCTGTCATTGGCCATTAACCACAAAGTCTGTTCTACATTTGAAAAAAAGAGCAGGTGGCCCTCCACTAATGTTCACAACCAGGCCCCCATCTGAGGCTAGAAACTGTTAGTTCTTATTCCACCTCTTTTTCATCATTTACACTGAGCAACAGGGTCTTGGAGGAAAGTGAGCAAAGTAAAGGCATGAAAAAGACAGGCCTGAAGCTTTACTTGCCCATGGCATGGCTGGTCGTGTAAGACAAGGGGAGGTGGTGAGACTTCTCCCCAGTGCTGGTTCACATCTTTTTGGGATGACACCATAGTAAGAGAAAAGATTCCTATGTGAACAAGACCAGAAAATCATAACTGGCTCCACTTCTGACTGACTCAGAGTGTGACATGGACAAAAAGGCACCAACTGCCCTCACAGGGGACCACACTGTCCCAGTGATTTTCAAATCATGGCTGGTTAATAGACCCTACTAGTTATGGAGGTGCTTTGGGGATAATGAAAAAAACCAATAGAACTAAACTGGAAAGAAAGAAAGAACAAGGAAAGGAGGAAGGGAGGGAGGGAGGGAGGGAGGGAGGGAGGGAGGGAGGGAGGGAGGGAGGGAGGGAGGGGAAGGAAAGAGAAAAATAAAGAGAAATAAAATAAAAAAGAGAAAACGATGTTTAAAAAAGGAAGGAAACAAAAAGAAATTGGAAACTGAGGCTAAAATAGGTTTTCTTATCAACAGGAAATGGAAAAAAAAGTTCATTTTTTCCAAAGTTTCCCTGAACTCAATAACTGATTTTAAAATAAGTAAATGTCATAAATATGAACTTAATAAAACAACTAAATTAAGTTTGAAAATTACTCAACCAGATGAATTATTTATTCAGTAAATATTTGCCTGTGAGCTACTACAAGGTACAATGCTACCTCTGTGCATTTATAGGTGGGGAGAGAACCCAGATCCCCTCTTTAAGAAACTCAAAGCCAGACTGCCAGTCTATGCTTTCAATTACCCCCTCCACTCTAAAAAGAGCAATTATATGTAAATATTTTTCATTGGATTACTTTACAAATCAAGATGAAGCCACTTTCAAAGAGAAAAGAAATTTCTCAGTGAACTAAAACCAGAAGAAAAACCAAGTAGGAAAACAGGTCACTTTCTAGTAGACCTGCAAGGAAGATGGTCTCCAAAGCTTGTACTGAAAGACGTGACATTAGGAGGAACATTATGAAGTCTATATTTATGTATTTTTCTATGTTCCTCCTTTGTGTACAAACACACACACACACACACACACACACACACACACACACACACACACACACATACACCAGCAAGACTCTTTTGAAGGTGGTAGCATTTATTTCCATCACGACATACATGGATGTCTGGTCGTCTGTCTTGTGACATTATCAGCCATTTGTAAGCATTGTCTGGTTCCGTTGCCTGGATTTTTTTAATGTTTCAGAGACTGCAAAACGTAGGTCTCACTCTATCATTTTTTTGCATATCAGCTCTATGTCATAGATACTTATATCTCTGTTTTAAAAACAAGAAATCCAAGATGGGGAATACTTTACCCCCAAAATAACACAGTTAACAAGTACCAGAGCCGAAAAGAATCCCTTTTCAAAGTTAAAGCTAGAAGACAGATGTTCACCTCCATGACTCCAAATTCCAGCATCTAATGTATTTCCTACTGCTCTGATTTTAGGCCTGACTTTTACGGCAAAGAATATAATTCCTGGTAAGGATAAGAGTAAGTTGGGGGGTTCTCCTACAACGAAATTCAGTTCATAAAAATCTGTCTGCTACTCATTCCCAGCATTCCCTGTTCCCACAGTTCACCTTTCTTCCATCCTTTCCCACAAAAGACCCCAGAATGCAATGCATGACAGCCAGTCCCTCCCTAGGTTGTATATGGAAACTGTAGACTCTGAACAGAACAGAACAGATCCAACAGAAGTAGGAGATGATGGGCAAGACGTTGGTCCCTCAGACAGGAGTCTGCCTGTTGCCTGGTTGGGACAGGATCTGTCTCTGACCTACGGGCAGACAGTAGAAACAGAGGTGGTTGTTCTTACTTATTCCCCAGCAACTGACATCCTTTCAGAGGGGACAGTGGGCAGAACCTGTGTGACCAAGAAGCTGAGAATTCTGGGGTCATTTTGGTGTGCCCAGTAAATACTAGATCATCAAACAATGTTATAAGTCACTTGCATTGATTAGGAAAAAAGGCCAGGAGACAGCGGGTACCTGGTCAACCTTTCATCAGAATTGTAGTTAGGGTAATTGCCTCCAGAATGTTGTGATGATTGTTCCTATTTTCAGAACTGTTTTTCTATAATTTCATTAACATTCCTCTGGCAAGTGGGAGAAAAATCTTTCAAGAGCTAATTGCCTGAGGCCATTTAAAGTAGAAGTCTTCTGTATGTTAAATAATTTAATCTTCACAACAAACCAATGATGCAAAGGTTAATTTTCCAAATTGTCAAATAAAGAAACTTTGACTTAGGAAAAAATGGGCCAAGGTCACAAGGCTATTAAGTGGCACAGGCTGAATTCCAAAGCACTTGCCACTATTTCCCCTTGTCTAGGAAGAAAGCTCTCTGGGGAATATTGATGCCGGACACCCAGGAGAGAAGCAGTTCTGAGCTCCCAGATACAGGGCCTCATAGGCTGTTAGTTTTCTACTTAATCTCCAACCTGCTTTGGAGCAAAGCTTTTTAATTCACAAAGACCACCCAGCTCTGGTTATGGTGATGTCCTCTATGTCACCTGTATTTCTCCACCACTTGGGCCCTTCAGCACCAGGTACTACATATGTACCTATAGTCTCACAGCTTCTCTTCCCAATAGCACAGCAAAAACCTTCCCATACTTTAGTTGAATCGAGGGTCCACCACACCGAGCATAAACCTCAGCTTCTTCTTTGCCCAGTGAGGTTTCGCTGTGAGAAAGTGTCCTCTTTGACAGCAAGACACACACAATAGACCTAGGCTGCTCGGATTGTGGGCTGGTTAGTTTCCCTACAGGACCTCAGTTTTCCCCATCTGAAAAATAAAGGATACATACTACTTCTTCTGTGGTAGGTGAGGTCCTTCCCAGGGGAGAATTCTATGCCTGGAGGCATGAAAGGGGGCGATTTCAGAAGGAAGGCACAGTTAAGCCTGGGCTGCTTTCATGTCAGCCCTCTGAAAAGTGACCTCCACTTGGCTCCAACTCAGCTCGTTGTTCTATGCATAGTTTTTAGGGACTATGACAAAACTAAGTTAGAGACCCCATTCTCTTCCTAAAGGTACTGGACATACCAACAAACACAGGCAGGGACAGGATTCCAATGAGAGAAGTGTTAGGATACGCATTTGTTCTCCATACACTAATTTGAAGAGCGTAATGAGCAGCATTCTAGGCAAAAATAATAATTGACTGTGTAACTTGGAAGTATTAGTGGGACCTTAACTTTCTGTTCCCCCTCCCTTGAACCTGGAGTAGACGCCATCCAGCACAGGCACAGATTAACGGCAACTGCTCCTTGCAGCAGCCTGCTCGGCCGACACATTTGGTGCCCACTGGCAGAGCTCTAAGTATCAGGGATGCAAATTCTCATTGCCTCGGGTGGGAAGCTCAAGGCCCAGGTCACCGTGAGCTAGTGGCCATGCTAAGATTCCAGCCACAAATTCCTGGCTCATTGGCCTCTCTTTCTTCCAGAGGGCATATTACCCTTCGACCTGACTCATATCATCCTCAAGTCCTCAGCAGAAACTTCTTGTTGCTTTAACTTCTTTTTAATCAGGTCAAATAAAAATGTTTTAATTAACTGCTGTGGTTTTTATGCCTCACACCCAGCTGCTTTTTGCAATCTGGCAGGTCCCATCTGTCTGTATTTCAGCAGGCTGCTCTGCACTCACTCCGTGTTCTTTTCCCATCCTTTCACTGAGCAACCCCTGGGCACCCACAACGTTATCCAGGGTGCTGGGGTGACAAGACACCTAAGGAACTGCAGTCCAGAAGGAGAGGCAACACTTCAACAGAGAACTCAGTACAGCCTGATAAGGATTGTATCCGTGGGATATGGAAACATAAGAGGGAGTGAAGACCACACCGTAGTGACTCGAGAAAGATTTCAGAGGAGCCGACTTTGCGCCTTAAGGAATGCCTAGACCAAATGAAGGACTGATTGCTTCCTAGAAGGCAAAGAACAATGGAAACTTCCAATGTTAACAAAAGGAAGAAAGGGATAAATAAAACACTATACCTGTGTAATGAACAAAGCTTTGGAGTTAACACACTTCCACTTGAGGTCTGCAAATCCTCTCTATTGGGACTAAATAAACTTTATTCAGATGTTAGTGCTAATTCCCCAAATCTGACTGCACCAAGTTAAGACCATTACCGGGAAGGGAGTTTTGAAGGAGATGTGAGTGACAAACCCCACTTCATCTTCGAGGCATTTTGAGCGAAGGAACTTTAGCACAGTGACCGAGAGGCAAAGGAGAGGAGGAGGAATAAAAAGAGAGCCCCGGATGAGTTTGCAGAATGCTGGTTTCTGCTGAGACATCCCAGGGTGGTAATGGGGGTATAAAAGCGGCCCAGGAGTCTTCCTGTGGATGCCATTTCCTGAGGATTGTCAACCATGTAGCACAGCAGCCTGGAGCTCAGCATTTAGCCCAGCTCATCAAATGATCTAGCCTCCACTGCCTTCTGATCAAGACTGTGACACTCCTCTGCTATCCCCCTCTCTCTGGAGGCTGCAGAGAACCTTGAGCTGAACAAGATAAGGAGGACAGAATGGGAACGGAAGAGATGGAGGAAGAGAAGAAAATGTGTCACCCCTATTGGTTTCCTAATGCCACTGTAACAATTTACAACTTAGTGACTTAAAACAACATAAATGTATTACCTCCTGGTTTCTGCAGGTCAGATGTTCAGCACAGTGTGACTGAGTTCTCTACTTAGGGTCAACCCCTAAGACCAAGTCAAGGGGTTGGCCAGACTGCGATCTTATCGAGAGGCTCTGCGGGAGAATCAGCTTTCAGGCTCATTCAGGTTACGGGCAGTTTCTGTGGCTGTAGGACTGAGGGCTCTCGTTCCTCAATGTGTGAGGCCAACATGGCGTGTTGCATGCTTCTTGTGCTTTGAATCTCTGACTTCCTCGTCTTCCTCTCTTTTTAAGGACTTTATTACACTGAGTCCACCAAGATGATCTGGGATAATCTTCCTATCTCAAAGTCACTGATCAATAACCTTAATTACATCTGTAAAGTCCCTTTGTCCCTGTAAGGTAAAATATTTGTAGGATCATATTTTCAGCCCCAGGAATTATGTTGTGGAATCCTCTGAGGGGCCATGAGTCTGCCTGCCACACCATCGTTCTTCCCTTGCATGCCCATCACCTTGTTTTCTAATCTTAGCTTTATAAAGTCAGTGCCAAAAAACTTCAGTATAAGACATGGTCTTGACCTTCAAATAACATCCACCTTAGTTGGGAAATTCAAAACAAAACACAATCAATAATTATACCAGTCACCACATCCTGCGTATCTATGGCCCTTTATAGTTCATACCAATTTACCATATTCCCTAAATGACATGTGTCATTCCACTTCCCTGATATCTTGGCACTTTTCCATTATTCTCAAAAAGCCAGGCCTCTTGATTTCACCCAGATATCTCCTCCATAAAGTCTTCACTAAAGTCTTTCCAGTTCTGACCACTTGAAATGAATATGTCCCCTCATGTGCTATACTGGCAGTGTATTTGTCAAGTGTCAGCACTTGTCCTACTCACCCCGGGCTGTGGCACTTTGTTGGCATCCCTGTCTCCCCCACAGTCTATTCGAGAAGCCCTCACGGCACACACTCACTCTCTGAACTTGGCAATGAGTTGCTCTACTGCAGTTGACACCGGATGGAGGAGATGAGTCATCTGCAGGTCACCATCAAATGCCTGAATCCTCTCGAGTCAAAGCAGAAAGGATAGGACTTTCACATCTGATTAAGACCTGCCTCAGTATGACCTTTTATACCTTTTTACCTTTAGCAATAGCATTAACATGGCTTAAAAAATGTATGACCGGAAGCAGGATCTACATAGTGCTTGGAAAAGAGAAGGCAAAAGCCAAAAGTCAGAGAAGTGGCCAGGAGAACCTAGGTTGGGATTTTTCTTGAAGGTTTTTCCAGTCTGGATAAGACATTCTTTTAGAATTTCTCAGCCCCTTGCCTGAGGCCAGGGCTAAAAATCTCTGACAAAGAATTCAGCCTCCCAGATCCTTTGTTGAGGGAAAAGAAACTGTGCCATTCTAAGTAAACACACCAACGGTCTAAGTTACATTCAGTCTTTTGAGAAGTTTGTGTGAATAAACCCTTGAAAGCCCAGGAAAGTGCTAGCTATTCTGAGGGCCTTCACACTGTGGGGTGGCTGATCCTCCTGCCATCCTGTGAGCCATGGGCCATCCGGGACTATGACTTGCACACTTTCCCATCACCAGGAAGCTGCTGGGGACAGGCCCTGGAGCTGGGGGGTTCAACATACATAAAATGGCCCAAACATTTCTGCCTTCCCTCCGAGAGATGGAACTTGTACTCCTCCCTTGAATCTGGTCTGGGCCTGGGACTGCTTCGACTTCTAGAATACAGAGGAAGTGAAATCCTAAGCCTTGTGAGCCCGGGCACCAAGAAAGCCTAGCCCATTCCAACTCCTCCACTTGGAGACCCAAGGCTGACATAAGAAGTCTGGGATAGAGAGAGAAGCAACGTGGGGGCATGCAGAGGGCGAGAGGCCACATGGAGACAGAGGTCTCATGGAGGAGTACCAAGGGCCCAGTCCCAACTGCCTGCAAGTGCATGAGAAACACCGAGAGACAGGAGAGGAGCCACCAGCTGAATCCCAGGAGACCCAGGGATTTGTAAGATATCATTAAGTGGTTGTTGTTTAAGCCACTAAATTTGGGGGTATATTTTCTCTAGGCAGAAATCATCAAAACGTTATCCAAGGCAATTCCCTCTTATCTGCCTTTCGAATGAGCCTAATACATGTTTACTGGATTAAGTAAGTTCAATGCTTCACTCTGTAGATCTCATTGGATTCTCTACTTCTGTATGAGACTATTTAACAGGTAAGAAACTGAGATTCAAATGGGTTAAGCAACTTGCCCAGTATTGCATAGATAGTTAAAAGGAAATCGAACTAAATGCAACTCAAATGCTGCTGCCTGTGCTATTTCCCCTTCAGTACCCCAGCCCACCCTACTGCTTCTCTCTAGGTTCACTGTCTGGTCCTTGTATACTCAGTGCTGTACTGTGAAAAGTTTGCTCAGCACACACACCAGAAACACTGTCATAAATGCAGGGACAGCTTCTTCTGCTCTGTAGCCCCATCGCTCTTAACGCAGCAGAGAGTGCACAGTGGGAGCCTAATAAACGCCTGCTGTTTGAAACACAGACCCATTGATTACAATAAAAATAGAGCAGATTGAAAATTTTCAGAAACATGCCCTGCACCAAGATTTATCTCTTCTGAGTTTGCTCTGGTCTCTCTTTTTGCAGACGCCTTTCATGGGGAAAACCATTTCCATGCATTTCCTAGATTAATGTTATTGAGTCTCTGATAGATAAAGTGAGTTGTTGAAAATGTGTTCAGCTTCCAAAATCTCCTGGAAGAGGAGTCCCCAGATCTAGGCCCAGACCTCTTTTCTCATCCCAACTTTGCCCTGAAGTGGATAGCCTGATATCAGGGTGTATATTCTTAGCTATTTAATCAAACTGAGAGAATCTTTTTTTTTTTTCCTTAATCAATGCTGTGATTCTGTCAGTACAAAAGCCTGCTATCCCTCTTGCAGCCTGGCAGGTAGGAAAAAAACGCAGTGTGGTCAATTCATATGGAAGGGCTTCTGCGACACATATCGCCAAGTAGGATAGATGAAAGTCCAGTCTCCTTCTGACATGAACTTCATTTGGGGTCTGCAGTAAATCAAGACTAAAGTGCACATATTCATTAAGCCCTTGCTGTGGGTGTAGCACTCTGCTTGCTAAGTGCTAGAGGAAATGATAATAATAAAAACTTCTAATATACATTATGCTTGCCAGATTACAAAACACTTTATCAGCTCATTCAATCCCCGTGACGTTCCTGAGAAACAGATACACTGCTCACTGTTTGGCAGAAAACCGAGGTCAGATGAGTCTGTGTGATGTGCCCATGGTTACTCACCTAGTACTCAGTGGGGCCAAGAGATTAAGAAGATATTGTGATTCCACATTTATTACCTTTTCCAGGATGTGATAATTTGGCAAGTGAACAATGTGTGATAGAAACAATATATAGAGATAACCAAGGAAGGAAAAGATGCTGTGGTTTGAGCAAGCCTGGTTAAGCTTCTGGGATTCCAGCTAGGTTTAGAAGGCTGGCCTGCCCACTGAGTGTGTCTGCAGCAGTGGGCTAAAGGGCTGAGCAGCAGGACCTCCCAATGGACACAGAGACCTTCCTCCTCTTGGAAGAGTAGGTTGGAAAGTCCTCGAGGCCTTCACATCCCCTAGGTACTGCGTCCTACACATGGGTCAGGAGATGCTATGATTATCCTCTTCCCACAGAGGAAGACCTGAAGCAAGAGAGTTGTGGCAAGTCATCCAGAGCAGCCCAGATGGGACCACCTGCCCCCACTCCAGAATTCTACCCCCCAGCCATGCTGCTGCATGCTGCATTTTCTTTCAAACGGCCCCAGGGACTTATTAATGCAGCCATGTTAAAGACATACTTTCCATGTGCCTGCTGAAGCCTCCCTCAGGACATACTTGCTCTTACACACAGCCAACGCATCTAATGGGAAAGGCAATGGTTGTAGAGTCAGGAGACCTAGATTCAAGTCCTGTGTGGCCATTTTAAAACAGCCATAAATTCTTTGACACTCATTCCATGGAGAGGTGGGTTCTATGAGGAATGGGACTGACTTGTGAGTGCTCCAACCAATAGAGTAGGGAGGAGGTAAAGCTAGGTGACTTGCTAGGTCAGGACAAGCCTTGCACTTCTTGCTGTGGTCCTTAGGAATACTTGGTCTCTGACAGTCCCTCTTGGGACAATTTGTCGAGAAAACCAGGCACCATGTTGGGATAAGCCCAAGTTACATGTAGGAGCCATGTGTAGGTGCTTTTGGCAACTGTTCCAGTAGAACTCTGCCTTCCAGAGATGCCCTCCAACCAGAAACACCTACAATCACTGGAGTCCTTGGTGGAGCAGAGATGAGCCATCCTACTGTGCCCTGACCAAAGTCCTGACCACAGAATCTCTGAGCAAAATAAATGGTTATCACTTTATACCACTAAGTTTGGGGATGGTTTGTTACACAGCAAAAGAAAACTGGAATAGCTCACCTATAGGTATGGATTGTTACCCTTTTTAAAGAGCCCTTTCCATGTAATAGTAATTTAAAAATAAGGTCCTGCTTCACACAGTGTTGTCAGGACTAAGTGAAACAAAGTATATGGACCATTTGGCATAATGTGCAATATGGGGCCAGCCTTACAAGTGTGAGTTTCCATGTGAAGTGAGAAAGGGACTTCAATTTGTCCTGACAAATGCTTTGCATCTTCCCTTTTCTCAGACATCCTCCCTCATATCCTCCCAGAGCTCAGACCACAGTTTAGACCTTCCAAACCTACTTCCTCTCAGCCTTGTTGCAGCTGATTGCTGGATGGGCTGAGAGAAACCATGGCAGAGTGGAAGTTTTTCACATGTAACCACCCTTTTCTCTCTGGGGAGTCTGATCTTGACAACCGTAGGGAGGAGATCCCCTGCAGTGGCCTTTACCGAAGCTCACCTGGCCTCCACAGTGACTCAGCGCAGGGTGGACACACAAATTCATAATAATCACCAAGCAGGGGCATTTGGGGGTCTCTCTAGTCTACACTTCTCTCCACATTGAATTCTACATGAGTCTCATGATCAAAGATCAAGGATATCAAGCACGTAGGCACAGAGCTAAGGAAATAATTATCCGTGTAGGTCTCCTCTCTTCTGAGAACCAACATGAGGACAGTCCTTTCAAAAAGAGAGGAGGTTCCAAGCATCCTAGCAGGTGATAATTAACTTCCTGCCCCAGAGATTTGGGACTGTGATAGGAGAGGGGAAGAGCAGTCCCCTCTCCCTGTGTGACCAGATAGAACCCTGACAAGCATGCTCTAAGAGAACGTGGCTCAATGTGATATATAGATGATGTGTTACAGAATTGTAGACCTGAAACCTATGTAACTTTACTAACAATTGTCATCCCAATAAACTTTAATTAAAGAAAAAACAAAGAATACAGCTCACAATTCTTCAGTGCAGCATCAATGCAACCCACAAATAAGTCTCTTACTCTTTAAAAAAAAAATTAAACTTTTCTAAATCAGACATAACTAAATAAGTGTTTTCTTCAAGACAAACATAAAAAAAAAAAAAAAAAACAAGATCAGGCAATACAGCCATCTCATAAACACACAGCATCTACAGGAATGCCAAATATCTGTGTGAAATTATCCTTCTTCTAGAAGCTGATAAGATGGGGATCCCAGAGAGACAGATGATCACACACTGAAATCATCAAAATTCAGAGCAGAAAAGATCACAAGAGGTTGTCTAGTCCATTTCAAACTGCTCTTATAAGATATGAGAAAACTGAAGCTCTAACCTACAAGAGATATAACTAAACCCCCAAATATACAGATATAAGATTTTTGAGGAGATTCTTCAAATTGTCACACTCCTGACCATGCATGGCTTTGGAATGACTCTGGAGAATTTCCCCATCACCCTACGAAGCAGAGAAGCATTCCCCAGAACCTACAGAGCAGCGGCCAGAATTGGCTGGTTGGTAGACAGAGAGAGCTTGCATCCAGGGCCAGGCCAAGGAGCAAGGTAGCAGCTATGAGGCCTCCTAGAGTGTGTGATCAGGAAGGAGCTGACTTAAATGAAGTCCTACTGGACCTAAAGAGACACTGCTCAGTGGGCCAGACCTGTCTGATGGTTTCCCCTCTACCTGGGTGAGCAGGAATTGAAGACTGGCTTCAGATTCCCTCCAGGGCCTTCCTTATCAATTACACACATAAATGTAAAGGAAATGGCAGCTGCTTTTCCGTTCAGGGTATGAGCCCTAGAACCAGGAGATACAAGAAGAAGGTTCCCCTTCAGAGATTAAACCACTACAAACACTCTGACAGGCCAACTGCAGGACCAAACCAAAAGACTTTGATCAGAGAATACATTAAGCACCAAACCCTAACCAAGGTGCCCTGGGTAGCACCTCAAGGAGAAGTGGCTCTGAGCATAGTTAAGTAAGCAAAACCTAATCATTTGCCTTGTTCTCTCTTTGGTGAGGGGCTGTAAATAGCAGGGGATGAAAAGCCAAACCATTAATGTTAAAAAGGCAGAAATAGAGAATGCCCGGGATAGCCCCAGGTAGAGGTTGTCCAAACACACAGCCACAATCTCCCCAGCAAGGAGTCATATCCATGTAGACAACGTGGAGATGGGGACCTCTGGCTTACTTAGCTGGACACCATGTCTCGCCGTGGGATAATTCCAGGCTTCCCAAAATTATGATAAAGATAGTTCCCTAGTGTTCAAATGTACCACCTAGAAAAATAGAAACATATCAAATGAACAGTGACAAAAGGAAAAAAGAAACCTATAAGAAAGAAACCAAGAAGTGATTTAGGGTCCCATTGTCAGCCAATTGCTATGGAGGAGAATGAGTCTTCCATGAGGAGCTCATTGGTACCTGCCATTCCACACGTGTCTGGGACACGTATCAGGAGAATTCTCTGCACACAGAGGTCTGCTATTGATCTCAGGTGTGATCTGGAGCAGCGACAGTGCAGGGACTCATCCACAGCTCTTGCATTAATGGAGGAAAGTGACAATGTTTCCAGAGCTCCATTTTAACTCATTTATCACACAGCATGATCCATTGACAGCGACAGATGGATGGCATCTACCGCAAACATACCCAAAGTGGAGGTATTTTAATGTAACATTAATCATGTGGAAATTTTCTGAAAAAGACTAGGAGAAATGGTTACTGTAGACAAACAAGTATTTTGAAGGTGGTGGACAAAAGGAGTGAGCAGAATGCCACTATCCTGGGATCAGTGGAAATGCAGAAGTTCACAGCAAAGAAACTTTTCATCTTAAACGTGGAATAAGACTGCCATCATTTCCGAGAACACTTCCCAAAGCCAAGGATTTACCATAACCCTTCCCACTCTTCTCCTCTGGCTTGTCTCTATTCTAGACTGTAAGCTCTTTAAGAGAAGTTTCTTGTTTCATTCATTGGTTCCAGCTTCTAGAGTATTGCCTAACATATCACTGTATGATCAAAACATACAGTGAATGTTTAAATTTTAAAAATTATTACAGTAAAAGACACATTGCCATTAATCCCCCTCAAAATACTCCCCCTTGTTTCAAACACACTTGTCCCATCATTCTTGCCACTTTCTGAAACAGTTCTGGAAGTCCTCTCTCTTGAGTGTTTTCAGTTACGCTGTTGTGGCTGCCTCAATGTCCTGAATCAATTCAAAATATTTACCTTACATGGTCATTTTGACCATGGGGAAGAGCCAAAATTCACATGGTGCCAGATCCAGTGAATAAGGTGGATGAGGACACACCGTAATATATTTATTTGACAGAAATTGCCGTATATCAGAAGTGATGTGTGTCACAGAGCATTGTCATGATGGAGGGTGATTTATGACACACTTTAAAACACACCTTCTCTCAACTGTAGATCACACCCGACTGACTGCACCAAACAAGTTGAAACTTGTCACACACTATTATTAAGTTTCGAAGTGCCCCTTCCTGTATTGAAGATGCCTGCCTTTCCGTTGGATGGCACTCAGCAGCAGCATTCACTGTATTATTTGATCACACCTCATACAGTAAGTGCTTAACAAATATTTGTTAAATTGAAGTAATTCTGCTAATGAACCCTCCCTAACTAGATCCAAGGAACATCCAAGACTTCCTGATAGCCCTCAGTGCTTCCAAGAGGGGCAGCAACCTCTTTGGTGGTGTGGAGAGATACTAGGTAGGAAACCAATCCTACAGCAGAGGACAGTGTTCCTGGAGGATCTCAGCTTTGAGCTGGGTGCCATGGAGGGAGCAGTAGTAAATAGAGTTTGATTCTGATCAGAGACCACCTCTTGCTACCTACATGGCTCAGCTAGGTTGTTTCTTGACATGGCACCTCTGTGTCTCCATCTCTCAAATAGAAACATAAAAATCCCACTCTTTCCATTAAAAAAAAAATCTTCAAATGACAACACTATATAGTGTTCCAAGCACTAGACAGAAGGTAAGAAACCATAGGTTTGGCCCCCCGCCCTACTTCCACTTGACAAGACAACTGACCTTTCTGGTCACTATTCTCTCCTGAGTAAAGTGAGGGTCCCTGTCTACTCTACTCTTCTCCGAATCTATAGATATGGAAGACATACCTATTTTTGGGTTGATGTCTTATGCATTTTTAAAGTTGTTTTATAGGCATTGTAGTAAACCTTTCCACTTAGCACCTTAAAAATTAACTGGTTTTGCAAAAAAATTCTGATAAAATGTTTATAATTAGACACACTTGTGAACACAATATGAGGCAAGATGATTTCTCCACAATTTCAATAATAGTTGGAAATAATTAAGTACTTCCTATAACACTGAAAAGTACAGTTTTATATTTCAAAATGCAAGTGCTTTAATGGACTAAAACCTATTGTTGTCCCTTGGAGTCCACTACACATGTTAAATTACTATTATTCTAATTGTCACACCACGATGTATTCCATGTAGCACTGTGGACTGTATTTGCTAAGTAGTTCCAGATAATTTATTACTTATCCACTCAGTGGTTCCAATACAGCACCTGAGCAAAAGTTAAGGACAAAATGTAAGCCTTTAGTCTAAATAGACTAATTTTCAATACTCAAAGCTGAGCCTTATTCTGCCTGAACAGAGCTGGCATGGTGTAATTCCTTTTGTCACAATCTCCCTGGATAATAATTCCTTAATTGCTTCTTAGATGGAAATATTAATCATGGGACAGCTTTTAATAAGACCAAAATTATGGTGTTTTTTGTCCCCAAATGTTAGCGGGGGGGGGGGGGAGGAATTATTCTTCTCTTCCTTTATTCTCTCCCTCCTGATACAAAGCTTATGTGATATGAATCAGTTTCCCATTTGAATTACATTTAAGCTAATGTGTCCTTTAGTTTCAGAAATTCTGAGTTCCTTGAGGAAAAAAAAATTGTGTCTGATTCATCTCTGGATTTGCCACAGAATCTTAATCCAATAACTACAACAGCCTGACTGCACACAAACACAACTGACCTGAGTAAATTTGGGAAATTGACTTAACAATGTGTCATTGCTTCTGTTTAATTGTGTGATTGTTGGTCAACTGGTTCATTGGTCAATAGGTTGGTTTGGGGGAGAGGGTGGGGCTTAGGAAATTTAGTCACTCACTAATGAATGGTAGGTAAGCCTCCACCACATGGTAGTTTCTGTGCTCTGCATTGGAGACACAGAATAAAAGACATATTTCCTGCCCTCCAGCAACTCACAGTATGTCGAGGAAAATAGACATTAAAAATTAATTAATGAAACAAACTACTGAACACTATAATGGCGGGTGTTTCTTCCACAGATACCACCAAAAGTGGCTTTTTGGTCTGACAAATGTATGGAGAGTCTACACTCATTGATCCTATTCAGCCTGTAGATGCTTAAGTCCTCTAGTGTGAGAAGTTTGTTCACAGAGGAGGAAAGTGAATTGATTTGCATAACTAAGGTGTCCACTGGTCTCCCAGCCTTGTGAAAGTAAGACGTTTTACACAAAAATACTTCCAGCATTTTTGATTAAACATAGAAAGTAGCAGTTTGATCTGCTCTTAAGTTTAAGTTGGAGAAATAAGAGATGTGGCAGGATTTTCCACTGTATGTTACAGAGACTTTGTTGAAACACGGAAACCCAGTTTCCAAAAAGCTGATTGAGGGAATTCTTAAGTGACACAAGCAATGTGAACTGCAGTGCAGGGGTTAGGCTCTGTATCACAAAAGTAAGAAATGAACCTATGAAAATAAGCAGCTGAAAACAAAAGATAGCCAGGAGAGAGAAAATGTGGAGGGGGGTGTATATTGGAATTTAACATTCAACAAATATAGGAAAGGAAGAACTCAGCAAAAATATGTGCTGGTTATAAATTTGGGAGAAAAATTAACTTTGAGTTTCTCCTTAAACCTTATACTAAATAAACTTCTAAATGAATTACGGAGCTACATATTAAGATATTAAATTTCAATTATAGAAAAATAAGACTATAAAATTGAATGTCAAATATGTAAATTCAGAAGTAATAGAAGAAATCATAAAGAATAGATCATAAGATTATTTTTTCTTTTAATTTATTGAGGTGACAATTGTTAGTAAAATTACATAGATTTCAGGTGTACAATTCTGTATTACATCATCTATAAATCCCATTGCGTGTTCACCACCCAGAATCACTTCTCCTTCCATCACCATATATTTGATCCCCCTTACCCTCATCTCCCACCTCCCACCCCCCTTACCCTCTGGTAACCACTAAACTATTGTCTGTGTCTATGAATTTTTGTTTCTCATTTGCTTGTCTTGTTCTTTGGTTGTTTTTGGTTTATATACCACATATCAGTGAAATCATATGGTTCTCTGCTTTTTCTGTCTGACTTATTTCGCTTAGCATTATACTCTCAAGATCCATCCATGTTATCACAAATGGTCCTATATCCTTTTTTCTTACCGCCGAATAGTATTCCATTGTGTGTACATACCACAACTTCTTTAGTCATTCATCTATCGAAGGACATTTTGGTTGTTTCCATGTCTTGGCCACCGTTAACAAAGCTGCAATGAACATTGGAGCACACGTGTCTTTATCTCTAAATGTTTTCAGAGTTTTTGTGTAGATACCCAGGAGAGGGATTGCTGGGTCATATGGTAATTCTATTCGTAATATTTTGAGGAACCTCCACATTGCCTTCCAGAAGGGCTGTACCAGTCTGCATTCCCACCAACAGTGTATGAGGGTTCCTTTTTCTCCACAGCCTCTCCAACATTTGTTACTATTTGTCTTGTTGATGATAGCCATTCTGACTGGGGTGAGGTGATATTGTGGTTTTTATTTGCATTTCTCTGATGATTAGTGATGTTGAGCATTTTTTTCATATGTCTATTTGCCGTTTGTATGTCCTCTTTGGAGAAATGTCTCTTCAGGTCCTCTGCCCATTTTTCAATTGGGTTGTTTATTTTTGTTGTTATTGAGTTTCATGAGTTCCTTGTATATTGTGGCTATTAGCGCCTTATTGGAGGCACTGTTTGCAAAAATCTTCTCCCATTCAGTTGGTGGCCTCTATATTTTGTCGATTTTTTCTTTTGCTGTGCAGAAGTTTTTAAGTTTCATATAGTCCTATTTATTTTAGCTTTTACTCCCATTGCCTTTGGAGTCAAATTCATAAAAGGCTCTTTGAAACCAAGGTCCATAAATTTAGTAACTATTTTTTCTTCTATGCAGTTTATTGTGTCAGGTCTTATGCTTAAGTCTTTGATCCATTTTGTATTAATTTTGGTACGTGGTGACAGATAGCAGTCCAGTTTCATTCTTTTGCATGTGGTCATCCAATTCTCCCAGCACCATTTATTGAAGAGGCTGTCTTTCCTCCATTGTATGTTTTTAGCTTCTTTGTCAAAAATTATCTGTCCATATTTATGTGGTTTTATTTTTTGGTTCTCAATTCTATTCCATCGGTCGATGTGTCTGTTTTTCTGCCAATACCATGGTGTTTTGATTATTGTAGCCCTGTAGTACAACTAAAGTCACGGAGTGTGATACCTCCAGTATTGTTCTTTTTCCTTAAGATTGCTTTGGCTATTCGGGGTCTTTTGGGGTTCCAAACAAATCTGATGATTTTTTGTTCTATTTCTTTTAAAAATGCCATTGGGATTTTGATGGGAATTGCATTAAATCTGTATATTGCTTTGGGTAATATGGCCATTTTAACTATGTTGATTCTTCCAATCCATGAGCATGGAATGTCTTTCCATTTCTTTGTGTCTTCTTCAATTTCTTTCAAAAAAGTCTTATAGTTTTCAGCATATAGGTCCCTCACATCCTTGGTTAAGTTTATTCCTAGGTATTTTATTCTTTTTGCTGCAATTGCAAAAGGAATTGTTTTCTGTATTTCTTTTTCTGAGATTTCATTGTTAGTATATAGGAATGCGATGGACTTTTGTACGTTGATTTTGTAGCCAGCAACTTTACTATATTCGTTGATTGTTTCTAATAGCTTTTTGGTGGAGTCTTTAGGATTTTCTATGTATAGCATCATGTCATCTGCAAAGAGTGATAATTTAACTTCTTCATTCCCAATTTGAATGCCTTTTATTTCTTTCTCTTGCCTGATTGCTCTGGCAAGGACTTCCAACACTATGTTGAAAAGCAGAAGTGATAGGGGACAGCCCTGTCGTGTTCCTGAGCATAGAGCAAAGGGCTTCAGTTTTTCTCCATTAATTATGAGCTTAGCTGAGGGCTTGTCATATATGGCCTTTATTATATAAGGTATTTCCCTCTATACCTATTTTATTAAGTGTTTTAATCATAAATGGATGTTGTATCTTGTCAAATGCTTTTTCTGCATCAATTGATACAATTATATGATTTTTGTCCTTTATTTTGTTAATGTGATGTATCACATTGATGGATTTGCAGATGTTGAACCATCCTTGTGCTCTGGGGATGAACCCCACTATGTCGTGATGAATAATCTTTTTAATGCATTGTTATATTCGATTTGCTAGAATTTTGTTTAGGATTTTTGCATCTGTATTCATAAGAGATATTGGTCTGTAGTTTTCTTTTTTTGTGTTGTCCTTACCAGGTTTTGGTATCAGGGTAATGTTGGCCTCATAAAATAAGTTAGGGAGTAAGTCTCTTCTTCAATTTTTTGGAAGAGTTTGAGCAGGATTGGTATTAGATCCTCTTTGAAGGTTTGGTAGAATTCACTAGTGAAGCCATCTGGTCCTGGACTTTTGCTTTTGGAAAGATTTTGGATGACTGATTCAATTTCGTTACTGTTGATCGGTCTGTTTAGATTTTCCAGTTCTTCATGGTTCAGCCTGGGAAGGCTATATGTTTCTAACAACTTGTCCATTTCTTCTAGGTTATAGAATTTGATGGCATATAGTCCTTCATAGTATTCTTGGATGATCCTTTGTATTTCTGTGGTGTCCGTGATAACTTCCCATTTTTCGTTTCTGATTTTGTTAATTAGTGTCTTCTGTCTTTTTGTCTTAGTGAGTTTAGCCAACAGTTTGTCAATTTTGTTAATCTTTTCAAAGAACCAGCTCTTTGTCGCATTAATTTTTTCTATTGTCTTTTTGTTCTCTATTTCATTTAGTTCTGCTCTAATTTTTGTTATTTCCTTTCTTCTGCTGACCTTGGGTTTCACTTGTTCTTCTTTTTCTAGTTCTTTAAGGTGTAACATGAGGTTATTTATTTGGGAGTTTTCTTGTTTCTTGAGATAGGCCTGTAATGATATAAATTTCCCTCTTAAAACTGCTTTCGCTGCATCCCAAAAATTTTGGTAGGATGCATTTTCATTGTTATTTGTTTCTATGTATCTTTTGATCTCTCCTCTAACTTCTTCTTTGACCTAGTCGTTCTTTAAAAGTATGTTGTTTTGACTTCCGGAAAAATGGCGGCATGAGGTGAGCCTCTGTAAAGCTCCCCTGGAATTTACAAAGAATTGAACAACAAAAACTCCACAAAGGACTCCCTGCACAGCAGACAGGCAACACGAAGAGGCCCACTACCGACTGAAATCACCTACAGGTAGCAGATTCGCGTGAGTGGAGGGAGGAGGAAAGTGAGAAGTGCGTGAAGACGGAGCCGGGCAGGCGCAGGACGCAGACCTAGCTCAGTGCGCCGAGCTCGCTGCTTCCCGGAACTACCGCAGCTGCGGGAGAGGGAAGAATTCAGACTGCTAGGGCTCCGCTTATGGCCCACAGGGCTGAGGGGACAGCATATAACACAGCTGAACCCAACGCTCACGGCAGAGACCTCGGAGAAAAGACTGAGGGAAAAAGGCTGAAAACAGTGGTTTAAGCCCGCACTGCCGAGCAGAGGACGGAGCCTTAGGCACTGAGACTAGCCGCCCCCTCCCTACCCTCCCAGAGCTCGCCCCGCCCCCACCTGCCCGGTGCTAGAAGCGAAACAGTAGCAGTGTCAGATCAAAACAACAGAAAATTTGCTGTTTTGAGAATTGTGGACCGCAAACACAAATTCACAGCCCAACTAGTTCCAGCAAAGGGGAGAGCGCTGTGGAAGCAGGACCGGCTGTGGTGGTGGTCGCCGCCATTGCTCTGGGCCACCTCTCACAACTCACCCCGCCCCTGACCCCACCTATCTGGACAGATCCCTGCAGGAGTAAACAGAACTGCTGAAATATACGGGCTCTGAATCAGGAACTGGAAGAGCTTTGGAACATCAAAAGCTCTCCACATACCCACCGGGACACTGCGCCCTGTGACCTAGACGAACTATTAACAGAGGAGAAGCCCGTCTCCCAGGGAATCCCCCCATTTTGTGAGAAGTTGGAATAGTGCAGAGAAAACATAGCACTACTGTGTGGGAGAAGAAAAATAAGTTGCAGTTGGAGAAATAATAAAACATTCTACCAACAAGTACTGGCAAACAAAAGAAAGACCGCTTTCTATCAACCTGTTGCAGAAGCCACTCCTGTAGATGTCTAGGAAGAGAAATAGTAAACCAGTAATCGCCATGAATAACCAAGGCAACAAGATAGCTCAGAAAGAAAGTGAAAAGTCTCCAGAGAAGGCACTTAAAGATACAGAAATATGTGACTTAAATGACAGAGAATTCAAGATTGCAGTTCTGAAAAAACTCAACGAGATACAAGAAAACACAGATAGGCAGTTAAAGGAACTCAGAAACTCAATCAAAGAACAGCATGAGCATTTTACGAAAGAGATTGAAATTTTAAAAAAGAACCAAATAGAATTTCTAGAGATTAAGAACTCAATAGAAGAAATTAAGAATGAAATAACCAGCTTAGGTAGTAGAGTTGACCAGATGGAGCAAAGAATCAGTGACATCAAAGATAGAAACCTGGAAATGACACAGATAGAAGAAGAAAGAGACTTGAGACTTAAAAGAAATGAAAGAACTCTACAAGAACTTTCTGACTCCATCAGAAAGAGCAATATAAGAGTAATGGGCATACCAGAAGGAGAAGAAAGAGAGAAGGGAACAGAGAATATATTCAAACAAATTGTCGATGAGAACTTCCCAAATTTGTGTATAGAACTGGACCCTCGAATCCAAGAAGCAAATAGAACACCTAGTTACCTCAATCCCAACAGGCCTTCTCCAAGGCACATTGTATTGAAGCTGTCTAAAATCAACGACAAAGAAAGAATCCTCAAGGCAGCCAGGGAAAAGAAGACGGTAACTTACAAAGGAAAGCCCTTTAGATTATCATCAGATTTTTCAGCAGAAACTCTACAAGCCAGGAGGGAGTGGAACCAAATATTCAAACTATTGAAAGAGAGAAATCATGAGCCAAGAATAATATATCCAGCAAAGATATCCTTTAAATATGAAGGAGGAATAAAGACCTTTCCAGACATACAGAAGCTGAGGGAATTTTCTAATACACGACCTGCACTACAAGAAATACTAAAGGAGGCTATTCGACCACCATCAACAGGGACAATTTGTGGCAACCAAAACTCAAAAAGGGGGAGAGTAAAGGCCTGAACCGGAATATGGGAATGGAGAAAGTAAACGTGCTGAAGAAAATGGAATACTCTAAATATCAAACTTTCTTTTACATAAACTTAAGGGTAACCACTCAAAATAAATCCAGAATTGAAATATATACTGAAATAAAAGAAAAAACAGAGGGAAACATCATAGAATACCACCACACAGAAATAATAGACAACAACAAAAAGGCAAAGAAACAATGGAGACACAGCCTTACCAGAAAACTAAAGATAGAATGACAGGAAATCCTCACATATCAATAATCACCCAAATGTAAATGGACTGAACTCACCAATAAAAAGGCACAGAGTAGCAGATTGGATCAAAAAACTGAACCCAACCATATGCTGTCTCCAAGAGACACATCTCAGCTACAAGGACAAGCATAGACTCAAAGTGAAAGGGTGGAAATTGACACTCCAAGCAAATGGTACCCAGAGAAAATCAGGTGTAGCCATAATGATATCAGATAAAACAGACTTCAAGGTGAAAAAGATAACAAGAGATAAAGATGGACATTTCATAATGGTGAAGGGGACTGTACAACAAGAAGACATAACAGTCATCAATATTTATGCCCCTAATCAGGGAGCACCGAAATACACCAAGCAAGCAAGCAAGTACTAACAGAACTAAAGGGAGAAATTGACCAAAACACAATTATACTAGGGGACTTAAATACATCATTGACAGCTATGGATAGATCATCCAAACAGAAAATAAATAACGAAATAATAGCCCTAAATGACACATTAGATGAAATGGACATAATTGACATTTATAGAGCACTTCATCCTAAAACATCAGACTACACATTCTTTTCTAGTGTACACGGAACATTCTCAAGGATAGACCATATATTGGGACATAAAATCAGTCTCAACAAATTTAAGAAGATTGAAATCATACCATGCATATTCTCTGATCACAAGGCTTTGAAATTGGATATCAACTGTAAAAAGAAAGCGGGAAAAAACACAAATACATGGAGATTAAACAACATACTTTTAAAGAAGGACTGGGTCAAAGAAGAAATTAGAGGAGAGATCAAAAGATACATAGAAACAAATGACAATGAAAATACATCCTACCAAAATTTTTGGGATGCAGCGAAAGCAGTTTTAAGAGGGAAATTTATATCATTACAGGCCTATCTCAAGAAACAAGAAAACTCCCAAATAAATAACCTCATGTTACACCTTAAAGAACTAGAAAAAGAAGAACAAGTGAAACCCAAGGTCAGCAGAAGAAAGGAAATAACAAAAATTAGAGCAGAACTAAATGAAATAGAGAACAAAAAGACAATAGAAAAAAATAATGTGACAAAGAGCTGGTTCTTTGAAAAGATTAACAAAATTGACAAACCCTTGGCTAGACTTACTAAGATAAAAAGAGAGAAGACACTGATTAACAAAATCAGAAACGTAAAAGGGGAAGTTATCACGGACACCACAGAAATACAAAGGATCATCCAAGAATACTATGAAGGACTATATGCCACCAAATTCAACAACCTAGAAGAAATGGGCAAGTTCTTAGAAACATATAGCCTTCCAAGGCTGAACCATGAAACACTGGAAAATCTAAACAGACCGATCACCAGTAACGAAATTGAATCAGTCATCCAAAATCTTTCCAAAAGCAAAAGTCCAGGACCAGATGGCTTCACTAGTGAATTCTACCAAACCTTCAAAGAGGATCTAATACCAATTCTGCACAAACTCTTCCAAAAAATTGAAGAAGAGACAGTACTCCCTAACTCATTTTATGAGGCCAACATTACCCTGATACCAAAACCTGGTAAGGACAGCACAAGAAAAGAAAACTACAGACCAATATCTCTAATGAATACCGATGCAAAAATCCTAAATAAAATTCTAGCAAATCGAATACAACAATGCATTAAAAAGATTATTCATCACGACCAGGTGGGGTTCATCCCCAGGGCACAAGGATGGTTCAACATACGCAAATCCATCAATGTGATACATCACATAAACAAAATAAAGGACAAAAATCATATGATTATATCAATTGATGCAGAAAAAGCATTTGACAAGATACAACATCCATTTATGATTAAAACACTTAATAAAATGGGTATAGAAGGAAAATACCTTAACATAATAAAGGCCATATATGACAAGCCCTCTGCTAATCTCATAATTAATGGAGAAAAACTGAAGCCCTTTGCTCTATGCTCAGGAACACGACAGGGATGTCCCCTATCACCTCTGCTTTTCAACATAGTGTTGGAAGTCCTTGCCAGAGCAATCAGGCAAGAGAAAGAAATAAAAGGCATCCAAATTGGGAATGAAGAAGTTAAATTATCACTCTTTGCAGATGACATGATGCTATATATAGAAAACCCTAAAGACTCCACCAAAAAGCTATTAGAAACAATCAACGAATACAGTAAAGTTGCCGGCTACAAAATCAACGCACAAAAGTCCACTGCCTTCCTATATACTAACAATGAAATCTCAGAAAAAGAAATACAAAAAACAATTCCTTTTGCAATTGCAGCAAAAAGAATAAAATACCTAGGAATAAACTTAACCAAGGATGTGAAAGACCTATATGCTGAAAACTATAAGACTTTTTTGAAAGAAATTGAAGAAGACACAAAGAAATGGAAAGACATTCCGTGCTCATGGATTGGAAGAATCAACATAGTTAAAATGGCCATATTACCCAAAGCAATATACAGATTCAGTGCATTCCCCATCAAAATCCCAATGGCATATTTTAAAGAAATGGAACAAAAAATCATCAGATTTGTTTGGAACCACCAAAGACCCCGAATAGCCAAAGCAATCTTAAGAAAAAAGAACAATAATGGAGGTATCACACTTCCTGACTTTGGCTTGTACTACAGGGCTACAATAATCAAAACAGCATGGTATTGGCAGAAAAACAGACACATAGACCAATGGAATAGAATTGAGAACCCAGAAATAAAACCACATAAATATGGACAGATAATTTTTGACAAAGAAGCTAAAAACATACAATGGAGGAAAGACAGCCTCTTCAATAAATTGTGCTGGGAGAATTGGATAGCCACGTGCAAAAGAATGAAACTGGACTGCTGTTTGTCACCATGTACCAAAGTTAATTCAAAATGGATCAAAGACTTAAGCATAAGATCTGACACAATAAACTGCATAGAAGAAAACATAGGTACTAAACTTATGGACCTTGGGTTCAAAGAGCATTTTATGAACTTGACTCCAAAGGCAATGGAAGTAAAAGCTAAAATAAACGAATGGGACTATATGAAACTTAAAAGCTTCTGCACAGCAAAAGAAACCATTGACAAAATAAAGAGGCCACCAACTGAATGGGAGAAGATTTTTGCAAACAGTGCCTCCGATAAGGGGCTAGTATCCAGAATATACAAGGAACTCATGCAACTCAACAACAAAAAAACAAACAACCCAATTGAAAAATGGGCAGAGGACCTGAAGAGACATTTCTCCAAAGAGGACATACAAATGGCAAATAGACATATGAAAAAATGCTCAACATCACTAATCATCAGAGAAATGCAAATCAAAACCACAATGAGATATCACCTCACCCCAGTCAGAATGGCTATCATCAACAAGACAAATAATAACAAATGTTGGAGAGGCTGTGGAGAAAAAGGAACCCTCATACACTGTTGGTGGGCATGCAGACTGGTGCAGCCGTTATGGAAGGCAGTGTGGAGGTTCCTCAAAGAATTACGAATAGAATTGCCATATGACCCAGCAATCCCTCTCCTGGGTATCTACCCAAAAAATCTGAAAACATTTAGAGATAAAGACACGTGTGCTCCAATGTTCATTGCAGCTTTGTTTACGGTGGCCAAGACATGGAAACAACCAAAATGTCCTTCGATAGATGAATGGATAAAGAAGTTGTGGTATATATACACTATGGAATACTATTCAGCAGTAAGAAAAGATGATATAGGAACATTTGTGACAACATGGATGGATCTTGAGAGAGTAATGCTGAGCGAAACAAGTCAGACAGAAAAAGCAGAGAACCATGTGATTTCACTGATATGTGGTATATAAACCAAAAACAACAAAAGAACAAGACAAACAAATGAGAAACAGAAACTCATAGACACAGACAATAGTTTAAGAGGGTAAGGGGGGCGGGGGGTGGAGGGTGGGAGATGAGGGTAAGGGGGATCGAATATATGGTGATGGAAGGAGAACTGACTCTGGGTGATGAACACACAATGGGATTTATAGATGATGTAATACAGAATTGTACACCTGAAATCTGTGTAATTTTGCTAACAATTGTCACCCCAATAAATTTAATAAAATAAATAAATAAATAAATAAATAAATAAATAAATAAATAAAAGTATGTTGTTTAATCTCCATGTATTTGTGTTTTTTCCCCCACTTTCTTTTTGCAGTTGATATCCAATTTCAAAGCCTTGTGATCAGAGAATATGCATGGTATGATTTCAATCTTCTTAAATTTGCTGAGGCCGATTTTATGTCCCAATGTATGGTCTATCCTTGAGAATGTTCCGTGTACACTAGAAAAGAATGTATAGTCTGATGTTTTAGGATGAAGTGCTCTATATATGTCAATTATGTCCGTTTCATCTAATGTGTCATTTAGGGCTGCTATTTCGTTATTTATTTTCTGTTTGGATGATCTATCCATAGCTGTCAATGATGTATTTAAGTCCCCTAGTATAATTGTGTTTTGGTCAATTTCTCCCTTTAGTTCTGTTAGTAGTTGCTTGGTATATTTCAGTGCTCCCTGATTGGGGGCATAAATATTGATGACTGTTATGTCTTCTTGTTGTATAGTCCCCTTTACCATTATGAAATGTCCATCTTTGTCTCTTGTTATCTTTTTCACCTTGAAGTCTGTTTCATCTGATATCATATGGCTACACCTGATTTTCTCTGGGTACCATTCGCTTGGAGTGTCAATCTCCACCCTTTCACTTTGAGTCTATACTTGTCCTTGTAGCTGAGATGTGTCTCTTGAAGACAGCATATGGTTGGGTTTAGTTTTTTGATCCAATCTGCTACTCTGTGCCTTTTTATTGGTGAGTTCAGTCCATTTACATTTGGGTGATTATTGATATGTGAGGATTTCCTGTCATTCTATCTTTAGTTTTCTGGTAAGGCTGTGTCTCCATTGTTTCTTTCTCTTTTTGTTGTTGTCTATTATTTCTGTGTCGTGGTATTCTATGATGTTTCCCTCTGTTTCTTCTTTTATTACAGTATATGTTTCAGTTCTGGATTTTTTTTGAGTGGTTAACCATAAGTTTATGTAAAAGAAAGTTTGATATTTAGAGTATTCCATTTTCTTCAGCACACTTACTTTCTCCATTCCCATATTCCAGTTCAGGCCTTTACTCTCCCCCTTTTTATGTTTTGGTTGCCACAAATTGTCCCTGTTGATGGTGGTCGAATAGCCTCCTTTAGTATTTATTGTAGTGCAGGTCGTGTATTAGAAAATTCCCTCAGCTTCTGTATGTCTGGAAAGGTCTTTATTCCTCCTTCATATTTAAAGGATATCTTTGCTGGATATATTATTCTTGGCTCATAATTTCTCTCTTTCAATAGTTTGAATATTTGGTTCCACTCCCTCATGGCTGGTAGAGTTTCTGCTGAAAAATCTGATGATAATCTAATGAACTTTCTTTTGTAGGTTACTGTCTTCTTTACCCTGGCTGTCTTGAGGATTCTTTCTTTGTTGTTGATTTTAGACAGCTTCAATACAATGTGCCTTGGAGAAGGCCTGTTGGGATTGAGGTAATTAGGTGTTCTATTTGCTTCTTGGATTTGAGGATCCAGTTCTGTCCACAAGTTTGGGAAGTTCTCATCGACAATTTGTTTGAATATATTCTCTGTTCCCTTCTCTCTTTCTTCTCCTTCTGGTATGCCCATTACTCTTATATTGCTCTTTCTGATGGAGTCAGAAAGTTCTTGTAGAATTCTTTCATTTCTTTGAAGTCTCAAGTCTCTTTCTTCTTCCATCTGTGTAATTTCCAGGTTTCTATCTTCAATGTCACTGATTCTTTACTCCATCTGGTCAAGTCTACTACCTAAGCTGATTATTTCATTCTTAATTTCTTCTATTGAGTTCTTAATCTCCAGAAATTCTATTTGGTTCTTTTTTAAAATTTCAATCTCTTTCGTAAAATGCTCATGTTGTTCTTTGATTGTGTTTCTGAGTTCATTAAACTGCCTATCTGTGTTTTCTTGCATCTCGTTGAGTTTTTTCAGAACTGCAATCTTGAATTCTCTGTCATTTACGTCACATATTTCCATATCTTTAAGTTCCTTTTCTGGAGACTTTTCACTTTCTTTCTGAGCTGTCTTGTTGCCTTGGTTATTCATGGCAATTACTGATTTATTATTTCTCTTCCTAGACATCTACAGGAGTGGCTTCTGCAACAGGTTGATAGGAAGAGGTCTTTCTTTTGTTTTCCAGTACTTGTTGGTAGAATGTTTTATTTTCTCTCCGACTGCAGCCGTTTTTTGTTTGTTTTTTTCTCTCTCTTTCACACGGTAGTGCTATGTGTTCTCTGCACTATTCCAGCTTCTCACACAATGGGGGGATTCCCCGGGAAACAGGCTTTGCCTCTGTTAATAGTTCACCTGGGTCACAGGGCACAGTGTCCGTGTGGGTATGCAGAGAGCTTTTGAAGTTCCAAAGCTCTTCCTGTACCAGATTGAGAGCCCGTATGTTTCAGCAGTTCTGTTTACTCCTTCAGGGATCTGCCCAGATAGGTGGGGGCAGGGGCGGGGTGAGTTGTGAGAGGTGGCCCAGAGCAATGGCAGCGACCACCACCACAGCCGGTCCTGCTTCCACAGCTCCCTCCTCCCTGTCAGAACTAGTTGGGCTGCAAATCTGTGTCTGCGGTCCCCAGTTCTCAGAATAGCAAATATTCTGTTCTTTTGATCTGACTCTGCTATTGTTCCGCTTCTAGCACCGGGCAGGTGGGGGTGGGGCAAGTTCTGGGATGGTAGGGAGGGGGCGGCCAGTCCCAGTGCCTAAGGCTTCCGCTCTCTGCTCGGCAGTAACTTAAACCACCATTTTTAGCCTTCCTTCCTCAGTCCCTTCTCCAAGGTCTTTGCTGTGAGTGTTGGGCTCAGCCGTGTTGTATACTGCCCCCTCAGCCCTGTGGGCCATAAGTGGAGCCCTAGCAGTCCGAGTTCTTCCCTCTCCCACAGCTGCGGTAGGTCCGGGAAGCAGCGAGCTCGGAGCACTGAGCTAGGTCTGCATCTTGTCCCCACGCGGCTCTGTCTCTGCACTTCTCCCTTTCCTCCTCCCCTGCTCATGCAATTCGCCCACCTTTAGGTGAATTCAGTAGTGGGCCTCTTCGTCTTGCCTGTCTGCTGTGCAGGGAGTCCTTTGTGGAGTTTTTGTTGTTTGATTAGTTGTAAAGTCCAGAGGAGCTTTACAGAGTCTCACCTCACGCTACCATTTTGATGACGTCCAAAAGATCATCAGATTTAATTACATACAATTAAAGTTTCCACATTGTGAAAGAAACCAAAATAGAGAGTTAGATGAGAAAAGAAATGCTTCTGTAAATATATATCTTAAAAAAACAAAAACAAGAGAGAGGTAATGATTTTATTCTATGAAGAACAAACCAACATCAATTTTCAAAAGGGAAACTATTAAGTAAAGGAATAAGTAAAATATTCTCAATAGTATTAAAGGTGTTATTATAGTTATTCTGTTTATTATTATTAATTAACATTTAACAATGATTACTGCCTGGAATTATGCTAAATGTTGAATATACATTACTCTGAGCCATTCTTGTAAAAACTACTTGATAATGAATTTAATTTCCAAGAAATGATCAAAATTAAAAATCAGGTATGAAAAGTTGTGTAAAAGATTAGTGGTGATTAATCTATTTAAATATACAACTAAAACCAAACAATTATGGAACTTGATGACCAGAATGAAACTACTATAAACCTTAGCCAAGTAAAAGTAATGCTATAACAAACTAAAATAAAGACACGAAGGAAATGGAGATGGAAAAGAAAGTAGAAAGGCTACTTTTTTTTTTTATCCCTCATAGCAAGGAATTGGTTAGTTGTGTTCGTGATTTAAAAGATGTAATTTAAAAAGCTAACTCCCACCTGTTAGTGTTTTATAAGTTGTTTCTTAACTTTCGAAGGACCCTTTGAAAGGGGAGCAATGGCATGTGATAAAGAAATATTTATCGAAAATTCAGCTCTTCCTTCAGTTCCTAATTCTGTAATATTCAAGGAAAATTAATTTTAATGCTTTCAATTTAAAGATGGCAGTTTAAGAACAGGCATCTGTTTCTCTCAATTCCTATGAGTCATAGATAGCCAGACAAGAAAACCTATTTGAAGAAATAATGATGCAAAACCTGGTGAAAGTAATAGATATACAAGCCCAAGAAACACAGAGAGTTCCAAACAATATGAACCCAAAAAGGCCCACACCAAGCCATATCACAATTAAAATGCCAAAGGTTAAAGACAAAGATTGTATCTTAAAAGCAGCAAGAGAAAAGCAGTCAGTTAACTACAAGGGAGCTTCCATAAGACTATCAGTTGATGTCTCAACAGAAACTTTGCAGGCCAAAAGGGATTGGCATGAAATATTCAAAGTGATGAAAAGCAAGGACCCACAGTCAAGATTATTCTACCCAGCAAAGCTATCATTTAGAATTGAAGGATAGGTAAAGAGCTTTCCAGACAAGAAAAAGCTAAAGGAGTTCACCATCAAACCAATATTGCAAGGAATCTTAGAGGGACTTCTTTAAGACACACACACACACACACACACACACATCAAAAATATAAATAATAAAATGGCAATAACTATATACCTATCAACAATTACTTTCAATATAAATGGATCAAGTGTTCCAATCAAAAGATAAGGGAGTTGAATGGATAAGAAAACATATGCTGCCTACAAGAGACTTACATCAGATTTAAAGACACATATAGATTGAAAGTAAAGGGATGGAAAAAGATATATCATGAAAATGGAACAAATAAACAAAAATCTGGGGTACCAATACTTATACCAGACAAAATAGACTTTAAAACAAAAACTATAACAAGAGACAAAGAAGGATCTAGTAATTCTACTTCTGGGTATTTATCTGAAGAAACCTAAAATGCTACGTCGAGGGGATGTGCTCATCCATATGTTCATTGCAGCATTATTTACATAGCCAAGATATGAAGGCAACCTGGGTGTCCCTGAATGGATGAATGGATAAAGAAGAGGTGGTACATATATATACAACAGAATATTACTCAGCCACAAAAAAGAACGAAATCTTGCCATCTGTGACAATATGGATGGACCTACAGGGTATCGTGCTACATGTAGTAAGTCAGGCATTGAAAAACAAACACCTGAAATCTATGTAATTTTACTAACAATTGTCACCCCAATAAATTTAATAAAATAAAAAAAATAAAAAATAAAAACAAATGTCATATGATTTGACTTATAAGTGAATCTAAAGAACAAAATAAACAAACAAACAAAGCAGAAACAAACTCATAGATACAGACAACATTTTGATGGTTGCCAGATGGAAACGGGTTTGGTGTGGGTGAAAAGGGGAAGGAATTAAGAAGTACAAATTTGTTCTTATACATTAGCAATGGGGATGTAGGGTATAGCGTAAAGAATATAGTAAATAATATTACAATAACTATGGTGTCAGACGGGTACTGGATCTATCAGGGTGATAGATGGGAAGAGGGTTGGGGCAGAGTAAAAAGGGTGAAAAAATTAAGAAATACAAATTGGTAGTTACAAAATAGTCATGGGGATGTAAAATATAGGGCATATAATTAATTATATGATAATAACTATGTATAGTGCCAGGTGGGTACTATCAGGGGGATTATTCCTAAATTATATAAATGTCTAACCATTATGCTGTACACCTGAAATTAATATAAAATAATATTGAATGTCAACTCTAGTTGAAAAATTTAAAGGGGTGGGGGGAAGAAGAAGAAGAGGTTCAAACTCCCAGATATAAAATGAATAAGTCTTGGGGCCGTAATATATAGCATAAGAAACATAGTCAATAATATTGCGATAGCATGGTACAGTGTCAGGTAGTTGCTGGATTTATTGTGGTAATCACTTGTTCAGCCTAAGGAATATAATCAATAATGTGGTAAGAACTCTGCATAGTGCCATGTGGGTCCTGTTGAATAACTACGATGTACACCTGAAACTAATATAATATTGTGTATTAGTTATCTTTTAATTTTAAAAAATCTTTAAAAAATACATTAAGGTGAAGTTGGATATTTTCATTTGATATTATGAAAACATTAATATTTTCTAAGAAGAAAAATCACATGAAAATCTCCATAGTTGCAGAAAAGGCATTGGACAAAAGTCAACACCCATTTATGTTGTTAAAAATTACATAATAAATTGGAACTAATGAAAAAAAAAAACAGGGGAATAGAAGAATAAAAATATATGCTATCACTATACACAATAGCCAAGACCTGGAAACAACCGAAATGCCCATCGGTAGATGACTGGATTAAGAAACTGTGGTACATTTATACAATGGAGTATTACGCAGCCATAAAGAAGAAAGAAATCTTACCATTTGCAACAACATGGATGGACCTAGAGAACATTATGTTAAGTGAAATAAGTCAGACAGAGAAAGACAAATATCATATGATCTCACTTATATGCGGAATCTAAAGAAAAGAATAAGTGAATGAACTAATCAGAGACAGTTTTGGAAACATGGAGGAAAAACTGAGGGTTGCTAGAGGGGCGGGGGGGGTGGGGATAAGGGGAAGGTGAGAGGTTTAGAAAATAGTCGGTAACCACAAGATGGTCATAGGGTTTTGAAAATTAATTTGGGGAACGTACAGAGGGATAGTGGATGGGGGGAGGGGGTTCACACAGTGTGAGGGATATAAATGATAAACGTCTAAGTTTTGCTTTGTCTTGTGCACCTGAAACTAATAAAATAATAAAAAAAAGAATATATAAGTATTTTAAAAATAATAATAATAATAATTAGCAAATTATCAAATCCCATTTCAATATATTGGTATATAAATTACTGTACTATATATATTGTAATTATATACTGGATATTGTAATATACAGTAGTATATTATTGCAAAACAAGTGCAATGAGAGCAAAATATTCTTTTTTTTAAATAAACAAGTACCAAAACTAATATATATATATATATATATATATATATATATATATATATATATGCTATCAAATCAACAGAAATAAAGACTGGGATAGAGTAAAATAAAATAAATGGTAAACTTTAAATAAAATGAAAGGGATAAAAATCAAGTCTAATGCATATTATCCAGAATTTCCAGATCAATAAACAGACTATTATACTGTGCATAAAACAACAATATATTCTGTGTTCATAAGAAATACACCTAGAGGAGAGTGACAAACATTGAAAATGAGGGAGACACAAAGATACCAGCAAATAAAAGTAAGCAAGCAAGTAAACAAAAAGCAGTAGCAATAATCTCAATATCAGACAAACCTCAATTTAAAGTCAAAAGCATTTAACAAGATAGATGATGTCATGATAAAAAGCATAATCCATGATGACATTATAATAATCATATATAATTTGTACTAAATAACATAGCAACAAAATGAAGTCTCCTAAAAATACAATAAAACTTGAGACAAATAAAACTTGAATTTAAAATATGAATACACTTTTAAAATTTTACAGCTCAAGTTGGCAAAAATTAAAGAATGAAGATTTGATTAACGATATCAACATTTCTTGATTACTTGATTGATTAACTCCTTTCTTATATCCAAGGAACTTTTACAATATTGATTACATCTTTAGCCAAAGGAAAAGCTTTGTTAAATTCAAAACTCTACAAGCTACGGTCTTCACTAAAACTCGACAATTAAAATATCATAAAAAAATAGAGTTCTTGAAAATTAAGAAAAGTCTCTTGGGCTAGATTAAAAGGAAATCAAAATCAACATTACAAAAGGATACAAAGAAGAACAGAACTCAATCCCACTGATGTGCAGATGTATTGTTTGATGGTGAGTCAGCCTACCTGGAGCTGTGTGAGTCTGGAAAAGTTACTTAACCTTTCTGTGCCTCAATGTTCTCACCATTGCAAAATAATGATAATAACAGCACTCCCCCATAGGGATGTGCTGAAGAGTAAATAAGAATGTACATATAACACCTAGAAGTCTGGCATGTAATTAGTGTTCTAGAATGATTTGTATCTAGTTGTCTTCATTCCTTCCTCCACTTATCTTCTTCCCTCATTCCTCTCCTTTCTCATTTTTTAAATCCTGTACAATGTGTTTCTGTTACTTTTGTAATAAAAAAAAACATAAAAATGTCTAATTAGAGCTATTTCATTGTTAATCACATTATTAATAAAATTCAAAGGAAAAAGGCAACAACTGAATAAAAAATATAATCATTCCTTATGTCACCATAACTGATGTTTATCCTTCATTTTGCAGGTGGAGGTGTGTTGGGTGGGGAGAAAGTGCAAAACCACTTACATCAGTTTAATTTGTGGCTGGTCCAAACAGAAGAAAACACCCAGATTCTGAGGAGGCTGCCTACTGGGTCCTACCATAATTTCTACAAGGAGAGCTACAGTCTTCTTTGTCTCCAAGACAGACATGGCACAACAGAAAGCAAAAACAGCCTGTGAGACCTCAGGCTTTCATTTACAAAAGACTTATTTCAGAAGAAGGAAAAGAAGATATTGATGTAGACTTTTCCCAAACCTCTGTGACCACTCCCAGACTTGAAAGAAAGTCTGCAGAGGATGGACAGTGAGAGAGGGAGTACATGACCTGTGAGTCCCAAAACAGGAAGCATCCAGGCAGCATGTTCAGCAACTGTAAAGACCCCAGAAAGAACTGGCTGTGGGAGTGGGACACACTGATGCAGGAGCCAAAGTGGTAGCCCCCATGCTCCAAGGTGTACATAGGTGCAAAGCAGAGTGCAGAACCCAGCAGGCCATACCAAGTGAAAAGGTTGGTTTCCAGCAGTACCTGACCTCTAAGGACAGATCATGCAAGGACATGTGGGCACCTGCTACCAGACATCGGTCCTATGCAAGCCCTGGGATTTTGACAGAATCTTAGGTGTCAGAAAACCCCAGGAAATATGATATCAAAGTTTCCCAGTTGCCCAACAGACCAAAGGCTCAAAATGAATTTTATTTGAGAAAATAGAGTAATACTTTCTTGCCCACCTGAGTTTGCAGTGTTAGACTCACCACAGTTCTCTTCCCCACCCTCAAGGCAAACCCTTTGCCAAACCATAGAGTCATGCTCTCTAGTCCTGATGTCAACCCGTCTCTGGCGTCCATAATCACCACTTTCTCTCTTAACAGTAATAGCTGAGTGGGGATTTTTCTCTAGTATGTTTTGCAGGCCTTTTAGGAGACAAACCTTGGAAACGTAAGTTCAGTTTTGTTGCTCTGTGTTGTGCTGTAAAGACCACCTCTGAGATCCTTTCATTTGCCTCCTCTTCCCTTCTCCCACTTTACAGATAAGGAAATGGAAGACGAGAGCAGAAATGATGCCCCTAGTCCACCGAACTGGATAGAGTGGAGTTGTAGCTGCCCAGTGGGGATGGGAAATGGAGAGTGTTCTCTCTTCTTAGGTCCAGGCAGGCAGTTCTTTCTCACAGCCCCGGGGACTCAGCCATCATCACCTTCCCAGGAACTAAGGACATTTACCCACAAGACACCCTGGGCTACTGCATAGGACACTGTCCCAAAGGCATGACCCCAGGCCTTTAACATGTTCAGTTTTACTACTGGTCCACAGAGATACAGTCACAAAGAATGTCTTTCTCTCTCTCCTCCATATCCTCTGAGTTTGTCCTAGGGCTTGGCATGTAGTACGTACTCAGTCAGTATTTGTTGACACTGATTCCATTGCTATGTAATTGTTACAATAACATGGTAATAAAATAATTAGATTAAAACAGCATCTACAATTTGTTATACAAAGCACTTTGTGTTTGTCATCTCTCACACGATGACCTTCCATAGGCATCATCACAGACGTTATACAGACGAGAAAACCAAGACCCAAGGTCATACACCTAGCGGGGTTCTGAGTCTACACTGCCCCAGGCTAGATCAAAACCACACTATATAAAATGTGATTGTTTTCCTGTAGCTAAAATTGTCTAATGCCCTTTAAATTTGCTCAGTGGGATCAGTTTTTTCATCTGCTCCTAGGATTAATTTCTAGGACTTTCCTAGTCATTTCTGGTTATTATGAAGTCCTGTAGTCATTTGATGTCACAAAGCTCAGTCTTGATTGTGAAATTAGGAGGCCTGGCCCCATGTAATAATCAACACTTCAATCTTAATTTGAAAATAAGACTTATCCTCTTCTACTAGAGTTTCCTGCAGTTACAAAGCTCTCTCTTCTTGTGCTCTTCTTTTCCTAACTGCTACCTGCTGTTTTCTTAGTTTCTTAATATTTTAAAAATGGGAACTTCTAAGTACACACAAATGTAAAAGAATAGTACAATAAATCCATGACTTACCTTCAGCACTTATTGCCTCACCAGTTCACGGCCAACATTGTATCAACTACTTCCTCACCCACCATCAGCTGGCTGCCATTTCTGACCCTGCCAGTGTAGGCCCATCAAGAAGTTAAGAGAGCAGGAAAAGTTCTCATCTGAGTAACAGAGTTGTAAGCTCTTCTGTACTCTCCGGGCCGGGCCAGCATTTAAAGCGAACTTTTCTTTAATGGGGAGATTTCGTGGGTTCTCTGTGGAATCCTTCTATACCTCTCCCCTGCAGTTTCTGTGATGGGAACAGACACACCTCTGTTTTGGTGAGTGGCTTAATCTCTCTGTAGCACCTCTGGAATCTGGTGATCCACCTCTAGGGTTTTCTGTTGAGGTCCCACCAGACCTAGTGCACAGGAATGGTGATACCCAGACCATCTCCCTCACTTGCAGAGCCTTCATCTGTTCAGTGGAAAACTTTGGGGGAGGACATGGAGAGGACGGGACCACTGGTTGATCCTTGAGCTGGACCCAGGCAATTGGAGGCTCCTCACCCCCTGCCCTTTTCTTGGAATGTGCGTTCTGCTTGCCTTCCCTGAGCTAGAAGCTACCCCAAGGACACAGCCTTGAGAGTAAGTTGTCAGACCATCTGGAAAGTACACATGACTGAACCTAGGTAAGGCTTCTGTGTAAACTTTAAGATTCCAATGAGCAAATGCCGAGACCTACCCTTCTTGCAATTTCCCAAAACAAGCCACATATGTAAGTGCCCTTGCTTATTAAACCTGCCAATTACCAAATTGGGGTGGTTTTCCTCTTTCTTCAGTCTCTCCTTACCCTCTGTGTGCAGGGGCCAGTTTGTGAAACAACAAAAACACCCAGGCAGCCCTTGTCCTAGTCAATTCTGGGAGCACAGACAGGTGTCAATCCAGTTACCTCTCCTTCAGGTGGTCCATTTGCAGTGAGCCTGCCTCCCACCTTTTACATTTCTCTGCAGGACCCTTAATAAGCTCGCAAGGTAGTTCTCTAGAAGCACCGCTTGAAGTGAGGGATAGGCACCCCAACACCTTTCCAAGAAAATTATGTCTCTTTCCCTAACCTTTTATAACCTTAATGAGAAGAAAACCTTAAATGCCCTAAATCAGTGCTACCCAAAGTGTGGTCCTTGCAAATTAGATAAAGACCTTGTGCTGGACTGAGTCAACGCAATGCTCCCTTCGTCAGAAAGTCTTGCTATTAAAAAAGAAAAATCAGCTGAACTAAACAACGTGCTAGGGGTGTTGTTGATTTACTTTCTGGTTCAAGTTCCTTGTGTCATTATAGACTAGTAACAAACAGATCCTGGACTGGCTTAAACAGTACTTCACCATTTACTTTAGAATTTATCCATGATGGAAGCATCAGTATACAGCATTTATTGTTCCTGCCAAAACTTCTTTCCTCAACCAAAACTGAGACAGGAAGAATCCCATTATAACACTGAGGTATGAAAGAAAAGATTAAGGACTTGGACGTACACAGAAAAATTATAAGGATCCAGACTCTAGAAAGTTTTTATAGGCATGGTCTCCGGTCTAGAGTTCCTACTCCTCTGAAATGGTCACCTGCAATCCTGTAAGTCACCTGCTTCCACTTTACAGCTGAAGCACGCGGCTTCACACCCATGTCTCTGATTCTTACCACTTCAGAGCAAGCAGCCTGATTTCCTACCTCAAGTGCTGTATCGCCTTGTCTGTGGGCTTCTCTCACCAAAGAGTCTGCGTTGCCCTCCCACCACACTAACACATAGCTGAGGATGTCATATGGAAAGAGCCTACCATCTCCCTCACTCCTTACGGGGATCACTCCGAGATGTGTTCTCCTCCTTGGCTCTCAGAGTTGCCCAAAAAGGAGCCATCAAAAAAATTCCCATCCAGAGCCTGAGAGCTCTCCAAAGGGAAGATCCTTCCAGACTATCTGCAACTTCTGGAGAGAAGCTCACCAAGGCAGCTGCAGCTTGGCAATTAGGAGGCCCTGAGAGGAACATGGGGACAAAGTGCTGCTCGCCTTGTGTGTTGTTTCATCAGCATGTACTATAGGCAAAGGGCCATCAGAAGCCCGACTAGGAGAGGCATGTCCCTGCCATTATCACCATAATCTTCCCAAAGGGATTCAAGGTGGACACTTAAAAATTCTTCACCCAACTCTTCCTGGACCACCCACTTGGGCTTCCTATTATCTATTATCCAGATCCTTCCCTGCTGATCCCCAATCCCAGAGAGACCCTGCAATTCAGGCTCTCAAACCCCCTTGTTGGGGTGACTCATACCCCATAGTGCCGATACTGACAGTGCCTTTTCCAGACTCAGCACCTGGCCCCTCCCTCACTCTGCTTTCACCCTCAATGTGCCTGCAGGGGTGCTGAGGTCTGCCGAGCATCTGCTCTGGTGGGCAGCTCTGGACTCAAGCCCCGGGCGCAGATGATGAGGCAGAGGCAGTGAGTTCAGAAAACGCATGATCTAGTTGGGAGAGTGGTGAAGAAACAATTACAGGCAAATGCGGTTTCAAGGTTTCATGTCAGAACGTTGACTCTGCAATGTGGGAAGGACCCCTAAAAATAAAATAAGAATAGGTGTGGTACCTTGGGGAAACTATTTCTTCCTTCTGAGTTTCCATTTCCTCGCCTTGAAAATTCAAACTATAATCTTCTTCAGGGGGTTTTGAGAACTCAGTGTGCTGACGTAAAAATATTTTGTAAAATGCAGAGTGTGATAAAATGAAAGGGGTTGGGTAACTGAATAAATTATATGTTCATATTATATATTTCTCGTTATATGTTAATGGGTATACTAAGTATATGATGTTATCCTTCTGACATTATATATAAAATTCATCACAAACCATATCTAATCTCTCAGTAAACCACGCCCGCGATAACCAGAATATACCCAGAATCCCCCTACCTCGCCCCACTCCTGCTGTGACCAACCTCGTCTGACCCAGGCCACCACTCCTGCTCTCCTCACTCTCTTCTCCTGCCGCCCAACATCAGCCTTTCCTCAGCAGGCATTTATTTTTTAACTGTGGTAAAAACAGTACATGATTCTTTTTAAACATAAGTCAACCATGCCACTCTGCCATGTGAACCCCACTGATGCCCCATAAGTCCCCCCAGGCTGTATGTTACCTGATCCATGCCCGGCTCTACCCATATTGCTCCCCCGACCCCCTCAGTTTCTGCCCTTTGTTCTCTCCACTCCAGCCATGCTGGCCTTCTTGCTGTATATCAAACAACAACACATTCGTGTCTCTGGGCATTTGAACTTGAACCTCTGCCTGGGATGCTTTCCCCCAGATGTTACACTCACTCCTTCCCCAACTTCAGGCTTCTGCTCAAACACCACCTTCTCAGTCAGACAGGCACTCCCCAAGCCCTGGTATAAACAGCAAGTTGCCTCCAGCACCCAGCTCCACATCCTGTACCCCATGCCCTCCTTCACTTTTCTCCATAGCACTTACACCGTCTCACGTACTAGGTATCTGTTTGCTTGCTTACGGCCTGCCTCCCCAAGTAGACTGTAATTCCTCGGGGGCATATATTTTGTTTTGTTCACCTGAAGAGTGAGTAGCACACAGCAGTTTCCCAATACACATTTGTGTGAATGAGTAAATAAATGAGTGACAAATTGACCAATAAATTAATTAATAATATGCATAACTCATAGAATGTTACAAGACTCCTAGGGGGAAGTGCACATCATGAACCTTGTAATCTGCAAAGCGATGCTGATTCACGTTTTTAATACAGTGGTGCTGAGATGAAGCAGGACACTCAGTATACAGCCTTAGTGTGCGTCAGAGAGAACTTCAGCGAAACTGCAGCCTTTATCCTTCGCCTCCTAGAAGCATAGACATTGGCCTCCAACATTTTTTTCAAGGACCCTGAATGGACTGGCTCCACTGTCCCTTCACGTCCCACAAGAACTCCACAACAGCAGAAATCCAACTCCCCACCTCTGAGCTCTATGTATCCACCTTGATGCCTCTTTGTGAAATTTAAAGTGGTCAGAAGCTGGGAGAAGCACAAATGTGCGGCTGGAACTATTGATTTTTCCCCCCTCACAGGGACCAGGTTGCAAAGTTGTATGGCTACAAAACAGGCTAAATGGCCTGGCAGGGGTCCCCCACAGGGCTCTTCCCTGATCCCCACCTCCCACCAGTGCAACTCAAAAGACCCCTGTTTCTCTCTCCTCTCTATGGATCTTCCAGACCCCGAAGCCACTGCAGCCTCAGTAACAAGCCCAGCGGTCGGTTTCTGCCATTCTTATTTTTAGACTTGATATTGTTCCAGAACAGAAAATAAAAGCAAATAAAACTCGGGCCGCTGCTATTGATCTCCAGTTATTTCTGAACGTTGCTACAGCAACAACCAGGAGCTTGATAGTCAATATCTTTCCTTCCTCCTTATGCCCTCCTCCACCTACCATGGGGCCCAGGACCAGGGCCACACAGGTAACATCAGCACCATGTCCTGTCATGAGGCCTCATCCAAGGCGTTAAAGGACAGAGCCACCCAGGGGCCAGACCCAGGCAATCATCTCTGTCCATGTGGCCCATTCACTGACAGACCAGCCCTCCACCCCCTCCCAGCCCAGCTTGGTCCTAAGATGACACATCAAGGGAGGCTGAGCAAGGAAATGACTACTGTTATACACTGTCGAAAACATAGGGAGAGAAGAGAAGTGACCTGCAACATTTTAAAGACAAAATTTTTACAACCTCGACATTCTCTGCTTCCTTCTGAGGTCCTGGGCCACTTCTCAGCAACTCTACAGTGAAATCAGAGACATTTGATTTTAGGGACCCTGCCCACTTCCCCTCCAGGCTCCTCAGAGACTTGATGCACCCCAACCCCACTCCATCCCACCAGGGACCTGGCTTCCTGCTTAGTCTAGTGCTATTATTTTCTTTCTCTGTAAAGGATCTCAGCAAGAATCAGGTTAAATTCTGCATGCTGAGTGACAAGTGACAAATAGTAAGGTATGGGCTTGCAGGAGGAAAGCTCTAAGTTCAGGTCAGGTCAGGTCAGCTCTGGCAGCCTGCAGTCTAATAATAATTCCACTAATGAGAACAGTGCACATAAGATTCCAGCACATACGAGTGCAAGCCAGGGATGTCCCAGACGCACAGCCAAACCCACTTGCGTGTGAGCAGGAGATGGTTAAACAGCAAACCCCGCTGCTGGAGTGCATGGCTGATGGTGCGACAAGGGGAATAACTTTATGGGAAATGACTTCCAGGTAATAGGTAGCAAGTTCAGAGCTATTCTATTCTCACCTGAAGCAAGGCAGTCTCTAAAACTCTTCACACCTGGGGAGCACGGGGACCAGGTGTTTGTAACAGGCAATGCTGCTGCAGCCATTCATTGCTGAGTGTGTTCTGATGGAAGGGCTCCTGCAGTGGCCTGGATCTTTGCTGCAAAAAATAGCCACAGGAGTCGCTGGGCCTGCAGAAATGCAATTCATGAAAAAAAAAAAAAAAAAAAAAAAAACAGCAGTAGGGCCCCAATAGCAGTCAGTGCTGGCCCATAGCCAAGTCTAACCAGACCTTTTGTTTCTCTCCTCAAATCCCTCTAGAGTCAGGGTTAATCCTTCTCCCTGCATGCTTGATCCAAGATGCTCTCTCATCTGCCAATCTCTCCTGTCCTTGGAGGCTAAGACCTTGGGAAATAAAACCATGAAGAATTCTGGCTATTTCTGCCTTCAGTTCCCTGTCATCTTGGGAGATCGGAGCCCAAGCACCTGCTCGGGGGGGAAGAAGAGAACAGAAACTGGGTTGCTGCAGCGAAGCATCATGCCCACAGAAGACGCTTACACAAATCAGGAGGCCAGGATCCTCCCCTGGGCTCTGCAACTGATCTGTCCTATGGCGTGAGTCAACCCCTTCCCTCTCTGATCCCAGGTTCACCAGCTCATCATCACAGAGCAGACTGGCATAGAGTACAAGTTCTTTCCCGAAAATGTATGTGTCCTTAAGGCCAGACAGTCTGTTCAGTTAATCTTCACAGCATCTTGTGAGGGAGGCATTACATTGTTCTCATCATATAAAGAAGGGACTTAGACACAGAGGGCAAGTAACTTGCCTAACGTCATACAGTTTGGAATTTGTAGAATCATAACTGAAAGGTGAGCAGGTTGAAAGCAGGGCTCCTCATTCTTCACCACCAGCCCCTATCCTGTCCGGGACACACTCCAGATGTCATGGGAATAAGACAACAATGCCGAGGTCAGTCAGTGCCTGCCTTCCCAGCCCTACCCAGCTGTCCATCCCTCAGTACCCTCATGGGCCAGAGTCAGGTGGCTGCAGGGATGGAAAGGAGGAGGCCACGGCTGGAGCCCAGCTGGGTCACACAAGCACAGACATGCTGGTTTGCGAAATTTGTGAAATACTTCCAAGCTGACTAAACGTTGCTGCCTAGTCCCCTGCCTGAGCAGTGCTCCACCCACCATTACCCAGCAATTAAGGGGTAACCCCTGGCCTAGGTCGGGGCCTCCTGAAGGCACCTACTGATCTGACTACAGGGGCCCAGAGAGATTGCTACAGTTTATTCTGTCAACCTGCTTTGCCCTGCTGCTCTTCCCAAGTCAGGTGGCAGAGGTGACAAAGGAGCTAGAGCCCTCAGTGGCCTCCAAGTACCCAGCTGAATCTCTTTTCTTGCCCTGGCCCTATGTGGCCTGACTGCTGACCAGCCTCTGGTTCCTGCTCTTCCCAGCCCGGGCTGGTTGGCCATGCTCCTGGGTGACATGGCTCCTAGAGCTGGCCTCTGTTCCTGTTTCTCATGCATGGACCCAGATGGGTGCTCCAGTGTGCCGCTGGCACCCCAGCTATAAGCTGCAATACTCACACCCTCTCTTTCTCCCATACGCTTCAGAATTGCCCTGAGTCTTTGAATCTTGGTGACTTGAATAGCAGATATCTCTTGGGAAGGGAGGTGGGCACCCCTGTGGCCCTCTAGCCACCAGTACAGGCTGTCCCATTCCCCTCTCCCTGCTAGAAGTTCTTTTTTCCTCTATTTAAATTCAATTCATCATTATTGGGAACCTACTGCATGCCAGGAGTTAGTGTTACATGACCTAGTTGACAAAATTGTCCCACGCTCTGCTGATAATAATAACTGCTTAGATATAATCTGTGCATCAGATACTGCCCCTAAGTGTTATATGTTTATTAATCCTCATAATAAACTATGAGATATGAATTGTTACCACTTCCATTTTACAGTAGAGGACTCTGAGTCACAGAGGAGTTGCTGTGTGCCCAGGTCACACAGCAAGTCATGGAAATGTCTGGATTCAAAGCTATCATTTGTACCTGCAACTGCCATGCTATGGCTGACACTCTAAAGAGATGAGTGCCAGGACGGGAAAGACCTCAGTTCTCCCCAACCATTTAGACATATGAATTCAAGTTCATGTGGGCATATTTAGGAAAATGCTTAAAATTGATTGCTTTATCTCAAGAATTCCCACATCACAAAAGCGCAGCTTCACAGAAAATGGAATTGGCCAGCTGCTGTGGAAGGGGACAAGGTTTTCAGAGAGAATGTTCCTTCTTCCTTTCACACTGTTCCAAAGAGAGCTCCAAGCTGGTGGGGGGAAGCAGAGCATTTTGGTTACCTGTCGAGCCTTGCCCACTGGCCACCCCTGCCAGCAAGCCCAGGGGCTACACAGACACTTTCCTTCTCTCCAGCAAACCTGCATGCAGAGGTCAGATTTTCAAGGTAAGGACAAATACTTTCTTTCTCACTCCCCAGGAGAGAAAGCGTCAGGCCGGCACCCTCCTGGTACAGTGGCAGCTCCTGCAGACATGTGCAGTTTGGGAAGACCTCATGCAAATGTTTTTCCAGCTAGAGCCAGCTCTCCTCGGATAATCAGCTGGATGGCGCCACCTGCTGGACAAATGGAAAGTCTCCTCTCTGGCCTCTGCACCAGCCACTTTTTTTTTTTTTTTTTTTTTTTTTATTTAATTAGTTTCAGGTGCACAAGACAAAGCAAAACTTAGACATTTATCATTTATATCCCTCACACTGTGTGAACCCCACTCCCCCCATCCACTATCCCTCTGTACGTTCCCAAAACCTCTCACCTTCCCCTTATCCCCACCCCCCCGCCCCTCTAGCAACCCTCTGTTTTTCCTCCATGTTTCCAAAACTGTTTCTGATTAGTTCATTCACTTATTCTTTTCTTTAGATTCCGCATATAAGTGAGATCATATGGTATTTGTCTTTCTCTTTCTGACTTATTTCACTTAACATAATGTTCTCTAGGTCCATCCATGTTGTTGCAAATGGTAAGATTTCTTTCTTCTTTATGGCTGCGTAATACTCCATTGTATAAATGTACCACAGTTTCTTAATCCAGTCATCTACTGATGTGCACCAGCCACTTTTGCCTCCCTCCCCCCAAGCCTAACCCTGGCCAGAGGGAAGCTTTCAAGAAACCTGGTGCCATGGGCATGGGTGTCTGCACCTGGATCTCCGGGAAGATTAATCAGTAACGGGACTGTGCTTTTATTTATGCACAATGCTTTTCTTCTTTCTGCTTTCAGGGCTCACAACCATTGCACCGCCAAGCATCTTCACATCACCCCTTTATTAGGATCCCTAATTCTTTAAACATTTTGAGCTTCAGTTTCTTCATCTATTAAGATGCAGGGCTTGAGTCCCTTCAAGATGGCAGAGTAGGTAAACACGGTGCTCACCTCCTCCCATGATGACATCAAAATTACAACTAAACTACGGAACAACCATCACTGAAAATCACCTGAAATCTTGCTGAATAGAAGTCCAACAACTAAGGACATAAAGAAGAAGCTACATTGAGATCGGTAGAAGGGGCAGAGAGGCAGAACAGGCTGATCCCAGACCCATATGTGGCAGTTAAAAATCAGAAGGGATATCTAGACTGTGGAGGTCCCCCCTGAGGAGTGAGGGCCCCAGCCCACACCAAGCTCCCCAGCCCAGGGTTCCATTGCTGGAAAGAGAAGTCGCGATAAATTCTGGCTATGATAACCAGTGTAGTTTGTGGATGAGTGAGCTGGAGGGTGGCTGGATTCCATCAAAGGGCCAATGTATGGACTTACTCACTTACACACTTACAGACTCACTTGCTCTGAGCTCCAGCTCTGGGGCAGCAGCTTGAAAGGCACCAGGGACATATGGGGAGAAACTAAATTGTCTGGCTTCAAGGTCTGGAGGGGAAGCTTTCTCCTAGACAAAAGTGCTGGCAGAAGCCATTATTGTTCCTTTGTTGACCCCTCACCCCACCAAGCCTGATGCCCAGGCAGATGCCATCTCAGTCTCCATCAGCCTAGCTAACACCCTACACTCTACCCCAGTGATTCCCTTAAATCCAACCAACTTGTGGACCCACCTAAGTCACTTCCAGTGGCTTTTCCACACATGGCCTGTCTTGGCTCATACTGCAGACTTTCCTAAAATCTTCCAAAGGTTCACAGACCCTAAACAAGCAGCATCAGCATGCCCTGTACCTCTTGCTGGGCAGCCCCAAGCCTGGCACTAGAGGTAGCTGGTCTCAGTTCACAGCTTAGGGTCTCCTTGGCACCCCCAAAACCAGCACAAGTGGCAACCATCTACAGATGACTTTGTAGCTCATACCAAGTGGCTTTGGGCAGAGCACCAGCAGCAGCTGACCTTTGCCTGCACCAAACTCCCTACCAAGAAGCCCCAGAGCCTGCACACCCAGTGGCCAGCTTCAAACCACACAAAACCACTACTCTGCCACCTGCAGAAATGACACACTAAAAAAACAGACCGGCAGGCACCAGAGCCTTGCTAAAGTGAGTCTTCTTGGGAGGATCAGGCCCTGCGAAAGAGCAATTCCACTATAGTGAGAGCCAGTCCTTACAACAAATCAGCCTGAGGGTCATTCCTTCTCATTGATTTGCCAACAGCAGTCAAGGCTCAGCTACAGTGGGAGGACACACATAATCCAAACAAGGGACACAACTGGAGCATCCAGCTCTGGTGAGTAGGGAGACTGTGCCACTAGGCTCCACAGGACACCTACTATATAAAGCTACTGTACCAAGACTGGGTGACATAGAGGCCCTACCTAATACATAGGAAAAACACAGGGAGACAGCCAAAATAGAGAGACAAAAGAAACATGTCCAAAAAAAAAACAAAAAATTTAAACAAAATGGAGAAAAGCATTTTACCAGACACAGAGTTCAAAACACTGCTTATACAGATGCACAATGATCTCAGAGAGAACTTCAACAAATACATAGGAAACATAAAAAATGGAGTTAGAAAACATTAAAAAAAAGAACCAGTGAGAAAAGAAAAATATAACTGACATGAAGAACACATTAAAGGGAATCAACAGTAGATTACATGAATCAGAGTATTAAATCAGCAATTTGGAAGATAAGGTAACAGAAAACACCCAATCAAAACAGCAAAAAGAAAAAATAATCCCCAAACATGAAGATAGTATAAGGGAGCTCTGGGATATCAAGCATACCAACATTCACATCAGAGAGTTACCAGAAGGGGAAGAGAGAGAGCAAGGAATTTAAAACCTACTTGAATAAATAATGATCAAAAACTTCCCTAACCTGGTGAAGGAAATAGATATATGCATACAAGCTGAGGAAGCGCAGAGTCCCAAACAAGATGAACCCAAAGAGGCCCATAACAAAGCACATTATAATTAAAATGGCAAAGATTAAAGACAAAGACAGAATCCTAAAAGCAGCAAGAAAAAGACAACTAGTTACTTACAAGGGAGCTCTGAAAAGACTATCAGATGATTTCTCAACAGAAACTTTACAGGCCAGAAGGAATGCAAGAAAATATTCAAAGTGATGAAAAGTAAGAGCCTACAACCAAGACTACCCTACCCAGCAAGGCTATCAATTAAAATTGAGGGAGTGATAAAGAGCTTCCCAGCAAGAAAAAGCTAAACGAATTCATTAAAACCAAATCAGTATTCCAAGAAATGTTAAAGGGACTTCTTTAACAAGAAAAAGGGGGAAAACAAACAAACAAAAGTAGATCAAAGCATGAATGATAAAATGGAAATAACTATGTACTTATCAATAGTCACTTTAAATGTAAATGGATTAAACACTCCAATCTAAAAACATAGGATAGCTGAATGGGTAAGAAAACAAGACACATATATATGCTGTTTACAAGAGACCCACCTCAGATTGAAAGAAACACATAGACTGAAAGGAAAAGGAAGGAAAAGATACTTCATACAAATGGAAGCAAACAAACAAAAAACTGGGGTAGCAATACTTATATCAGACAAAATATACTTTAAAACGAAGACTATAAGAGGCAAAGAAGGACATTACATAATGATAAAAGGATCGATCCGACAAGAGGACATAATCCAAGTAAACATCTATGAATCCAACATAGGAGCACTTAAATATATAAAACGAATATTGATGAACAGAGGAAGTGATTGACTTTATACAATCATAGTAGGGGACTTTAATACCCCATTGACACCAATGGACATCTCTTCCAGAAAAAAACCAACAAGGAAACAGCAACCTCTAATGACACACTAGACCAGATGTAATTAATTGATATTTTTAGAGCATTTCACCCTAATTTGCAGAACATACATTCTTTTCAAGTGCACATGGACCATTTTCCAAAATAGACCACATGTTAGGACATAAAAGAAGTCTCAATACATTTAAAAATATTAAAATCATATCAAGCGTCTTCTCTGACCACAATGGCATCAAACTAGAAATCAATTACAAAAAAATCCTGAAGAACACATTGAAACTAAGTAACAAGCTACTAAATAATGAATAGGTTAACAATGAGATCAAGGAAGAAATCAAAGGATACCTTCCGTCAAATGAAAATGAAAACTCAACGACCCAAAACTTATGGGACACAGTGAAATCAGTCCTCAGAGGAAAATTCATAGCAATGCAGGCCTACTTCAAAAACAAGGAAAATCTCAAATCAACAATCTAACTTTACACCTAAGGGAACTGGAAAAAGAACAGCAAACAAAGTCCAAAGTGAGTAGAAGGAAGGAAATAATATAGATCAGAGCAGAAATAAACGAAATAGATTCTAAAAAGAAAAATTACAAAAGATCAATGAAACCAAGAGGTGGTTCTTTGAAAAGATACACAAAATTGATAAACTTTTAACCAGACTCATAAAGAAAAGAGAGAGAGAGAGCCCAAATAAATAAAAACAGAAATAAAAGAGAAGTGATAAAGGACACCACAGAACTACAAAAAAAAAAAATTAAGAAAATACTACGAGCAATTTTAATGCCAACAAATCTAACAATCTGGAAGAAATGGATAAATTAGAAGCATACAATCTTCCAAGGCTGAATCAAAAAGATACAGAAAATCTGAACCAACTGATTACTACTAATGAAATTGAATCAGTAGTCAACAAGCTCCCAACAAACAAAACTCCTGGACCAGATAGCTTCACAGGTGAATTTTATTAAACATTTAAAAAAGAATTAACACCTATCCTTCTCGAACTATTCCAAAAACTTTCAAGAAAAAGGGAGTCTCCCAAGCTCATTCTACGAGGCCACCAATACCCTAATTCAAAAACCACATAATTACACACACACAAAAAAAAAAAAAAAACTATAGACCAATATCCCTGATGACTATAGTTACAAAAATCCTCAACAAAATATTAGCAAACCAAATTTAGCAATACATTAAAAAAGATCATACACCACAGTCAAGTGGAATTTATTCCTGGTATGAGTTCAACAATTAAGTTCACGAACTCATCCTAAAAAGAGTGCTGAATACCTCATTGCTACATATCACCAAGCTCACCTTAAAAGTACTCCCCTTGGGAAGCTATGCATCGACGCCAGCACGTACTCCACCCTTCAAAGCAATTTTGGAACCCTTTTTCTGGAACGGCCATCAGAACTGTCATTGTATTACCCTTGATGTCCTGAATGTCATCAAAATGTCTTCCTTTCAATATTTCCTTTATCTCTAGGAAGAAGAAGTCATTGGGGGCCAGATTAGGTGAGCAGGGAAGGTGTTCTAATACAGTTATTTGTTTACTAGCTAAAAACTCCCACACAGACAGTGCAGTGTGAGCTGGTGCATTGTCCTGATGCAAGAGCCATGAATTATTGGCAAAAAGTTCAGGTCATCTAACTTGTTCATGCAGCCTTTTCAGCACTGTCAAATAGTAAATTTAGTTAACTGTTTGTCCAATTGGTACAAATTCATAATGAATAATCCCTCTGATATCAAAAAAAGTTTAGCAACATCATTGCAACAAGTTCATGACTTTAATTGTTAGACCTCATATGCAAAGTTGGTTCAGTATCTGCAAATTAATCAACATGATGTACCACATAAACAAAATGAAATATAAAAATCATATCAATAGATACAGATCAATAGAACATATCAATAGATACAGAAAAAGCATCTGACAAAATCCAGCTTCCATTTATGATAAAAACTCTCCGCAAAGTGGGAATATGGGGAATATATCTCAACATCATAAAGGCCATATATGAAAAACATCATATTCAACAGGGAAAAGCTAAATGCATTCCCTTAAGATCAAGAACAAGACAGTGATGCCTACTTTCATCACATTTATTCAACACAGTACTGGAAGTCCTAGCCACAGCAATCAGAAAAGAAAAATAAATAAAAGGCATCCAAATTGGAAAGGAAGAAGTAAAACTGTCACTATTTGCAGATGACATGATACTACATAGAGAGAACCTCAAAGATTCCACCAACAAACTATTAGAACTGATAAATGAATTTAGTAAAGTAGCAGGATACAAAATTAATATTCAGAAATTGGTTGCAATTTTATACATCAATAACAAACTATCAGAAGGAGAAATTAAGAAAACAATCCCATTTAAAACTGCATCATAAAAATAGTAAATAAAATACCTACGAATAAATTTAACCAAGGAAGTAAAAGACCTGTACTCAGAAAATTATACATTGAAGAGAGAAATTAATGAAGACACAAATACATGGAAGCATATACCATGCTCATGGATAGGAAGAATTAATATAGTTAAAATGCCCATACCACCCAGAGAAATCTACAGGTTTAATGCAATCCCTATCAAAATACCAATAGCATTTTTCACAGAACTAGAACAAATAATCCAAAAATTTATATGGAACCATAAAAAATCTTGAATAGCCATGGCAATCTTGAGAAAGAAGAACAAAGCTGGAGGTATCACGCTACCTGGCATCTAACTATAATAAAAGTCCATAATAATCAAAACAGCATGGTATTGGAATAAAAACAGAAACATAGATCAATGGAACAGAATTGAGAGCCCAGAAATAAATCCATGCCTATATTGTCATTTAATCTATGACAAAGAAAGCAAGAATATATGTTAGAGTAAAGACAGTCTATTCAATGAATAGTGCTGGGAAAACTGGACAGATACATGCAAAAAAAAAAAAAAAAATGAAACTGGACCACATTCTTACAGCATATACAAGAATAAACTCAAAATGAATTAAAGACTTAAATGTAAGACCCAAAGCCATAAAACTCCAAGAAGAAAACATAGGCAGTAAACTCTCAGACATTATCCTTAGTAATATTTTTACTGATATATTTCCTCCAGCAAGAGAAACAAAAGAAAAAATAAATAAGTAGAACTACATTAAATTAAAATTGCTTGCCCAGCAAAAGAAACCATCAACAAAACAAAAAGACATCCTACTGAATGGGAGAAGATATTTCCCAATGATACATCTTATTAAAGGTTAACATCCGAAATCTATTAAAAAAAGAAAAAAGAAAAAAAAAAAAAAAAGAAACCTCATACACTTCAACACCAAAAACACAAACAATCCAATTTAAAAATTGGCAGAGGACCTGCATAGAGATTTTTCCAAAGAGGACACACAGATGGCCAATAGACATATGAAAAGATGCTCAATGTCACTTATCATCAGAAAAATGCAAATAAAACCACAATGAGATATCACCTCACATCTGTCAGAATGGCCATCAGCAATAAATTCACAAACAACAAGTATTGGTGAGGTTGTGGAGAAAAGGGAACTCTTGTGCAGTGTTGGTGGGATTGCAAACTGGTACAACCATTATGGAAAACAGTATGGAGGTTCCTCAAAAAATGAAAAATATAACTACCTTATGACCCAGCAATTCCAGTCCTGGGTATTTGTCCAAAGAAATCCAAAACACTAATTCAAATAGATATACGCCCCCATATGTTCACTGCAGTGTTATTTACAATAGCCAAGATATGGAAACAACTGAAAAGCACACCAATAGATGACTGGATAAAGAAATTGTGATACATACTTGTATATACAATGAAATATTACTCTGCCATAAAAAAGAATAAAATTTTACCATTTGAGACAAGGTGGATGGACCTGGAGGGTATTATGCTAAGTAAAATAAGTCAGACTGAGAAAAATATGTGATCTGTTACATGTCAAATTTAAAGAATGAAGTAAATGAACAAACAAAACAGAAACAGATTCATAGATACAGAGCCCAAACTGATGGTTACTATATCGGAGGGAGTTGGGGACTGGATGAAACAGGACTGGATTAAGAAGTACAAATTGATAGTTACAAAAGCGTCACAGGATGTAAAGTCACTATATTGTTACCACTACACACCTACTAGAATGACTGAAGTTTAAAAGACCATCTGTACCAGGAGTTAGTGAGGTTGCAGAGGATGTGGAGCAACTGAAACTCTCTCTATTGCTGGTGGAATGCAAAACGTTACAGCCGTTTTGCAAAACAATGACAATATCTTATAACATTAAAAAGCTGTTTAGCATACTGTCCAGCAATTCCATTCCTAGGTATTCACCCTAGAGAAATAAAAACATGTATGCCAATATTTATAGCAGCACTGTGTGTAATAGCCCAAAACTGGAAATAACACAAATTATAGACACACACACACACACACACACACGCACACACACAAACACCACGGAATACTAGAGGGCAACAAAAAGAAATAAATTTTAACACATACAACATAAATGAATCTCAAAAAACATTATGCTAAATTAAAAAGTCAAACAGAAAACACTATACACTGAATGATTCCATGTATGTGAAATTCTAGAAAAGGCGACATTATAGTGACAGAAAGCAGATCAATGGCTGCCTGGGGCCTGGGACTGGCGGTAGAGGAATGGGATCAAGAGCAAGAGGTAAGGGGAGAGTTGTTTACATCGGTTAGGATGATGGTCACATGATTTTATGTACTTAGGAAAATTAAAGTGTACTTTGAAAATGGGTGAATATTATTGTTTATAATTATTTCCACAGTAAACAAAAAGAGGACATTTGGACACAGACAGAGACACCAGGAAAGACCGTGTGAGGACACAGCGAGAAGGTGCCATCTCCAAGCCAAGGAAAGAGGTCTCAGCAAAAATCAAAACTGCCAACACCTTGATCTTGAACTTTTTAGCCTCCAGAATGGTGCAGAATTAAATTTCTGTTGATTAATACCCACAGGATGTGGTATTTTGTTATGGCAGCCCTAGCAGACTAATATAGCATCTTAGTACAATAAAGACTGCTGATGCTCAATGAGGCAGGGCATTGGTCCACATGGAGGTCAGACAGAAGGCATGACTTAGCCTGGGTGTGCACTTGCACACACAGCAGGGCAGGGCCTGGCAGGGAACTACACATCTGGTTTCCCGTCAGGTGCAGTGTGGGGCATGGAACTGAGTGGAATCGAAACATCCACACTGGGCAATCTGGTAAGAGTGGCTTGAGGGCCCTGGAGGAGACCTGTCTCAATTTCTCCTCTCCATCCTTGCTAGAGACGCACCAATTCCTCTTGCAAAGGAAACAACTCATAAAGCATAGTGCCCAGTCACAGGGGTCACAGAAGGGCAGGGTTACCTGCTCACTGGGGCTGTAAAAAGAGCCTAAAGTGATGGCTGTGCGAGATGTTTACAACAGAAACATTTGTTTCTCCGACTGCTCTGGGTTGCTGACGTGAATTTCCTCTAAAGCTGAAAAGTGCCCATCCATCTGCTTAATGGCAACTTCCCTGGAAGCAAAGAGAGCAGAGGATTGGGCAGCTGGAATGAGGTTGGGCTGGGGGAGGACAAATGCAGCCACAGCTGGTTGGGTGCTGTCGATGTCTCTCTAAAGGCAAGGCAGCTGTATTTTTTAACAGAATATAGCAAAATAAATAAATTGGCTCTGGTTTGTGAATTCATATGAAATCAATCACAGTTATACAGTCAAAATATTTTATATTGGAAATAATATCATTTCATTAAAATATGTCAAAGCATTCAAAAACATGAAACAGGAGAACTGACTCCACATCTACTGACAAGAGGTCAGTAGAATATCCAGGGCCTGGTACCCAGCAAGGCCCCGTGTCTCCATGTGGCCAAATGGCCCTTCCTTTCACTCATAAAGCTAGTCTGATGCAAAATGCTAGCATGTGTTGGCATTCCTAGAGATACTGGTTATCTTTGAGACTGAAGCTCTGAAGAGGGAAGAGAAATAGCATTTGTTTAGCCCTTATTATACGTTACCAGCTCTTTATGTTTTCTCATTGAATCCTGACAATGACCTTGTGAAGTAGGAATCATTACCTTGATTTACAAAGAGACACTAGACCTCTCAAAACTAATTTATCTTCCTTTAGGTGGCACAGCTAGTGAGTGTCAAGCTGGGATTCACCCCAAAGGCCAGATCATGGCAACATGTATTCTTGCTCCTTTTCTACAACTTGGGCAAGACTGACTTCACACAATTCCTGACCTAGCTGAGGGGGGACACATGGTGTCAGGCCCCAGAAGGTGCCTAAGATTCAGCCACATTTTCCAGGCTGTGGGGTGGATGGAAGTTCACAGTACTCTGTTGGTCAAAAGGGAACCACCTTGAGAGGAGAATTGGTGCCACTGTATTCCTTACAAATGGTGAACTCAATCACGTTAACTCTTTGTTCCCTTCCAAATCAATCTCTCTGGGGGTTTTTTTGTTTTGCTTTTTTGTTTTGTTTTTAGTTTGTTTGTTTTTTCTGTTTCTGAATATTTTAAATGCATTTAAATGACGTGATTATTTCACAATTTCTGTGGGTTTTCTGGTATTTGTTTGGGGGTTGTTTCTTTTTTATTTTGTTTTTGTTTGACAGTGTTGAATCATCAAATATTGTGAAGCATTTTTCTGGCTCACTAATTGATCCACTCCTGCCTAATTGCCTGCTGTTTCACTTCTTCTTTGTTAAAATGACACAAGGTTTTCTGTTTTGTTGCTTCCAAAAAAACAAACGGTGCTGCTTCACCACCCTCCATCTGTTCCTCCACCAGGATGACAGCATACACCACAAATTCCACAAATCACTGGGGAGGGGTGGGGAGGGGAAGATGGGGGTTCTGGGGGTGGGGAGCATGGTGACCTGCCAAGAAAGCTCCCTGCATTCCTGAAGGTCTTTCCAAAACCCCCCTAGATCTAACAGATCTGTTAGATCCATAGAGCTAACAGATCTATTGATATCCTCAGCAGGTCTTAGCTGTTTATGCCCTGAACTGCCAAAGGATTTCTGAACCTAGGTGGAACCTAGGAGCCCCTGCTTTTGGTCTTAGAGTCTCCAAATGTAACCCTTTTTATCCAGCCAGAAAGTGCAGCCTTAAGCCAACCAGCATCAGCCACACCACAGAACTGTGCTCCATTGGCACCTGGAGCAGGTGAGGCCCCATCTGATGCTCAGCATGTGGACCCTTCCCAGCATCCAACCTGTAGCTCTGACCTCACCTCTGGTCCCATCAGCTCACCTTGGGTCACAGGACTGATATTGTTCTTCCATCCCTACACAGGTTATTATGAGCTCGCTGGCTTTAGACTTCGTCTGCCTGGGGGGTGCCCATGCCAAGCCTATCTTGCCCTGACCTTAGACTTACCCATGAGGCCCTGCCTCTTCCAGATTTACCCAGATTCTAGGATAGGAGATCAAACCCCAACATGCTTGGCAACATTAGAACTTCAAAGGGGAGAAAATCAAACTAGGTCAAAACATTATCTACCTAGCAACCCACCTTCCAGCTTTCTCTTCACCCTGCTGGGGCCACAGGCCCTGGCTCCAAGCTCAGGGAATTTCTCCCCTGATACTACGTTTCCCCTGGGGGAGGGAGTAGTTAACTTCCTGACCAGGATAACCAATATGCCCACTAGTGGGAAAATGGCACATATATTTAGTGTCTTGGGTCCAGGCCTACCCAGTTAGCCTCATTTCTCTGCCTTGCAGTGTCCCCATATACCTCCAGGATAGATCCACTCTGTAAAAGCTGATGGGATTGACCTGTAACGTGATTGTCACAGTCATGTGCAGTACATTTCCTGTGAAGCTTGAGGTCTGGCCCACCCTTAACCTCCTGCCACCTCTCTACCTCGTCTCAGGTTCCTGGGAGCCCCGGCTGGAGACAACAGTAAAAGAACAGCTTCAGGAGCAGCTGTTGCATTTTTGATGTTGGATCAACTTCTGGCAGAATAAGATGCTGCTTCTTCCCAGCTATTGTCATGGGATACAAGGTCATCACTAGAAACTGTGTGTCTCCCTGAGCCTCCTCTTCCCAAACCAGTCCCCACTAGGAATGGGAATTGAGAGTATGGGTACATTTTTCTGAGCATACCTCTTCCCTTTCTATAGACCCTTGCCAAAACCCTTGCCAAAACCAGACCCTTGTTTGGGAGCCAATATGATGACCCTGGCTTTCTGTATTATACAAGAGAAAATACTGAGGCCCAGTGAGAGGAAAGTGGAGTCAAAGGACACAGTGTGAGTCATGGCTGAGTTGGAACCAGACCAAGGAGCCAGACTTCTACCCTGGTGCTATGATAATTCCAGACTTTTCTCCTGCAGAACGAAACTCCACATCCTGATGCTCCTCTAAAGACCTGGGGATGCCTGTAGAAATGGAGATGTTAGCCAGTAGAGCTGGTTGGTCAGCCGTAATTGTGAAAAGGAGTTTTGGTTGAGTGGAAGGGTCTAAGAGTCAACACTGTTATGCACATGCTACAAAGTAACCATCCACAAATGGAGCATCGAGAGATCCAAGATGGCAGAGTAGATAAACACTGTGCCTGCATCCTTCCGTGAACATATTAAAATTACAACTAAATTATAAAGCAATCAACCTGGAGAATCATCTGAAATCTAGCCAAACAGAAGTCCTATAACTAAAAATATAAAGAAGAAGCCACGTCAAGACTGGTAGGAGAGGTGGAGACTCAGAACAGGACCCAAACCTCTGTGTAGTGGTTGAGAATCAGGAGGGATATCTCAGCCACAGAGGGTCCCCCCAAAGGAGCAAGGCTCCCCAGCCTTGAGTAGTGGTGCTGGGAAAAGGAGCCCCCACAACATCTGGCTGTGAAAAACAGTGGGGATTCTGACCATTAGAGTGAGATGGAAGGCTGTGGGAAACCCAGATGTCTTCTTAAACTGCTCTTACACAGATTCACTCACTCACAGGCACTCACCATAGGTTCCGGTGGAGAGATGGTGATTCAGGGGGTATTAGAGCATATGGGGGATCAATTGAGGTGTGTGGTTTTGAGGCAAGGGCTGGAGGACAGTTGCCATTTTCCCTGTGTGGGGTCCTCCTTGGACCATGCAGCCAGCAGGCAGGTGCCATATTTCCTATGTTGAGTCCACACCCATACGGCCAAATCTGAATCTGATTGGTCTGGTGAGCTCCATTGAGACCCTGCCCCACCCAACTGCCCCAAAGCCAAAGGCACTTTCTTCGAAGGGAACCAGCTCCACCCATGTTGCACTCTTTCTTAGAAAACTATTGGAGTCTGACAGGCCCCAGGTGGACAGCAACTGCCCTCATTGTGCTCTGAGACTTTTGTTAAGTAGCTCCAGGCTCTGCATTGGCACCTAAACAGAATATATATTAAGCTGGTGACCACAACTCTTCACACTCTAGTGACTCCCTGAGACCCTACCTCACCCAACTTACCCTACCTCCACAAGACTCTTTCAGTGCCTGAACCGGCAAGTGGCAACAGGCCTCAGAATGTCCTGGTTTCTCGCAGAGCTACCCTAGACCGGGTACTGGTGGTATCTGACCTCGGTTAACAGCATGGCCTCTCCCACATGCCTGCAGGTTTAGCACAAGCAGTGAACAACTGCGGATTGCTTTGTAGCTCCTACCAGGTTGCTCCCAGCCAGTCACAGGCAATGGCTGACCTGGGCCTGCAACAGAGCCCCTCCCAAGAGGCCCCAAAAACCACTTACTTGAAGTTTGGCTTCAGACCATAGCAGAGCACTGCCAAATTAGCCCCACAAGTGGCACACACAAAGGGCAGTCTCAATAGGGCACAGAGCCTGCTGGAGTGAATCCAGCTCTGTGGAATAAGCCCCTGCACAGCAGCCCATAAGCTGTGAACATGGCCAAACCCCAAATCCAATCAGCCTGAGGGTCAATCCCACCCACTGACATGTCAATAGCAATCAAGGCTCAACTATAACAGGAGAGAAGACTAAACACCTATTGTATCTGACTTCAAATAGCTAAAAAATAATGTATAAAAGAGAATAGAATTGTCTGGGTCATTTTGGAGTGCAAAGCTGGACTCAATGCAGAAAAATTTAAAAATGACATTTTAACCACTGGAACTCTTTAAAATATGAAGTTATCATGTGAAGTAGCAAGCTCCCCGTCATTTCAGGTGCCCAAACAGAGTTGGGAGAGACCTTGCTGAGTGTGCTGTAGAAGGAATTCAGGCAGCAGAGATGAATTTGAACTCGATAGATGTTACTATACAATCTGATAACCTCTACATTCCCTACCCTAAAGTTTAGAGTGAGGGGAGAAAAGGAAGGAAGGAGGAGGAGAGGTTACTTGTGACAGTAGAAGGATGACCTCTTAATAGTCTCCCTAAATTATTCATGATTTCTTGGTTACACATTATAGAAGTTCATGTATTTTGGAAGCAAAATACAGAGGTGTTTATTTAATATAAGAACACAGAGTATCTTGTGAAAGGGGAAACCTGGTGGGAATTTCTCCCTTTTATCTCCACCTTTCCTGGAACGTTCATCTATTCTCTCTTCCTGCAGACAACTTTATTGAGTCATAGTTTCACGAGTTTATTATTCTGTACTTTTCTCAGGTGGGTTTGTTTCAGAATCATCTGGAGTACTTGTTAAATAAATGTATGGCTGGGGCCCAAACTAGACAGCTTGGTTTAGAATTTCTGGTGGGGGAGGGAGCTCTGCTGGTCTAGTGATTCTTGTCGTCAAGGAAGATTGAAAAACTTTGCAGAGAAAATTGGGAATCATTGAAGATTTTAGAGGAGGGTCATAACGTAAGTAGTCATGCTTCTGAAAGACTAATTAGGTGGCTCTAGGGAAGCCAGACTGTTAGCATCGAGCTGTGAAGAGTTCTGATGAGGGGTACCTGGGATGACATCTCTAAGATCTGAGTGGAGAGACAAGATGTGCAGGCCCCTGCATCCCTGTCTTCCTCTCATGACCACACCTCCATGACCACAGTTGAGAGGAACAGCATAAACATGACACAGGTGAAGATAATTCATTTCCTCCTCAGAGGGATTCAGAACTGGTGTCTGAATAAACCTCTGCCTCATCTACCTGGTCCAATCCTGCCCAGATCAAAGCCCACCCCTCCAATGAGGTCCTGAGCCAGAGAGAGTTCACCCTCCTTTGAGTACTTATGTCACCTGTCCTTGGCCTCTCCTCTGTCCCTAATTACTTCCTCCCATCTTATATCAGGTATATATATGTTATATTTCACCACTAGACTATAAACTCTGTTAGGAACTGAGACTCCAGCTCATATTCTTTGTTTCTATCCAACATTCCTTGGACACATCAGCCTGGGCATCCAAAAATATTTCTCTGACTACAGCTCCACTTGTTCCATGGGAACTTTGATCCCTCTTACGTTCCTTCCAGTCAACTCTCAAAGTAGCCAGGAGGTTTCCCACGTGAGCATTGGGAATGAGACCTCCTAGTTACCACAAGACGTCTACAATTTACCTGTTGTCCTCCAATAGCTATTACGGTGCTATCTCTTACCTTTACTCACTCAAAAAATGGTCGTGACCAAATGCCCAGTAAAACTCCATTGCTGCTCATTAGGCATTGAAGCTCAATGCCAGTGGCATTAAAAGTCAAGGTTGCTACCATCTCTGATTCCAAATCTATCAGTGCCTTGTCTTTTCCACAGAGACACAGGCAATACATTTATTCATTCAAAATACAGTTCTTGTCAAGAGAGATCCCAATGCCTTCCTCTGATTTAACCCCAGGTGAGTTCCCTCCAACAGACAGTCCTCCAGACAGTGCTAACACCTAGCCTGGACATAGCTTAAGCCCACACTAACACATATCTGCTGAGTACTGAACGAATGCCTTCCCCACACAGACCCTATGCAGACAAGCACACGCCTTCCACGCTCTCTCTTGACCCTTCATACACATCCTCCTGCATCACAATTACTCTGAGGGCTTTGCGGCCCTTAAAGGACCTTCAACAATATTAGCATGTGAGAGAAGTAATTAGAGCATGTAATTACATTACTCCTCATTTACAGAGGAGACAAGTGATACTCAGAGAAGTTAAGAGCTTCTCAGAGCTGGAAGGCTTGGACATGGCATTTAGATCTAGGTTCTTTCCTCCTAGCTGCTGTACTTTTCCAATCCAGCTTCTCTAGGAGGGAGGGGAAGTCACCTTGAGCAAGCACCTGCTATGTCCCAGGTGTTTCACATGCTTTATGTCATCGAATCCTTGCAGTGGCCCCATGAGGCAGATTTTATCACCCCCATTTTATAAATGAGGTGACTGAGATCCAGAGAAGTCAAGTAACTTGCCAAGGTCACCCAGCAAATAAGTGATGGGAGCAGGATTCCAATTCAGATCATCAGGATCAGAAACCCATGGCTTTGCACCCCCCATATTGTCCCACCATGTGGAAAACCCCCTATCTTATGACTATCTCATTAGAAAACCAGCCCTCATGCTACTACAGCTAAAGCAATCCTCATAAATAAATTACCTGCCTAACCAATCAAATGATGAGCAGCAAAGGGTGCTTTAATGCCCAGACCTCCAACCTGCCAAGTAGAGCAGTGTGTATAGTTGATCTGTGTAGCATCACACAAATTCCCAGCTGAATAACCACAGAATTTAAAAAATAACAACTGCATCAGTCCAAACAAGGATATTTTAACACAGGACTGAATGCCTGTCCACATCATAAAAGCACCTAAAATAGCCAAAATTCTAGGAGTTTGCCTGGAAATTGAAAGGGCCACTGTGAAATCATATCTATAGACCCTTTCTTAAAACACAAATCACAGCCACTACAAATTAGGACTTTAGCTCACTTTTCTCACAGGCAATGATGCAGACTTGCTTAGCTCGTCCTCGCTGCAGTCTTACTTTCTCCACTACTGTAGCGACTTTCTGTGGGGAGAAAATCAGGTGGAGGGGAGAACAGCAGGTGACGGTGACTTGAGATCCATGTAGGGTGCAAAGCGGTTGGACTGTGGGGCAGAATGAGCCAGGACCTCTTTGGGGACCATTGGACCCTACCTGTGTGATTCCTACAAGCATCACTTTGCCTTTCTCAAGTTTCCATCTCTCCTTCTTCCAACCTGGGGTAAATGCCCCTGTCACTCTCCTGCGGGCCTAGTAGGGCAGTGAGAAGGCACTGAGGACCTCACCCCACCTGCTTTTCCTAAGAAATCACTCCCCCTATTCCCAGAGTAAGCTGGCTTCCTCAAACCAGATGCTTCCGTCACTTCACAGACTCTCTCTCCAACATGAGTTTCCGCCACGGTTACCTCCTTTGATCTGTTCCCACATGCTCTCCATAATTCAGGGATTCCTCCAGTTTTGTCCACTGGGAGCTAACCTGCTTTTGCTGTCAGGAATTTCCTGGGGATCTGAGCTGCAAGAACTCCCACTGCATTGAGTCTGCCTTCTTAAACCACTCTGCCATTCCTCCGACACTGCTCTGCTCTGAGCTATCTCCTAGTGTGTGCAATACTTTCCCCAAATCACCACATGTTTGAAACTCGGCTGCTATGATGTGCCAACAGTAGAGGCAGGTACTTGATGGTTGGTTTCAAGAAGCACCCTATAAAAATTAGCACAAGAAAGTGAGGAAGAGTTTTCTGAAAAGGCAGCATCATCCTAACATGTCCCAAATTAAGCTCATGGTCTTCCCCCACTCTTTTATCCTCACAGATGCTCTGTCCTGGCTCATGATCACATCATGCATTCAGTCACGCACTCCAGAAAGTGGGCATCTGCTCTGAACTGCCTTACCCAATCAGTAGTCAAGTGGCGTCAATTTTGTCTCCTTGATATATTTCAAGCCTACCCCTCGATGACATTCCCTGATTCCAGCCCTGATTACCTCCCAAGTGGATGGTTGTTCTTCCTTCCTACAGTAACTGATCTGCCTACCTGTGGTTTCTGACTGAATGATCCAGTCCTCTCTCAACTCTGATGCTTCGGGGTCTTAAGGAAATACAGACTCTCACCTCTAAAAACACTGTGTTTGCTAGTGTCTGCCTGTAGCTTTCACTTCATCCTACCCCAGAACTGCACAAACTGTGAGCATTGCCCTGCCTGTACTGGACCAGGTTAGAGCCATTTCCAGGTATGCAGGCAGGCCGAGCTGTTTCACAGCTGTGTTCCTCAGTGTGTGCCATTCTCTCCATCTAAATGCCTTTCTCCAGTCTACCTCGAACACATCCAATCACCTAACAAAAAAAGCCCTACTCCTTTTTAAACTCCTCTTCAGGTACAGTCTGAAGTATGAACACTTTCCTAACACCTCCAGTCTCCCCTTAGCATTAATGAGTCCTTCCTCTGTGTGTTTTATGCACTTCAGCAAACTTGTTTACTTCAAGTCTGACCTCTCACTGAACTACTGAAGAGCAGAGGCCTTGCCTTCTTTATCACATGTTTGAAGAGCCTGTCCCACTAATGAACTGAACTAAATTCTACCAAAGTAATTCACTACAGAAAACTTGAAGTTCATCACTGAAAGAGTCTGAGTATTTTTCTATCTTCTTTGAAAATGATATTTAAAGATAATAGATCATGACAAATGTGCTTTAAGCTAAGGTGCAATAACACACCCACCCTAGGTATTGGCAAATGGTCCAGATACCCTAAGACTAACAGGAAAAACAAAAGATCAAGAAGTTATCGCGTGGGGCAGAAACCATGGGATAAGTCACTCAGTGTCAAAATATAATAATTTTTATCGGAAATATTTTTGGAATATTATTCTATGGAGCAAGATATGATTCCTCAATATGGGGAATAAAGAAAATGATTAAAAAAATGTATCAAGTGACTATTATATGACCAGCATTTTATTAAGCACTTTGTAAACATTTAATCTCACAATTGTCATGCAAGATGTATGTTATTAACCATTTGCAAATAAAGAAATGAGGTTAAAAATAGAAAATGGTTCTAGTTTTATGCTAATAAATGACAAAACTTGAATTCAACCTCAAACCTGACTAATTCAAAGACGAGCTTCCCAAACCAAATGTTAAATCAAAATAAAGAACATAAAAGTTACAATATAAAATGACGGGAAATAAGAAAATAAACACCCCCAATCCTAACTATAATAGGATTAAGTTCGGCTGCAATTAACAGTGACATAAAATGACAGTGGCTTAAATGAAGCAGATGCTTATGTTTCTCTTGTCTCAAAGCCTGACGATAAGCAGGGGATGGCCCTCTGCTCGTGTCCTAACATGAAGGTCCAGCCATCACATCCATATTCCAAGACACAATGAAGGAAGGTGAGGAAGGAGCAAAGCACTCCAGAAGCTATTGTTATAGCAATGCCACCTAATCTCATTGCCTGGAACCCAATCACATGGCCTCCCCTAAATGCAAAAGAAGATGGGAAATGTAGTCTTTATTCAATGCCGCCATGTGTCCTGATAAAAAAAATCAATGGAAATGGACGAGTGAACAACTAACTGCCACAATAAAATATTAAACAGATGCTAAATATTATTCTAAAATTATTATATTAATATACCACTGTTCCTACAAAAAAAGTGTACATTTACATATTAATATATGCTCATTCGGAAGCACTCCAAGCTATCTAGTCATGTGCCACATAACGCCCTTTGGGTCAATGATGGACTGCATACCCAACAGTGGTCCCAAAAGATTAAAATGAAGCTCAAAAATCCCTATCACCTAATGACGTCATAGCCATTGTAACGTCATAACGTATTGTGTTACTCATGAGTTTGTGGCGATCCTGGTGTAAACAAATCTCCTGTGCTTTCAGTCATATAAAAGTATAGCTCATGCAGTTATGGACCGTGCGTAACTTAATAATACAAGTAAACAACTATGTTCCTGGTTTATGTATTCACAATACTGTACTTTTTAATCACTATTTTAGACTGTACTCTTTGTAATTCCTTTTTTAAAACTTTGCTGTAAAACAGTATGCCATGATACACAGGCAGCAGCCTCACACATCTGATTGCAACGTTTTCTCTTCTGCTTGACTTAACCTCGTATTGTTTTGCTCATCATGGGTCCTAAGCATAAAATATTCACTAGTAATCTTGCCGGTAAGAGGCCACTTCAAGTGATTGACCTGGAAACAAAATTAGAGTGATTAAGGACTGTGAAGGTAGAAAATCACTGATGTTTATTGCTTGCCAATCAGACATGTGTGATTCCACCACAGCTATAATCTCGAAGAAGAAAAAGAAGAAGAACAAAGTGTCAAAAGCTGTTAAAAATCTACTTCATTGAAGGCAACAAGACTAACAAAAATTCGGAAAGGGCCTATATCAGACACAGAGAAACTTCCAATGACCTGGATTGAAGACAAGACACAGAAGTGTATCCCTCTTAGCACCACAATGATTGTGGCCAAAGCAAATAAGTTTCCTTGCCATGTTGAAAGAAAAGGCTGAATCCAACAATGTTGAATTTACTTTTAGCTCTGGATAGCTTAAATGATTCAAGAATTGTTGTCCAATACAATGTGAAACTGAGTGGTAAGTCTGCAAGTGCGATGAGAGGGCAGCTGAAGAAATTTTGGAAATTCTAGATGACTGTGGAGGAAAATTACTTCCCAGAGCAAATGTTCAATATGGATGAAAACTCCCTATTCTGGAAATGGATGCCTGGAAGGACCTTCATTCATAAGGAGGCCAGATCAATGCCAGGTTTCAAGGCTTTTAACGGCAGGATAACAGGCTTGCTTGGGGGCAGTGTGGCAGGCTACAAATGGAAACCCTTTGTGATCTGGCACAGTGGGAACCCAGGGCCTCCAAGCATGTCAATAAGCCCACACTGCCAGAGTCCTACAGGAGTAATAAGAAGTTTCTCCTTCAGGATACTCTCCTGGATTACTATGCCAGCAAAATGGAGAAGTACTGTTTGGAGGATAACATACCTTTTAACATTTTACTTATTTTATTGTTGATAATGTTACCGGACATCCTCCTTTTATTGGTGAGCTGCATCCCAATGAAGGTCCCACAGGGGTGTTTCTCCCTCCAAACACCACCTCCTTGACCCAACCAATGGATTAAGGAGTTATAACCGCTTGAGGGCCTAAGACCCGAGCAGGATCTTTGCCCAGGCTGTTGCTGCAACTCAGGAAGACACTGAGAAGACACTGATGCAATTCTGGAAGGATAACAACATCATTAACTAGCTTGGGTTTGGGGTGATGTCACCAAAGAGTGTATGAATGGCACCTGGAAGAAGACACTCAAGAGTTTCATCTATGACTTCAAAGGATTTGCCAAAGATAAGGAGGTTGCAAAAATCCGCAAGGCTGTGGTTGAGGCAGTGAACAACTTAAACCTGGGCGGGATGAGGATGGTACTGAGGAGTCCCAGAGGGGCTCCTGAGGAGCAGACTAGTGAGGGGTTAGAACTGGAACAGGAACGCATAGCTGAAGAAGAACTCAAAGAAAAGGAAACTGCAGGGGAAGAAGAAGAAGAAGAATCCCCAAGAAAATTCACAGTGAAGTGTATAGCAGAAGGTTTTGCAGACCTCAACAACTCTTTAAAATGTTTGAAAACATGGACCCTAGTACTGAAAAGTTTTCATTAATGGAGAAGTTATGTTCATGGAGTGTAATCTGCTTAGAAGCAAATCTATGACCCAAAAAAGAAACCAACCAAGCAAACCTCTATGGACATATTTCTAAGAGTGAGCCCTCCTCAAGAAGAGCCTCAAGTGGGTCCTTCAGGAGGAATTCCAGAAGAAGGCATTGTGATATAGGAGATGACAGCTCCACGCGTGTCATTGTCCCTGAAGCCCTTCCAGTGAGACGAGATGTGGAGACAGTGATATTGATGGTCCTCACCCTGTGTCGCCCTAGGCTAATGTGTGGGTTTGTGTCTTTGTTTTTAACAAAAAAAGTTTAAAAATTAAAAAAAAACAGAAAAAAGCATACAGAATAAGGATATAAAGAAAATATTTTTATAGGTGAACAATGTCTTTGTGTTTTAAGCTAAGTGTTATTACAAAAGACTCAAAAGATTTAAAAAAATAAAAAAAAGTTTATAAAGTATAAACAAGTTCCATTAAGCTAAGGTTAATTTATTATTGAAAAAAATAGTTTTCTAAATTTAATATAGCTTAAGTATATAATGGTTTATAAAGTCTATAGCAGTGAACAGTAATGTTCTAGACTTTCACACTCACTCACCGTTCACTCCAGTGAAACTTCCAGTCCTGCAGGCTCCATTCATGGCAAGTGCTCTACACAGGTGTACAATTTTCTTACTTTTATACTGAATTTTTACTGTAACTTTTCTATGTTTAGATATGTTTATATGCATAAATACCATTCTGGTACACTTGCTTATAGTATTCAGTACAGTGACATGCTATACAGGCTTGTAGCCTAGGAGCAACAGGCTATACCATACAGCCTAGGTGTGTAGTGGGCTAAACCACCTAGGTTTGTATAAATACATTCCATGATATTCACATAATGATGAAATCACATAACTATGCATTTCTCAGGACGTATCTCCATCATTAAATGATGCATGACTATATTGACATGTCTGGCAACTAATAAAATATGAACCTGAATGACTTTTTATAAAAGATTTTTATTAAAATATAGCTAACATACAATATTATATTAGTTTCAGGTATACACAATAGTTATTCAACATTTGCATACCTAAATAAGTGATCACCATGGTAAGTCCAGCAACCATCTGATACTGTACCATGCTATCACAATATTACTGACTATATACTGTGCATTACAGCCCCATGATTTATTTGTTTTATACCTGGAAATATGAATTTCATACTCCCCTTTATCTTTTCCCTTCTTTTTTATTTTTCAATTACATTTCATATTCAATATTATTTTGTATTAATTTCAGGTGTGCAGCATAGTGGTTAGATATTTGTATAATTTAAGAAGTGATCCTCCTGACTAGTCTAGTACCCACCTGGCACCATACATAATTATTACCATATCATTGACTCTATTCCCTATGCTTTACTTTACTTCCAATGACTATTTTGTAACTACCAATTTGTACTTCTTAATCCCTTCCCCTTTTTCACACACCCCTACCTCCCTTCCCATCAAAATGTCCTCTGTATCTATGAGTTTGTTTCTGTTTTGTTTGTTTGCTTATATTGTTTTTTAAATTCCACATATAAGCAAAATCACATTACGTCTAGCTTTCTCTGTCTGACATACTCTACTCAGCACAATACTTCCAGGTCCATCCATGCCATGGCAGATGGCAAGAATCCATTTCCTTCCATGGTCAAGAATACAGTATACAATTAAGTTCACGAACTCATCCTAGAAAAAGTGCTACATACCTCATGGCTGAATATCACTATGGTCACCTTTGAAGTACTTCCTTTTCTGGAATGGTCATCAGAGTTGTCATCGTATCATTCTTGATGTCCTGAATGCCATCAAAATGTCTTCCTTTCAATATTTCCTTTATTTTCCAGTGAAGAAGGAAGTCATTGGGGGCCAGATCAGGTGAGTAGGGAGGGTGTTCCAACACAGCTATTTGTTTACTGGCTAAAATCTCCCTCACAGACAGTGCCTTATGAGCTGGTGCATTATTGTGATGCAAGAGCCATGAATTGTTGGCGAAAAGTTCAGGTCATCTAACTTTTTCATGCAGGCTTTTCAGCCCTTCCAAATAACAAACTTGGTTTACTGTTTGTCCAGTTGTTACAAATTCATAATGAATAATCCCTCTGATATCAAAAAAGGTTAGCAACATTGTTGCAACGAGTTCTTGAAATTAATTTTCAGACCTCACATTCCATTGTGTATATGTACTTCCTGTTCTTTACCCATTCATCCATTGACAGACACCCAGGCTGCCTCCACATCTTGGCCATTGTAAACAATGCTGCAATGACCATACAGATGCACACATACCGTCCAAGTAGCATTTTGGAATTCTTCGGATAAATACCCAAAAGTGGCATTCTCCTTTGTCACTTGTTTTAGAGTCTATTTTTTCTTGTGTAAGTCTACTTTGTCTGGTATAAGTATTGCTACCCCAGATTTTTGTTTGTTTGTTTGTTTGTTTGTTTCCATTTACATGAAATATCTTTTTCCCATCCCTTTACATTCAGTCTGTGTGTCTTTCGATCTGAAGTGAGTCTCTTGTAGGTAACATATATAAGGGTCTTGTTTTCTTACCCATTCAGCCACCCTGTCTTTTAATTGAAACATTTAAGCAATTTATATTTAAAGTAATTATTAATAGACGTGCAGTTATTTCCATTTTACTATCCATATTTTTTTTCTCATCAAGAAACAGAGAAAGTCCCACATTTAAAAGGTTAATTTTCAGCTGTCTCTAACCTTTTAAATACTGGGACTTTAAAATTTTATTTTAGAAAAGTATCGATCTACAAAGAAACTGGTTCTACATTGAACATTCAAAGGGAGAAATCAGGACATGAAGAAATTACCAGAAAAGAGAAACTGGCAAGGTTGAAACCAAATTTGCTTATTTCACAATAGTTTTCAATCTGCTAGTATCACCCATGGACACAAAAAACAAATAGTTATTCAAAGTGATTTCATATCCCACTAGATAAATATGTCAATAATTTACCAGGATCTATGGCTACAACCAACTTACAATGATTTTCTGAATACTCTGTGAGGTAGAATGAAATGGAGTTAGATTTTTCTTTTTCACTTTATTGAAGAAATTAAAGCTTCTATGAACTTAGCTGTTTTCTTTTTTATATATTAGTGTCAGGTGTACAAAACAATATAATGATTAGACATTTACAGCTCTCACAAAGTGATAACCCCACCAAGTCTACTACCCCTCTGACATCGTATATAGCTGTTACAATACCATTGACTATATTCCCTATGCTGTACTTTACCTCCTGTGACTGTCTGTACAAACGGTGCCCAAAAAATGCATATGAGTGAACACTTTGGTAAATGTTGCTCAAGCAGTAATTCACCGTGATCAGAAGTGTCTGGATGCTGATGGTAACCACTTTGAGCACCTCTTGTAATTGCAGAAGTCAAACACGACTTGTATTCATCTTTTGCTATTGGTATATATTTATTACAATTTTAATACAGTTTTCATATATGTATATGAATATATAAATTATAGTTGACATTCAATATTATTCTATATCAGTTTAAGGTGTACAGCACAGTGGTCAGGCACCTACACAATCTATGAAGTGATTCTCCCGATAAGTCCAGTATCCATCTGACACCCTACATAATATATACATTATTGATTATATTCCCCATACTGTATTTCACATCCCTGTGACTATTTTGTGACTAACAAATTGACTTTCTAAATTATTATTCATATTTTTTATTTATTTTTTTCTTAAAGGAGTCCCTCTAAGATGCTTTGTAATTCTGGTTTGGTGTTGAACTCCTTTAGTTTTTTCCTGTCTGGGAAGCTCTTTATCTGTACTTGAATCCTAAATGATAGCTTTGCTGGGTAGAGTAATCTTGGTTGTAGGTCCTTACGTTTCATCACTTTGAATATTTTGTGCCAACCCCTTCTGGTCTGCAAAGTTTCTGCTGAGAAATCAGCTGACATTGTTACAACAGTTCCCTTGCAGGTAACTATTAATAACTGCCTTTCTCTTGATACTTTTAAAAAATCTTTGTCTTTAACCTTTCACATTTTAATTATGATGTGTCTTGGTGTTGGCCTAGTTGGGTTCATCTTGTTTGAGACTCTCTGCACTTCCTGGACTTCTACATCTATATCCTTTGCCCAGTTAGGAAAATTTTCCATCATTATTTCTTCAAATAGGTTTTCAAGTTCTTGCTCTCTCTCTTCTCCTTGTGGCATCACTATGAAGTAAATATTGGTATGCTTAATGTCCCAAAGGCCTCATTTAAAAAAATTTTTTTTTCTTTCTGTTGTTCTGATTTGGGTGTTTTCTGCTACCTTATCTTCTAAATCACCTATTCAATCCTCTGTTTCATCTAATCTACTGGTGATTCCCTGTAATGTATTGCTCATTTCAGTTATTATATTCTTCATTTCTGTCTAGTTCTTTTTATGTTTTCTATCTCCATTTTTATATTTCCTATCTCTTTGTTGAAGTTCTCCCTGAGTTCACTGAGCATCCTTATAACCAATGTTTTGAACTCTGCATCTAATAGATTGCTTGTCTCCATTTTGCTTAGTTCTTTCTCTTAAGCTTTGTTCTGTTCTTTTATTTGGGACATATTTCTTTTGTCTCCCTATATTAGTTGCCTCCTTGTGTTTGTTTCTAGTTATTAAGTAGGGCTACTATGTCTCTTGGTCTTCAAAGAGTGGCCTTATGTAGTAGGTGCCCTGTGGGTCCCAGTGGCACAGTCTCCCTGGTCACCTTAGCTGAGTGCTCCAGGTGTGACTCCTGTGGGGGTTGTGTGTGCTCTGCTATTGCAGTTGAGCCTCCATTGCTGTTTGCACATTAATGTGAGGGATTGATCCTCGGGTTAATTGTTTGTAAGGACTGGCCATGACTACAGCAGGGGCTGATCCTACACATAAGGATTTGCTTTAGCAGGGCACTAGTGCCTGCTCAGTATGCCCTTTGGGTGTGTCATCCTGGAGCCAGCAAGATTATGCTCTGGCTAAGTCTGAAGCTGGCCACCTGGTATGCCAGCCTCAGGGCCTCCTTGGAGGGGCTCCACCACAGGCCAAGTTCAGCCTCAGCCTGTGCCCTACCTGGGGCCACCTGACATGAGCCACAAAGCAATCCACAGATGTCCGCTGCCCATGCTGGGCTTAGAGGTACCTCAAGAGGCCAAGCTGTGAACCAAGGCAGGCTGCCACTAGTGCCGGGCTTAGGGCTGCTCATCCATAGATACAGGACATGCCAAAGCCAGACACTGCTTGTTTGGGTTTTGTGAACCTTTGAGAGGTTTTAGAAAAGTTTGCAGCATGAGCCAAAGCAGGTCGTTTACACAGAAAATCCACTAGAAGCCACTTGGGTGAACCCGAAAGTTGGGTGGAGCAGGAAATCAGGATGAATGAAAGGTGTTAGAAAGGTTTATGGAAACTCAGATATGGTGGCCACCTGCATCTGCACACCAGGAAGGGGGACGGCTCAACAAAGAAACAATGGCTTCCGCCAAGTCCTCCATCCATGAGAAAACTGCCCCCTCTGCCCTCTCCCTGAAGCCAGACAACTCAGTTCCTCCCCATATGTCCCTGGTGCCTTTTGAGCTGCTGCCCCAGCACTGGAACGCAGAGCAAGTGAGTCTGTCAGTGAGTAAGTCCATGTGTGGGCCCTTTAAGGGGAAGGACTACAACTACCCTCGTCTCACTCAGCCACAATCTCCACTTGTTTTTATAGCTAGAAGTTATGGGGACTTCTCTCCCCAGCACGGAAACCCTGGGCTGGGGAACCTGGTACAGCTGGGAAACCTCACTCCTCTGAGGGAGTCCTCTGCAGCTAATATATCCCTCCTGATTTTTAATGGTCACATATGGGTGTGGGCCCAACCCATTCTGCGTCTCTACCCCTCCTATTAGTCTTGAGGTGGCTTTTTTTATATGTCCTTAGTTATAGGGCTTTGGTTCAGCTAGACTTCAGGCAATTCTTGATGGTTGTTCTGTAGTATTGTAATTTTGATATGGTTATAAAAGGAGAAGGCACATTTGCCTACTCCACCATCTTGATCAATCCGAAACTGAATGACTTAAATTTTTCATGAATTGCAGTCAAGTGAGGAGAGGAGGAATGAGTTTTATCCTTAACTTTGATAACAGAGAGAATATAGTTATTCGCAGTATGTATCACATTTAATGGGAAATCGCTGAAGGCATTCATCCTACACTTATATACAAGACAAGGATGCCCATTTTCACTACTCTTACTAAACACCTCTGACAATGATAGCCAATTCAATTAGACAAGAGAAGGAAATCACAGTAAGGGCAAAACAGAATGTATGGCTTTAATATCAGTAGAGAAAAACTCAACTTACTCAATGAAGAAAAACAGAAAAAAAGAAAAAATACACACAACAAATGGAAAATGTGATATAAGATGGCAGAAATAAGTCCTAATCTAATGATAATTAAAAATCCAAATGGGTTAAACTTACCAATTTGAAAGGAGGCTCCCACATCAGATTAAAGAAAGAAATAGCCATCAATATGTTGTCTTAGACATGTTTCAAACCAAAAAAATAGAGAAGAGCTAAAAAAAATTTTTTTAATGGGGAAAGATACACCAAATATGAAGCCAAAGAAAGCTGGGAGAGCAATCTTGATATCTGAAAAAATGGAATTCAAAGCACAAAGAATAATGTTATATATTGATCAAAAGGAATAGTAGAGAAAGAAAATATAATTATGAACACTTATGTACCTTACAATATAATTTCAAAATATATAAAGCAGCAACTGACAGAACTGTTGGAATATATAAATCAACAATTACAGTTGAAAATTTAACACCCCCTCCCAGAAACTCATAAAGCAATAAAAATTGAACAAAAATATACAATATCTGAATAATGCAATTACTGAATATCACACTGAATATAGAGTATGCATTCTCTAATTAAACATTTAACATGCACCAAGAAATGACCATGAATTATGACATGGAAGTGTCAATAAATTCGAAGGACTCACTGTCACAGAGATATGTTCTCTATTCATAATACAATAGCATTAGAAATTACCAAGAAAAAGTTAATTTCAAAATCCCATGTATCAAAAAACAGGATTCCATATTACTGATAATGTTTAGGCTAAAAAAAATAACTGAAATTAATAAATACTTAAAACTCAGTAAGAAGACACTCCATTTCAAAATTTGTGGGGAAAGCTGAAGCAGAACATCTCAGATATTCATAAATTCATCAAGAAAAGTAAAAATAGAAATTGAAAACAAACATTCAATTCAAGAAGTTTCGAAAAACATAACAGCAAATAAAAGAAATAGGAAGGCAGAATATATAGATAAAGGCAAAAATAAATAAAACTGATAATCAAAAAAATAGACATTTCAAAAACAAAATCTAGTTCTTTGAAGACATTAACAGAACTTTGGCAAAACTGATCAAGACAAAAGAGGGGAAATTAAAATAAACAAACATTTAGTACCTATGTTTTCTTCTATGCAGTTTATTGTGTCGGGTCTTATGCTTAAGTCTTTGATCCATTTTGAATTAATTTTGGTACATGGTGACAAATAGCAGTCCAGTTTCATTCTTTTGCATGTGGTTATTCAATTCTCCCAGCACCATTTATTGAAGAGGCTGTCTTTGCTCCATTGTATGTTTTTAGCTTCTTTGTCAAAAATTATCTGTCCATATTTATGTGGTTTTATTTCTGGGTTCTCAGTTCTATTCCATCGGTCTATGTGTCTGTTTTTCTGCCAATACCATGCTGTTTTGATTCAAAGAGCATTTTATGAATTTGACTCCAAAGGCAATGGAAGTAAAAGCTAAAATAAATGAATGGGACTATATGAAACTTAAAAGCTTCTGCACAGCAAAAGAAACCATTGACAAAATAAAGAGGCCACCAACTGAATGGGAGATTTTTGCAAACAGTGCCTCTGATAAGGGGCTAGTATCCAGAATATACAAGGAACTCATGCAACTCAACAACAAAAAAACAAACAACCCAATTGAAAAATGGGCAGAGGACCTGAAGAGACATTTCTCCAAAGAGGACATACAAATGGCAAATAGACACATGAAAAAATGCTCAACATCACAAATCATCAGAGAAATGCAAATCAAAACCACAATGAGATATCACCTCACCCCAGTCAGAATGGCTATCATCAACAAGACAAATAGTAACAAGTGTTGGAGAGGCTGTGGAGGAAAAGGAACACTCATACACTGTTGATGGGAATGCAGACTGGTGCAGCTGCTATGGAAGGCAGTGTGGAGGTTCCTCAAAAAATTACGAATAGAATTACCATATGACCCAGCAATCCCTCTCCTGGCTATCTACCCAAAAAATCTGAAAACATTTATACATAAAGACATGTGTGCTCCAATGTTCATTGCAGCTTTGTTTACGGTGGCCAAGACATGGAAACAACCAAAATGTCCTTTGATAGATGAATGGATAAAGAAGTTGTGGTATATATACACAATGGAATACTATTCGGTGGTAAGAAAAGATGATATAGGAACATTTGTGACAACATGGATGGATCTTGAGAGTATGATGCTAAGTGAAATAAGTCAGACAGAAAAAGCAGAGAACCATATGATTTCACTGATATGTGGTATATAAACCAAAAACAACCAAAGAACAAGACAAACAAATGAGAAACAAAAATTCATAGACACAGACAATAGTTTAGTGGTTACCAGAGGGTAAGGGGGGTTGGGGGTGGGAGATGAGGGTAAGGGGGGTCAAATATATGGTGATGGAAGGAGAACTGACTCTGGGTGGTGAACACACAATGGGATTTATAGATGATGTAATACAGAATTGTACACCTGAAATCTATGTAATTTTACTAACAATTGTCACCCCAATAAATTTAAAAAATAAATTTAAAAAAATAAAAATAAAATAAAATAAACAAACAACAGAATGAAATAGGAAATACCTACAGACACAATATAAATGAACTGATATAAATAAAACAACTAAACTATATTAATAAATCTAAAAACCTCGATAAAAGGAACAGATTTCTTGAAGGTGCTTCTGGGAGGGGCAGAGCATGGCCCTAACCCACCTCCCCAGGCCCCTGCCCCACAGACTAAGGGTCTGAGCCAAGATGCCAGCAAGTCCACCTGTCATCCTTTACACCCAGAGACCCATCTCTGAGAGGGCATCCACCCTCCATCACTCTAGTCTCAGAGTTTTCAAAATTTAAATCTGACCAGATGACACCCTTCTGTGGGTCTGAGAAACTGTCACAGCCAAGAGAGCCTAAGGAGACCTGACCACCAAATATAATATGGTATTCCTGGTGGGATCCTGAAACAGCAAAGAAACATTAGACGAAAACTCAGGAAGTCTAAATAAAGTATGGACTTTCATTAATAATCATAAATCCACATTGATTGATTTATTGTGACAAATGTACCATGCTAATGTAAGATGTTAATAATACAGGAAATTGGATGTGGGGTGTATGGGCATTCTCTGGTCTATCTTGGCAATTTTTCTGTAAATCTAAAAACTACTGTAAAATAAAAACTTATTAAATTTTTAAAAATGCAATGGAGCAGGGAGAAAACCCCTTCAGTGACTCCCCAACACTCCTAAATCCAATTCCCTTATCTTGGGAAATGTAGCCCTTTGTGAGCTGGCATTCCTAGGGGGCAGAGACCAGTGACCAGGACAGCAAGAATGGAGAACTACGGGAAGCCTGCTTATTACGTACCCAGGCTATGGATCAGAACGGCTGGTGGGAACACTGAAATAGACAGGGCCCAGCAAAGGAAAAAAAGAGAATTCTGAGAAATGGTGTAGGCTTGAAAGGACCCTGGTTTTGATCAGCAAGATATTCTACAAGGTTCCCCCAAAAAGAGCCTTGTGGACATGTAGTCACAGCTGGAGGGACCCCAGCTCCTCTGCTCCCTAAGCTTGAGACCTAGGGAGGTGCAGCATCCCAGGCTTGAAACCCAATATTGGCATCATAGGGGTCCCTCCACCAGCCAAAGCATCTAGATACAGCCCATTATGGTCCAGTCGGATCTAAGCAGCCTGTCCAACCAGGTACCCACTACTACAGCCACAGATTACCTTCAGATGTCAACCCTTGGACCTTACCAAGCACTGACAATAGCCCCATGGGTCCTTGCCCAAGTTTACCCCTTTCAGGTTCCCAGGGCTCAATGCAAACTCAAGGATTGCCACAATTTTTTTGAGGGAGGGCTATAATAGAATGGAGGACTTGTAAGAACTTTTCCAGCCCCAGAAAGTTCTCTGAATTTCTCCATCAAATCTGCACAGCAGGACTCTTAAATCTGTTTCTCCTTCTTCCTCCAGACACCTTATTTTCAATTCCTCTGCAGTCCAGCTGGAAATGAATAAAACTCCCTAAGAGCCTCCAGCTTCCTTTCTACCCAGACCCCATGAGAAGAGAATGTCTGTGCTTGGAAACCCAGTGTGGGCAACAGGAGAAATGCCAGGTGGCCACACATTGAAGCTATTTTGCAAGTTATAGTTTACATTTCCATCCACATTTCTCTCCCTCATCTTCTGGCAAAGAGCAGAAAGAGGATTAAGAATGAGGGGGATTCCATCAAGTCAGGCAAAATTAATAAGCTGCAATTTCACTGCTGAGTTGCCAGGTAAATTTCACAGCATAATCACTCCAAGCGACTGCATTAATGTGACAATAACATTTTATAAGCATTCAGCATCCTTTTTTCCTCCATGCACAGACAAGACGAGTGATTAGGTACTGACTCGGATGCCATGCTTGGTTTGGATCTCGGGATAATCAAATTCTGTTGAATGTTTCTCATGGAGAAACACAATAGTTGCTGTCTTCGTTGTCCTCCCACACTCACCTCTCCCACTCTGGGCCCAAGGGCAAGGCTGCTTGGTAGACTCAGTCTCTTGCGAGAACAGAGTGGTAGAGCAGAAAGCATGTGGGAATCCCTGTTCTGCCATTAACCGAGTAGGTGATTCTGGGTACGGTTCAGCCTCTCTGGGTCTCAGTTTCCTCACCTGTAAAACACAACAATAGCATAGCCATGTTCCTCCTGGCCTGACCTGAAATCATGGAGCTTTACTTACACTTGGCTAACTCAACAGTGCTTCAGTCACAAAGGGCCACTAGCCAAACAACAGGGTGAAGCTGAAGACTCAGTTATTTGGAAATCACTGAGGGGCTCGCACACCCACCTCCCAGCCGAGGCCAGATACTGCTGGCTACAGCGGCAGGTGAGTGTCTGTTCTCCACGGCCCACAGCTGACATTCAGGGAAGGCTCACTGTCATGCAGCATCTCAGGTCCCACTCCCCGCACCAGAACGCAGGACATGGTGAGGCCAAAAGGGAACAACGGAGCCATAGATAGGGGAGTCATACCACTACATTCTCAATGGCAGCTGGTTGAAACACAAAAGCAAACATCCGCCAGTACCTCAATGAGGCATCTTCCCGCACTCTTGTCTTGCTGGCAGCCAGGTGAGACACAGGAAGTAGGATCCACACTATCCACAATCTGCCATCCACACTTGCCAACCCCACTTGCTAGCCGCAATCCGTGCTTACTAGCTGCAATCCGCTTGCTAACCGCACTTGCTAGTAGCAATCTGCCATCTGCTTCTCTACCTACCAACCTACCAACCTACCAACCAACCCCCGACTAACTGCAATCCGCACTTGCTAGCTTAGCCACAGCAGTTATATTAGTGGCTAATGGCTAATTAGTCACAGCTGATGACCATCTACTACCCGAGCCAGCACCTTTCCACGTGAGGTCAAGAGCCTGGAAACTGCTCCCTGGGACTCTGTCCCCACACCCACGTTATTCCTCAGCTGTTATTTCTCAGCAACAGCTCATGTGTCTGCTCTTGAGCTTCACCAAAACATGAAAACCTAGTGGGTTATCTCTAATGGCTTAAGGGAGGAAACACAGCAATCCCATATTTCACCAATGACGTTGACAAGACAGCTCACACATTACCCTGGACAACCTCAAGGGGATGTCACCCAGCATCTGGACAGTCATACCCAGGGGTTAAGAGGACAAGCTCTGGGGCCAGGCCAGCTGGAGTTTGAATTCTGGTTCTGCAACATCTCCTTTCTGAAATTTCCCCACCTTTAAATGGGAATAATAGCACCTGCCTGGTTGGCTTGTTGAGATGTATCTAACACGAGGCATGCACCCAACTGCAGCTTATTTATTGGCTGGTTTCCATTTAAGAAAACTGAAGACACAGGAAGGAAAACTGGATGGGAGTAGGAGTTGAGGTATTTGCATTACACTTAATGGCCCAGAAAGCAGGGAAGGAAACAAAGCTTTGACCCAGTAGTAGTCTCTCACATATGAGGAGCAGCAGGGTGATCTAGGAGGACACAGGTCCACCCTTCCTGGCCATGGCTCACCAGCCTGAACACCACCTGCACCACCTGTGCCTGACTCAGAGCCCCTGCTACTGGGAAGCCTTCTCTGTGTCAAATGAAATCTTCTCCATAGCCCAGGCGAGGCCCTAGGTCTGCCCTCTGTTGCTGCATAGAGCAGTTCTACATCTGCTTCCAAATGGTGGCCCTGCAGAAAGTACCACGTAAGGACCCCTTATTCCTTCCTCAGTGCCCAGTGCCCAGACTGAAACTGTAGTTCTTCACTGCAAAGGCTCTGAAAGCAGATGGACATAGAATGAAACTAGTTTGTTCAAGACTTTTACCCTCTCAAGACTTAATTCCTCTTCTACAATATGGAGAATTTAATAGAGAAGATGCCTCACAGAGTCTTGTGCATAATGTCAACACAAGTCTTAACTCATATTAAGCACTTACTAAATGTTAGCAATTTATATAAAATGGAGAATTTAGACGATAGCTCATAGTGTTGTGTACAATGCAAGCAAATATGTTTTAATGCATATTAACTCCATTAAATACTAGTAATTATTCTTCCTTCAAACACTCTTATATTTATGATTCTGACACCGTTAGCCACATATATGTCTATATACCTCAGAAGCTCTCTGAAAGTGTCTAGTTCCCTCCTTCATCGCTGGCTAATACCACTCAGTGTCTTTTGTTAATTCAGGTTCTTTGGATGTTTCCAAATGGTGGGGTGCCTGGGCTTTGTACTAGGCCCTCAAACCTTCTCTGTCTCCTGCTGGCTAGGTCTAATACCCTCCAACCATTTTAACTCTAGCTCAAATATTTTCGTTGAGCTCCAAACTCAAATCTAACTGTTTACTTCACATTTGCATTAGATGCTATGCAGTGAAGAAATTGACCTTGACCAAAAAAAGGTCTATTCTTTGCACTTGATTTCTAGGAGGTAATTTCTAAGGCCTCAGAATGTCGTGCCTAATAGGTGTGTCTTTATTTGTCTGAGAGCCTTGCATCACACCAAATAGCCTAACGATGAGATCTGTGGTGGGGGGTTTAAATTATGCGGTATCAGTGCACCTAGAGGGACTGGAAATTAAAATCAGCCGTGCCTACGTGACGGAGCCCCAGTAAAAAAATCCAGACACCGAGGCTTGGATGTGCCTCTCTGGGTGGCAATAGTCCATGCACATTGTCACACAGCCATCCAAGGAGAGTGATGCTCTCCTGACTCCATGGAGAGAGGACAGTAGAAACTCCACATATGGTACTTCTGGATCCTGCTATAAACTTCTTTGGTTGGCTGATTTTCATCTGTATCCTTTCCTTATAATAAACCATAAACATGAGTATGATAGCTTCCAGCGCATTCTGTGAGTCCTTCCAGTGAATTACTATCAAACATGAAGGTGGTTTTAAAAGTCCCAAAAATTGCAAGTGGTGTCAGCAGTCAGAGTGGTCTCATAGCCTGTGTGGGTTTTAACTTCACAGTGGGCAAACTCTTGTGGGTGTCCAACAGGCAGCTCAAACCTAATGTATCCACTCAGACCTCAGCTCAAATGTCACCTCCTCGAAGAGGGCTTTCCTGGCCACCCAATCTAAAATGGCCTCCACTCACCAGTTACTTTCTGACATACCCACTGTTTCAATTTAGTCAGGCACTTACATCAGTGTCTGAATCAGTCTTGTTATTTCTGCACTCATTTTCAGTCTCTACATTAGATTAGGAAATCCATTAGGGCCTAACACTGGCAGATGCTAATATTTTTGAATGAATGAATGAATGCTCTTCTATACATGCTGTAATTGATCAAACATCATCTGAACAGTGCAACCCAGCCCTCCAATGAGATCACAGAGCAAAACGCCCGTCTTTCCTCTGGTTCTGCTGTTTCGCCTAGTAGAGCTCATGCAGTTCTGCCTCTTCTAACTTGTACCTGTCTAGTTGATGTTATAGACCAGATGGTGAATTTGGGAGTTGTTCCTGTTAAAATTCATTTTATTTTTATTTAAAGGATATAGTTTGTCTATCAGGGTCTATTCAACCACCAATGTATTGGTTCTCCTTCCCAAATGGGGTCAATACATGAATTGGTGCCCCCCCACAGAAAATAGGGTTCTTTCAGCTTTGTCAGCCTTGCCTCAAACAAACAGGCAGAACTTTTCCTTGTTCAACTAACTCCAGACAAAATTAGATAGGCCTCGAGCCCAGCTGTCCTTGCATCCCTTGTGAGTCTCAGATTCCCAGGGGCTTTGTTCTTCCTCTCATTGCCTGGCAAGGCCGGTGCCCTGCCGACGTGTTCCTCCTCCCACACGTGCCCTGTGGAGCCTCGCAAATCTCTATGGGGGCTTCTGGTGTCAGTTCCTGGGCTTTGCCTCAAACACACCAAGATTTCAAACATGCTAGTCATATGACTCTGGGCCTCTGTTTCCTCTTCTGTATGATGGGGTGATCGTGCTCATCTGCAGGGCTATTGTGAGGAGCAAAGAAGATAAGGTATGTAAAGCACAGAGCTTGGCACAGAGCGGGACTCCGACAAGGGAAGTTCACATCCTCAGAATAATACACCCCCAATGGGTTCACCAGGTCCTGTATGGTGCAGGTTGAGGAAAGACAGCTAACTGCCACACACCTCCCCCTTAGAAAGGTTCCATGTGGAGCACACCTCAACCGTCATCTCATGCACTCGCTACCTTACACAGTAGAGCACCAGCTCCCCTCCAGTAATGGGCTTACATTTCATGACAACATATAAAAACAGGGTTTGGTGGGTTCAATCCCTGCCTGGACAAGAATCAGGGATAAGGAGTGATTGCTGCTCAGACTGTGGAACAGACTGCTGACCCAGGAGTTCTTACTGAACTCTTCACCTCTCTGTCCTCTAGGCCTAACTAACATCAGGTTCCGAAAGCTTCCACAGGACAAGCAAGAGAACCTGGGACCACCTACGACTTGGTCCCACAGACAGCCCTGGGTCCTGGCCGGAGGTGGCCTGTGCTGCAAGGACACGCGCTTATAGGATGCCTTGGGTCTGCATGCTGATTGGACACAGCTAGAATGAAACCAGGTCAGGACAGGAGCTGACAACAGCCATCTCCCACCTGCCCCCACCAGCTCCCAGGCATCTCTGCCCTGGGAGACTCCCTTCTGCACAGGTTACAGAGACAGGGCCTACGCAGTGATGGGATAAAACGCAGCTCAAAGATATTTCCTCCAGGAATAAAGGTAGCTGGAAAAGAAAGAAGAAATCATATTCTTTTCACTGCACCACTTTTTTCTTCTCTTAAAGTCATTGTATCTGAAAGGTCACGCTTCAAGGTTGATGGCTTTCTTAGGATGCACTTTCAGTCTGCTCCTCAGTTGTAGGGTCTGCATGTCACAAGATAGAGAGGCTGCCGCGGTGGCTACTCTCATAACATCTTAAATTGCAACCACGTGAATAGCTAAAATAAAACTCCCCAGGGCTCTAGGGTTCTGGCCTTTATAAAAATTGAATTTATAGGCTGCTCTGCTTTCAGATGTCCTTTGTCAATTCTGGCTTTTGAAAAGAACCATAAACCCCGAGTGAGAGGCTGCTTTTCCAGAGTGTCTCAGAAGGCAGTGATTCTGGTTCACCCATCCATGCACTCATCATGTATCCATCCACCCATCCATCCATCCATCCATCCATCCATATAGGCATTCATCTGTTCTTGCACCAACAATTGCTTGAGTGCCAGACTCTGTTCTGTAAAGTAGGGATACAGCAGTAAACTCACAGGCATGGTCCCTGGTCTCGTGGAACTCACATGCAAGGTGGATAGAGGCGAATCAACTAATGCAGCAGGATGATTTGTTAGAGATATGCTATAACCTGGCTTAGAAATAACTGTGTCTTCTTTCCCCAAAGAGACAGCCAGGGCTTTCAGTCCTGAAGGCTTGGGCTTCCTCCACCCGCTAGGTGAGTCCATGAATAACCTTTTGTTTTCAAAAATCCGAGCAAGAGGTCCCACACTGGCCACTGAGGGCCACCCTCTAGCCACTGTCTTCAGCCTGCATAAGGCTTTTAAAGACACTGTATCTGGGAAGGGGGGACACTTGGCATCCTGTGTTGGTATTAACCACTCACCCTCTGCAGGCAGCTGGGTTTGTGAAACTTCTCTTTGTCCGATGATGAGGAATTGGACGGGCAGTAGCTCTCAGGCTTGGCTGTGGGTTAGAATCACCTAGAACTTTTAGAAGTCACTACCGGTATCCTAGACTACATTCAGGCCAATTAAATCGGAAAATCTAGAAATGAGAGCCAGTCATAGTTTTTGAAGTTCCCAAGGTGAGAATGGTCTAAGGTGAGGAGTTTGCAGCGTCAAGCATGGGGGACTGAAGGGCTGTTATTCCAGCCCTGGGATCAGCTGCAGAGGGAAGGGTTTGGGTTTCTGTTCCTCCTGGAACCAGAATATCAGCACAGTGACCTTCCCAGGGAAGTAGTTACATTGTTAGCAGACGCAACATAGAAAAGGAAGCCGCTGTGGATCGTGTTAGCCTCCGAGCATTTGTCTAAGCAGAGCCCCAAAATGACTGGACCTGGCTTCCTCATGAGCTGCATCTCAGAGCTGGATTTTGTGTTATTTCAAAAAATTAGGAAATGTGTCCATTTTTGTACAAGTATCATGTAAGTAATTCATACCTTTTACCCACTCAGCGATCATACAAGGCAGCAAGTGCTAAAAGGGAGAGAGACCCCTGCTGCGGGAGCACAGAGGGTCCTCAAGCTGGCTAATACTTCTCTTATCAGCACCCTCAATCATTCACATCTACCCCGCTCAGCTCCCAGCCACACCCCACCAGGTCGTGTCTCCTTGGCAAGGGCTGCTGGTGGTACAGAGCCCTCACCAGGGCCCCCAGGGAGAGGGACACTTTAACCTCAAGGTGGAGGGAGGTGGGAGGTGGAGACATTGGGCTCCAGGCAGCCAAGCCCTCCTCAAACATCAGCGGTCTTCCTTTGACTCTGAACCTGGAGGAGGGGTACACTTCCTCAGGCCCACCTTCCTCCTGGCCTCTGGCCTCTGGCCTTCCCACCCCATGCTCCAGCCTCCTGATGCCTGGGTCCCCAACACCCAGAGATTTTGTTTTAATTAGTCTGCAAGGGATGGGAAGAGCCATGCATGAGGATTGGCTTTTAAGCCCCATTATACTAACCCCCAGGTAATTCGAATGGGTGACCAGGTCAGGACAGGAGCTGACAACAGCCACCTCTCACCTGCCCCCACCAGCTCCCAGGTGTCTCTGCCCTGGGAGACTCCCTTCTGCACAGGTTACAGAGACAGGGTTGAGAAGCACTGCAATGGAGCAGATCAACGAATATCTTCTCGGCCAGGAGCCTTGCCTCCTCATTCAGGAGAGCATCTCTGAAGTGCCATGATCCAGTATGGGACATGATGAAATAATGCCACATCACTCATTATCTTATGGGGAATCTGCAAGTTCCCACCTGGTGCTCTTGCTGCCTCCAAACTCACCTCCAGTTGGTACAGGACCTGCTGGGGCCACCCGTCTCTACGTAAATACATTTCTCGGGATAAATTATCTCTGTCTAGTGTTCTTTTCAATCAGCAAACCTTTTCTAAGCACATAGGATAAGAGGGGTACAGCACACGAGATACCCAGCCCTGGCCCTTCCTCAAAGAGCCCCTTGTTCAACTGGGGAGATGAGCAGGTGAGCAAAGGCTGACCTGTACACTAATGCCTGTAAATTCAGGGTATACAGTGGCTTTCAGAGAAGGGCTGACAATGTGAGCTGTGGTAGAGACAGCTTCCTGGAGGACGCAGGCCAAAGGCATGATGGAATGCAGAGAAACGTTAGGTCAAAGGGAAGGCTTTCTAGGAAGAAGCAACAGCGTATGTATAACTCTTATACCTTTGTGGCTATCATGTATAAAAGGAAAAGAAAAGGTATAACTGTATGGAAAGAAGCTGATGGGAGAAATGGGAAGATTAAAATGTTCTGTGGCTCATCCCTTCTCACTAACCCTATCATCACCCCCTTGACTGGGGCTGCTGTCATCTCCTCCTCCCCCGTATGTCCCTACAGTTGAGGGACATGAGTAGTAGGAAGTAGAGGGATGAACCATAATCCAAACTTTCACCATATCAGACTGAGCCAAATTAACAAAAATTCTTCAGTATCAATTAATTTCCAGAAAAGTTCAAACACCCCTACATGTTTCACAAATGTCCTAATTATAGGTGATTTGTTCAAATCTAAATACAAACACTGTCCACACATTGCATTGGGTTGATCTGTCTCTTATGTTTCTTTTCATCGTAAGCATTACTTCCCCACCCCTATTTTTTTATTTCATACCTTTTAATTTTTGAAGAAATCAGGTCATTCTCCTACAGAGTTTTCCTCATTCTGAATTTGGCTCACTACACCATGATATGAGGTTTAATTAAAAAAAAAAAAATAGGCAGAGAGTCACCAGCACAGGTGACAGTCCAGGAGACCTGCCTGAGATATATTCTCTAGTTGAATAGAATCACCAAAACATTAACTTCCTTTTATACTAATCTTTCAATTTGTGGTTTGAAGTATGAGGGAGAAGTAGGACACAACTGTTTTCATCCCAAACATACTCATAGTTCCAGACTTTTGGAATGTGGTGAAAAAATTGTTAATGAGAAGAAAGAACACATCAGATAGGAGGGAAATTACACTGAGGTTTGAACCAGCTCAGAAGAGGTGATGAAAAATTGAGACAGTGAAAGTAGTTTTTCCAGTTGCCCCTGGGGAAGATCAAAGCTCACCTGCCTGCATTGCCCCTTCAGGTGAAAATCCTTCAGCGGCAGCAATGGAGCCTGGGTTTCCTTCAGAGCTTTGGAGAAAGCAAGAGTGTAAGAGTGGCTTCCAGGAATACTCTACATGCTGACTCATTTGAAATCCTCTCATGAACGGATAGGACCATCAGTTCTATCACCCTAGAAACATGTCCGACTGCACCTGGCACCAGAAGTAAATTGAGAATGGAAGAGAAACAAGGTGTAAAATGTACTCAGCCAGAAGCCAGTCTGTGAAAAAAGCCTTCAAATCATCAAGTGTATACAATTGATGGTGGAAGCCAGAATTCTCATTGACATTTAGTCAAAATGGAAGTTTTCTCTTCTCAAGAGTATACTGAAGAATGCAATAAAGTTACAAATGCACCATATATTTTCTCTGTGTTGATGGGGATTGGGTGAAATACAATCTTTTTTTCCAGATTTCCCATTTGAAAAGCACAATCCTTTAGCAATATGACAAACAATGAGTACGTCTGTGTCTGGAGTCATACAGTTTATACATCCCAAATATCAAGAATAAAACATAAATTTTGATCAACCTGTTACAGGAAACAATAGCTTAACTTTTTAACTGTTTGTATGGAAAATATTATAAAATGACAGTTATATGGAGAGATGACCGAAGAGAATAAAGCCAAAAAGTAGGAAGATGAAAGTATTATAGAGATGTGTTAGGCAATTATTTAGTAAACATATTATGCCATCTTTCTGGATTGGAGGATGTTTGTGGTACTTGGCAATTTATTCACATTTGTGTTTTGTTGTGATTTCTTTTCACATTTTAAATATTCACTTTTGTACCTAAAAAACTTAGGCAGAAAAAAAGTGGAAGTTACAGAATAGATGAATTAAGAAGTTATAATTAGCTCTGCATAGTTGGATTTAACAAAAAATTCTTTTAAATAGAGTGTTCTCCCAGGGCATTTTAATTATGACTTCATAGAATGTTACAGCTTGAAAAGACTTTGGAGGTGATTATATGCTCCTTAGTCCTAAGATAGCTGAGGGAACGAAGGTCAAGAAAAGGAATCAAGTCTCAAAATTACACTGTGAGTTTGTGGCAACGGCAGAATTAAAATCCAGGCCCCTTGCCCCCTGTCGACACGCTCCTGCCTCCAAGTACTGGAGAGCTGCATTTGTTTTTACAAGTTAGTCCCATCACTTAGACTGAAACACAGCAGAGATAAAAGCCCCCTCCACTTCTGTACCACAGCCCTACAAAGCCAGGTTTCCCAAGTCGAGCAAGCAGAGAGCAGGGCTTTTTCATCATGGTGTGATTTACTCCCTACAATGCACACTCCATATCTCCAGGGTCTCAACTTCCCATATATCTTTCCTGAGGCTAGAGAAGCTGCTGCCAGTAGATGCTGCAGGTGCCCCCTGCTGGCCAAACAGGATATCACAGGTCTGGCTGCCCTCACTTTTACAGATTTCTGGCCTGGTCTCCGGAGGTTTAAACCCTGTACATAAGACACGGAGCTAAAGTGGAACAATTCTGCACATAGAAAGGAAAGGAAATGTTCCGTGAGATTTGTTCTGTTCATGCTCAATTAACTATGACAATCAGAATTCCATCCATAAGATCTAGAAAGGATGACGCCTGGGTTTTGTAGCCCAGAGCAGTGCCTTGAAATTTAATGTGAATAAACATTACCTGGGGATCTTGTTCAAATGCAAATTCTGATTATCTGGGTTTAGAGTGGATCCTGGGATCGTGTGTTACTAACAAGGGCTCATGTGATGTGATGCTGCTGGTTTAAGGACCACACCTTGAGGAAAAACATTCTACATGAAAGTGCATGGACTTCGGGAACTTGCCAAGATGGTGGATTAGGTAAACACTAAGCCTACTGCACCCCAGGGGCACACCAAAATCACAAACAAATTATAGAACAATTCGTCTCAAGAATCACCTGAAGATTAGCTGAACAGAACCCCTATAACTAAGGATATAAAAAAGAGGCCACATGGAGATTAATAAGGGGGTAGGGAAGACATGAAGTGGCCTGACCCCAAGCACACGGT